>NC_048893.1:73682635-73752972 GCF_011077185.1 Oxyura jamaicensis | reverse complement strand
CCCATTAAATACCTTAGAGGTGACTGTCACACCTCAAAGAATTCAGGGTACAGCCCTCAATACGGGGAAACTGTTGCTTATTTTGAGAGTTGGAGGAGCAGGCTACTGCTACCTCGTATGTTCACACAAACTTTAATATGTATTCTAGATCTCTAAATCACGCATTTCATTCTGACCCTACAGTTCTATCTGTACACAAGTCTTGTACACAGTCTTTCTGTATTTTGGGGCTTGAGTATGGTCTCTTATATACTTGCTGCCAATACTAGAGGCCAGAAAAAAGACAGTTTTATGCAAATACTTGACTGATTCAGATAATTAGGATAGGCATAAGAATTTGTTACATATATGTATCAAAGCCTTGGGGGGAGCCATACTTAACATTAGTCTAGCTTTCACTATGGTGCCATCTTTCCAAAACTCCTAAGCAAATAACTTTCTGTATTCTTCTGGTAGCTCCATTAAAATTACCTGTCTGAATCAGTAACTTTTGGGATTTGTTTCTCTTGCTCTGGTCATCTGATTAATACTCAGGAAGATTAGAAAATCGTATTTTCTCCTTGGCTTTTCTTGGCTGCTTTCTATAAGACACCGTAGAACCAAGTTATACATTATTAATAAGCAAGGAACTGGGTGCAGTATTTAATTATTTGCAGTGTTGCTACCAATTATAAAAATCACTTTTAAAGTCTAGACTGTTCAGTAAAGGGCTCCTTTCTCTTTCTGTTCGTAGCTCTATAGTAATCTTGCATGTGAAGTAGATGTTGCTTTGTATGCTGAATTTTCAGTATAGTCTGTTTTTTGTAAAATATTTTGGTCCTATTGTTCTAAGTATAACTGAAATTCATCTGTTAGAGCAAGGGCATAAACATTATCACCAGTATTTTGAGTTACTGTATCACTCAGTCACACTATTTTGTTGCACTACCCTTGTTAGGTGGACTGTAAGTACCATTCCAGTACTATTCTGGAATTAGTGATTTATATACTGACTTTTACATACTGACTTGATTTTTTTTTTTAAAGACAGTATAAATACAACTAAGTGAAATACCACTTCATCCTACTAAGAAACTAGGCTGGAAGTAAATGCACACACCCATGATTTTTAATATCTTTTTTTTATATATAATATATAAAACCTCATGCTTTTGGAAGAGTTTAGGGTTTCTTACCATTGCAGGGTCAGTGCTATTGCATTTTGATTAAGTGCTAATAGGAGTTTATGGAACAGAGTTCATGGAAAGTAGGCTTTTTTTTTTTTGGAAATACAACATTTGCAGTTAATTACCCTTTTCTTACACTGTGTGGGTTGAGTTTTAACTTGACATTTTATGCCCGTTCAAGAGAGCATAAGGGTCAGAGACCTACTGTTCTTAGTTAGAAGGTAAC
Organism: Oxyura jamaicensis; assembly: GCF_011077185.1. Taxonomy (NCBI): domain Eukaryota; kingdom Metazoa; phylum Chordata; class Aves; order Anseriformes; family Anatidae; genus Oxyura; species Oxyura jamaicensis. The sequence goes on along the minus strand of NC_048893.1, from coordinate 73,751,580 downwards.
ATGATGCTACCTACAACTTGATATTTTAATCCTTATATATGTTTGGACCAGAGGGAAGAGGAAATTATTTATGTAGTTATCCTGACTTCTTTCTTTCTGGAGTTCTATAGTGTCTTTTTTTTTCCTCTGGTTATAGCAAGAAAACAAAGGCTTGAGAGAAATTCTTCAGATAACTAGAGAATCATTCCTGAACCTCAAGAAAGAAGATGCCTCAGAGAGTACATCTCTTTCAGGATTAGTAACAAGCAGTGACTTGAGCCTGAGGAAAAGCTAAAGACTATGGAAGTCAACAAGCTTTAATTGCACACTATAAATGGAATATCAGGGGTCACTTGTCAAGCACTTGTTACTGAATAGGGCACCAGCAAGCTAATGCATCTTGAACTTCAGTTTAGTGGCTTTTTTTACCATGTGAAATACATTCAGAGGGGTATTCTATAAAAACCTTAATGACAGATTAATTGCCATAGATCTGACTTCAGTAGGAAATGGATTAATGCACTTACCAAATTAGGAATTATTTTTATATGAAGTTATTTTGCAAATAAAAGACTGATTTCACATAACTTAAATTACAAAACTTCAATGCAACTATACTATACAATAAAGACAAAACTTAAAGTCTCATCACAGCATAACTATGTTTTGTGCACAATCCATATCATGTTTTTTCCTTTCAAACTTTCTGAAATTTGGAATTTTGCAACAAGCCTATTTAGTGGAAAGGGTGAATAGGCACCATCATTTCTGTTACACTTTAACAGGATAGCCTGTGGCTAAATAAGGCCAGTTATTTAAACATAAGCAATGCTTTTGCCGTTGCTCAGTATTATTTCTTAAATAATAAAAAAAAAAAGATTTAAGATATGCATACTTAATTCTATTTTCAAAATATGAAAAGAACTGTTCTTACTTTTTTGCTTTCTGGAACACAAGCAGTATAATTCTGGCTTAACTATTCACTTTATGAGGAAAAAAAAAAAAACAAGCTCAGTTCTATATATGTAGGAAGAGAAGTCCCATCTACTTCTTGGATTGCTATTTCCCAGTTTGGGCAGGCAATCTGAAAGCACCCAAGCCATACCAGAACAAGGATAGTTAGAGGAAGGCAGCAGGACTGTGGCAGACTATGGCAGACTAGGCAGTCTGCAATCAACAGTAACTGCTCCCACCCACCTTTTTTCCTAAGGACTAAGTATTCAAGATCTGTTTTCACTGGGAACTTTCAATGTATTACACGTTGGCAAATAGACTTCTCACTTTTAATCCTAAAATGTTATTAGAGGTAAACATGAACTGGCACTTCTAGATCAAGGCACAGCTTATGTTGGATTCTTGTTCAAAACACTAATAACATTTCTAATATTGATGTGTATCATGACTTTTTGTCCAACATGCTAATGTATTCTTTACTTGGAACACAGACTCAAAGCATAGTGAAAACTTTCAACCACAGAAATTGAAGAGCTACAAACAGCAACCACAGTTGAGTATTTTGTCTGTTTAGTAACTCACCTAGCAAAATGAGTTGAACTCCTTATTTAATCAAATTTCATTTTTAGTTGCAACAATGCAGAAGGAATTAAGCACTTTCAGATGTGTCAGTTTTAAATACAACTTGTCTCAAGATAAATGCAACAAAAGGTTTAAGACTGAACTTTCAGTTCCCAGTGAATTAATTTATAGGGAGCCTACTATTTTTCTTCTGGTATTGTCAAATGCCTTCCCATACTGCTTAAGAGAAACGAGTGGTGGGAAAAAGCATCAAGCTTTTATTTTATTGAAAATAAATGCCAATTTTCAATTAGCTAATATGTATGCCAGGAAATGCAGTTACAAGAAGAGCTCAGAACGGACAGATAAATCAAGCTCTCCAACATTGTACAGCATTTGTTGTAACTGGAGAAACTGCTACTTCTTCCAGAGCATCTTAGCTTGTTTCTAGGTTTAAGAATACATGGGGGACATTAATGCACATGAAGAAAAGTTTTAGCTCTTTCCAAACTTGCTAAACATCCTGGGGAAGGTGGGTGTTTTTCAGAACATTTTATCTCAAGCTCAAAATATACTTGACAACTGTTATCTATAAATGCCAATGTTTATAAATTCTGCATTTCTGCCATAGCTTGCAAGCTGGTGACTTAGTAGAAGCTACATTTGTTTCAATGGAGTGTTCTTTGTTGTTGCAAACTTGGAAGAAGGCTTGGTTTCAGTTATTTTTTTTTCCTATAACTGTCTTTTCAGCTGTTGACTTGTATCAAGAGCACTTACATCCATTTTACACTGAATGTGGTTTCATGGCTGACCTTCTGGCTTGTCTTTCAAATACAATCTCTAGAGTATATAACAGAGAAGGGTTGTTAGTCTGTGGCAGTTATTTAAGGTTGCTCTATTATGAGATAATGCTTGATTAGTGTTTATTTTTGTAATTTAAGAAATGTGACTTAATTTATCTACTCTTAGTCTTCACATTTGATACATCTCCCCTTCCATTCCCTTGACCTGATCACTTTAGGATTTTAAGGAGCCTTCACATGATGTGGAGTGACTATTTTTCATTGCAAACCTGCTATTTTTGTAATGCTGATAGCTTGAAAAGAATTTATGGCTAGAATTGTGTACTGTAAACTTATTTTATCAATAAAGTAAATACAATAAATATGGATATTTTCATGATTAAAGCAATATACTGTATCCAAAATGAGCCTTATTAGTAACATCTAAGAAAAAGACACCATTTTGCTTTTTTGTCATCTATTTATGCTTTAAGGCAGGCAAGCCCATTTTTAGTGTTTTTATTCATTTTCCCAAATAGCAGGGAAAAAAAAAAGAGTTCTGCTTTCCAAGAGAAAATGGATGGTTAACAATCAGTCACTTCCATGCAGGTAGTTACTAATTTTTCAAGTGAACTACTGGAACTGTGTACTAATACAGAGAAGCAGTAAGAATAAACAAAAAGCAGTCCACAGGGTTTTGATTTTTGTATCAAAACATTTTGGTACAGGTGGGATGGGGCAGTTTTTTCCTTCAAGATTAAAAAAGTCACTTTGATTTTACTCAAGCTCTAGGTTTCTTTCTTTGATGTGTAAATGAGAACGTCAGTGGATTACATTCACAAGCTGGAAGTGTAATGTTTTCTCCACTTCCTCATGATTTCTCAGAAGGGAAACTTCCTTTCAGTATCATAAATTGCTTGTTTAAAGACAGGTAATAAATGTCAAGTCAAGTCATAAATAAGCATAGCAGCTATTCAGCTGAAGTAACTTCAGCTTCAAACTAAGTTGGGCTGTTCTATACAATGAATAAAGCTTTAAATAACTAGCTTTTTAAACAGATTCATGGAATTAAAAGATTATGTTAAACTATAGAGCTAACATCACTGTTCTCATGCAGAATTATGTTTACTAGGATCCCACTGTAGATATCCAAAACAAGATTTAAAGTTGCTTTGGAAGTTTTCAATTTTGATTAGTAAGCATATTACACTTTAAAAGTGATTTCCCTGAATTAAAAAAAGAAATCTAGACTGGAAATGGGTTCATCTGCAGCTTTCCAAAAGATGTCATTGCCTGTATGTCAGGGAAGGTGTCTTCTCAGAGGGCTTCCTTTTAACTTCATGTGTAAACAATCATCTCATTCTCCTAGAAGATCTATGCACTCTCTCCTGTGCATAATCCCCAAACCAGCACCAACGGACAAATGCCCGTTACCATTTTTTAACAAACAAAAAAGTAGATGCTGCGTGATGGTGGCATTGTACCTCTTGCTAAACTTACTTTTCCAGAACATGAAATTGTGCTGGGAGACCCACATGCAGCTGTTGCTGTATTATAGCATACATACATACCTGGTAGAGGTATGCAGGTCACATTCAGTCTCACCTTTTGCCCATCTCACTTCTTTCTTCTCCCATGCAACTGAATTTCACGCAACAGGAACATAGACTAATTTAAACAGCATTGGTTAGTTTCCACATATGAAAAGGTGCTGCAAAATACAAAATAAAGCATCCTGTTTCACTGATGGTGTGAGAAATGGTACTCCTGTTCATGCTGCCTGGAACGACCTCCCTTTGGCAGACAGATGCAGCAGCATGCCTGTTAGGAGTCTGCATGGTCACACCTTTGTAGGAGGGAACGTCATCAATTCAGGGTAAACTCAACTGACATTTCAGGGTAAACTCAACTGACATTTAGAAGAAAACTTTAAACAACTGCTCAGCATGACAAAAGAGAAATGTTTCATAATTCCAGTCTTGAGAAGTACACACTAACACTCCTCAGACTTCAGCTAGGGAACATCGCCACAAGGGGAATGAGCAGGACTACAACTATGGTATGTTCCCATTGCCTTAAGGATTAGTTTTACCATTTTTAAATTAATGGCAAAATGCATAAGTTCTCTACAATGTTCCCACCACCAAAAATGCCCTAAATACATGTTTGAGGATGGCTATTCTAACAACCAAAAAAAAAAAACAAACACCACTGTTTTTGAAAATTCAGCTGGAGGTTCGAACTTCTAACACCAATGAACGCAGGGAGATCAGTGACTCTGGTTTTCCAGTAACATGCTGTGGAACACAGTAGACAATTTTTTAAATAATTATATGCAACTGCTCAAATTACCCAAATTACCAGCTAGGCAAACAGCAGCTGCCTTCTATGATATGCACTGTCTGTGCTTTGTTGCTTCTCATACATGACTTTTTGTTGTTATTCCAGAGCATTCAGGATAAATTAATCCAGCTCTTTCTGAGTACATTAGAAAAACAGTCATTACTGCAGAAGACTAAGGATAAGCTTGAAGAACTGGAGAGGGTGTGGTGCCTTTTTTTTTTTTTTTTGACAATGCAGACTTGGGAAGACTGAGCTCTGTGAAGTAGACAGGTAAGTCATATACAACTCCCCCCACCACAAGTGAGTTAATTTAATGCTCTATTTTGAAGTTGTCTTCTCCCAGTATGCATGGAAGTACAATGCCTTGCATACTCGAGCAGGAGGCACCTCTAATCTGCCCATAACTACATGCTTGTAGAAAAGGTCCGAGATCAGTTAAGTTTTATCATCATCAACAAGCATCTGCTTGAACAAAAACATTACTTTGAGCTGTTGTTTCCAACACAAACTGAAACATCAAAGCCTGCTTATTAAAGGTGTGGAAGGGGACAAAAAAGCTCAGCCTGAGAGAAGCAGTACAGATCTCGCATTAGACATGGGAGAGACCACAGTGGAGACTGTGGGTCCCGTTCTTCCCTCAGCAATGCACAGCACTCCTACATATTCCTAAACCTACATGCTCCTAAATAAGCAAACCACAAAGTGCTGCTCCTCTCCTACCCAAACCCAATGCCAATGGTTTGGTTCTCACATGGTTTTAAAGTTTTAAGCTAAGAATTGCTTTGTCCTTTGTTTTGGTCTCCAGTTGTTTGGGACAGTTTCAGCCAGTTTTGGCAAAGCCCAAGTGCCTCAGAGATCAGGAAAACAAACATCCTGAGAACAAGTCACTGGACAAGCAAGGACATATTGAACTTTCCCAGCAGTACCAGGACAATGCCAGCCAGGTGATGTGATTCACAAGACCAAGATTTTGTTTTAGACCAGAAGTATACAAAGTTTACATTCTAGTCATGTTTCTCACCCCAGAAGGCAAAACATTAAGCAAGGCTAAAGTTTCCTCACAAGTCTCTATCTCAGGGTTTACTCATTACCCATCTCTGGGCCCCCAGAACAGCTTCAAGTGCTTTATAATCTGATACAATATGTTTCTATCACCTTGTTGAAAGGATCTAAGAACAATAACCAGCACATTTTCTTCGTACTAAGCACTAGCAGCATGCACTAATCACATTGGAAGATTTCAGCACAGTTCTTCCTGATGAGGAAAGCCACTTATGTAGGCTATAACTGCAGAGATGAAGGAATGATTATTTTCCAGGCCCCTTCTAATAGTCTCCTATACCCTGTTCCCAAATCAAAGCACAGCGCTTAGGGAATCAGGAAAGTTTGTCTTCCCCCCCATCCAAAGTACACCTATGGAAAGCACAGTTTGCTCCTATTATGAGCCATGCTTTCTGAAGATTTAAGGAAGCAGACAGGCAAGCTGCCTTATCCGCGTTGTGCTCCACAGAACAGTGGAGCCAGGGTAGCTTTCTGTTTTTAAAACAGGAAAGAAACTATAATACAAAAGAAGATGTTTATTGGAAAAGATCAGTGCCCTTCAGTCTAGTTGTGCCACAGCTTGCCTGAAAACTGCAGGGAGAAAACTCCAAAAAATGCACCAAAGCAGTGATGACAGGCGAGTAGGAACAAGAGACGGATCACCATGATCCAGAAGGCTTCAGCTTACATCAAAGCACCTGACTTTATAGGCAACTCACTACCTGAAGCTTAGATTCCCAGGAAGCATCAGATAGCATCAGTTTAAGCTAGCACAACTGCAAGGTAATGCAGCTAACACAACGTAGCACAGCAGTAAATGCTTCCAATGAGAGATCCACAGTGAGCAGTTTTCTGTAATGCATAGCAGGCTAGAATCCAGTTTTCCTCTTAAAACCACCACAAGTGGGACACAAGACAAGAGCCTTAAAGAGCTCCCCCAGCACTGCAGTGGATCAGTATGTTCTGGTAACTGTCATTATTAATCACTATGGCTTACAGAACAGGGAAATAATCCCTAACCCATCTCTTTCAAAAGACCATCTCCAAGTCAGGATCTCAGAAGAGTTCAAAGTCTAGTTCTGCCCTAACCTTCCTGTGGCATTTCGCAGACTAGTTTACAGTCAAAAAGTGACTGCTATTTTTTCCCTAAAGCTTTGTCTAGTGAAGCAATAAAACATACCTCTTCAGGTCATGTATTCATATAGAACATAATTAGTCCCAGCCTGGACCCCTGGGTGTCACTGTGAGTGTACTAAGTCCCTATGACATGTCAGCTAGGCTTCCCCTACCTCATTCTTTGAGGGTCTAGCACTTCAGAACTACTGCTTTAAGTTAGCTTCAGTATTTGGGATTGCAGATGTTGACACTGAATTCAGCATGAAGAGACCCCTTTAGTTATATTATTATTTCAAAAGACATCTTTATTATAAAGAGATATAGAGAATTAGAGTTAAACTTGTTTCTTCCAGAATGTTAATCACAGCAGTTATTAAAAACAAGGTAAACATGTTTAAGAGCACTTGTATATCAAATAAGTGTTTGCTACGTAGATACAACAGACATGCTCAGTATCAGTGCAGTAAGGGCAGTCAGTAAGCATCAGTCCACCAGATGCCAAAGGAGCTCCTCATTTACCCTCATCTACCACACAACAGCAGAGTGAAGCAAGACCCAAACTGCAGGATTTCAGCCTTGCTCAGCTGTTTGAGGCAAGTATTCCAGCTCTAAGCAGTCTGGGATTTGTCTCTCTAAACATCAGATCAACTTAGTCACCTCAGATGCTATGCCATGCTACAAAGTTTCACTCCTTAAAGAAAGGTCTACTAAGTTGAGTCACTTTAAAGTCAGTTCCTTTCTAATGCTAGAATGTTTTAGCTTTCAAATAAGTCCTCAGATAAAGTTTTCCACTACTATTCTGACAAAGAGTTGTTTTTGATATACTTGCTGCCAAGAATTTAAAGTGGCTGAGAACTGAAGTTTTACCACAAAGTTACTCACTAGCATGCAAGTAGCAGAACAGCCATTCACCTCCACACAGGAAGGACCATCCACTTTGCTACCCACACTAAAAGCATAAAGATAGTGAGGGGGAAAAAAAAAAAGAGCCACCATAACCTATATCAAGATATGGGATACAATACTTCCATTACTGTTTAATGCACGACAGATCACCATGTAAACATTAAAAGGTGAAGACCAGGGGTGGGCAGGGAAAATCCAACAACAGCCTCAGAACTGTTAGTGCGTTCATGTGAGCCAAACCCACTGCTCCAGTTTGCATTTTGAAAATGGCTTTGTTTTATTTAAGGAAGTGAATAAAGCCACCAAACAAGATGCAATTCTCCACTGAACACAAAAATGGCCCCTTATCTGTTTTTACACTTCATTCCAGTTTGGGCAGAGGTAAAGCTGGTAAGGAACACATTCAGCCAGCAAGGATCCTGATCAGTATTTTGCCTGCAGTATGCTGTTTTGACCCCCCTTAAAGGCAAAAAGTAGAAAATATATTTATTTAAAAAGAACTATAGTGTTTCAGCCAATCCCAGGAAAGACTGACATTGGCTATAAAGTACTTATTCCAGTTGTTCTCTTATGACAGCACACTATCAATAAAAGATGATACCATAGCTGAAGTAAGTCACAGGCTCGTCAGAAAGCCTGTGGAGGCAAGTCATTTGTGTTCTCTTAGCAGTCATCTCTGTATAGAGACCAGATGACTAGTTTGCTACAGAACCCACTGAAAGAGAAGGTCTTAGATCAGCTCCACTTCCTGAGCCCCAGTATGCTCACTTAAAGTTAATTCAGTGCAGTTTAAATTCAAGTCACTTAATATAGCTTGCAAGGTTCAGTAATACTTCTTGGAAACAACTGTCTGCAGCCACACATTCTCTACCTATTAGAAGATACTTCAGTTCCTGCTAGAAGAACCCCTTCTGCGTATGGCCCTTGTCTTTCTTCCCTTGCAAGATGGCAGACTGCTCACCTTTGGGAGCAAGTCAGACAACATTTTGGCAAGCCATCTTCATGCTGCAAGGGAAGAACCAATGCCGTACAGGCTACTTTCAAAGCTGTTTGATATTTCATGTGCTTAAACATTGTACTAGCTCACCACAAGATAAATACCTGTACATGACCTTTTTTACAGGATCTCTGCAGCTAGACATATACGCTTGTAACAGCGGTCTAGGTGGGCTGTTGTGGAAAGTCACAAAACAGCATGTAGTGTACAGGACAGATAACTTTCCTTCTGAGTTGAAGAAGCATCATCCTCCAATTAAGCAGGACAAGCTGGCTGGTTTGCTGGTGATCAGTCATCTTGCCCAAATTCTTCCTGTTCTCACCAGTTCTTTAGCAGGTTACAGAAGCAATGGAGTTCTTTCCCCAGCTGACTGCTCTTTCTGAAAAAGCTCTTTAATCTGCAGCAGCTTGCTATGTATCCTCTCTCTTAAGGGACGGATGTGATGGCTAGGGTCTAAGATATTTGTGCTTCTGCGCTCCCTTTCCCGTTTCCAGATGAGATAAGGGTGTGGTGGGAAGGGCACTTCACTTCTCTCTCGACGAAGCTGCACAGTTACTCCACTGAGGGCCAGCATTATCCACACTGCCAGGATAATAAAGTCTAAACAAAAGAAAAAAAAAACTGATTCTGGTAAAGCAGGAACATTACTTCCTGTCAAGTAATTGTTCAAGGCAAGACTGGATGGCGCTTTGGGCAACTTGATCTAGTGCTCATGTTAGCAACTAGATGGACTTTAAGGTCCCTCCCACCCCAACCCATTCCATTCTATGATTCTATGATTTGTGCTTGGGCACGAACACTTAAGTTTAAATACAAAAGGGAAAGTATTGTCCCTGCATCCTCACATGCAGGGAGCATCCATGAAAAGGCAAGAACAAAACAGAGTTGAAGCAAGGCTATTCAGTTGTTGTGTCAGTCTCTTTAACTGCCACTTGAAAACATGTCAGTCTGAGACTGAAAAGCATCTTTCGTGAGTGCCTTGTCACGTAACACCTGCTGGAAGCTTCACATCTTAGTCATTGATTACAGAATCACAGATTAATTTGTGTTGGAAAGGACCTTAAAGATCATCTAGTTCCACCCCACCGCCATGGGCAGGGACACCTTCCATTAGACCATGTTGCTTAGAGCAACATAAAACCTGGCCTTCAACACTTCCAGGGATGGAGAATCCACAGATTCTCTGGGCAACCCGTTCCAGTGCCTTGACACACTGAGTAAATAACTTCTTTATGAAGTCTAATCTAAACCTCCCCTCCTTCAGTTTAAAACCATTACCCCTAGTCCTATCACTACATTCTTTGATGGAGAGTCCCTCCCCAGCTTTCCTGTTATGCCCTTTTTAGGTATTGGAAAGTAACCATAAGGTCTCCCTGGAGCCTTCTCTTCTCCAGGCTGAAGAACCCCAACTCCCTCAGCCTGTCTTCATAGAAGTGCTCTCACTCCTTGATCAACCTCATGGTCCTCCTCAGGACTCATTCTAGTAGGACTCATTCATGTCCTCCTTATTATTGAGGGCCCCAGAGCTGAACTCAATACTCAAGGTGTGGCCTCACTAGGGCCACATACACAGTCAATTCAGTATTTCTTTTGGAGGACTGAAATTCATTAAATTGTGTATCAAATCTCACGCCATACTTATGTTCTTTTCATCTCCTTCCTACCCTCAACACAGACTGTTAAAAAAGGAACCATAAGTGCAGTTCTCAGACAAGCATTTTTTATACTAGTTCTAAAAGTCTAAGAAAATCACGTACCATTTGTTTGAAAAGGCACATTTGTGTAGGCTCTGCTGAAGTAATCATTGAGGATCCTTCTGAGTAGGTCTAAGGTGATGTAAGCAAGACTTGTGTAGACATAACAGGCAATAGCTAGGACCACTGAATAAGAGCCTACTATTCCACAGGCCAGTAAGTTCAGCTAGAGGGGGGAAAAAGCAGCTTTAGGAAACTGATAAACACCACCTTAATGCAATACTTAAATCAGTTCTTCCACAAGCAGCCGGCTGCCCACACCTCATTATCCAGACATCCTGTTAAGACAGGAGGGTTAGAGCAATAGAACTGTCAGCGGATATTAGGTGCAACACTAAAGAAAAGAAATCCTTTCCTTATGGACCAGTTAGCATAATTAACACTGAACAGGAGCTCCCTAGAACTTGGCCCCTGCTGTGTTAGATCTTTTACACACATCCCACAAGACTGCATTTTGCATAGTAGTCTAACACCCCTTCCCTCCTCCTTCCAATGTAACTGGACAGATGACTTACAATTCTTGGACAGCCAACAAAAAGCACTGGAATCATCAAGGCTACGGAAGAAAAGGTCACCCAGAACACAACATCATCCCGGAAGACCCTGTAGTCTCCTGCAAAGACACCATATTCCACAGGTAGTTTACTAGTGTTAGTAGTGTAATCACTTCTTTGTGAGAGGTTGGGGGGTTACACTTTTCCCCAGAGTTTCCATGTATTTAGAAATATCTGGAGAATGGTGTAGAAGAGTACCTTTTGAGCTCAAAAGGCAGTTAAGATGCGTTATAGCACTCATCCAAAACATGAGCAGAAACAGAGTTCCAGTACAGGTCCTGTACTATAAGCTGGAACAGCAGATCTTGTCCAAACAAGACTTACAAAGTATATGCTATTCATCTGATGTGAGTGAGAAGTACCAGAGTACTTCTGTCTAGTAAGAAACCATTTTATTGGCCACATAGGTTTATAATCTGTAAGTGTGCATAATCCATAGATGCGTAGGTTTATCTAGGGTTGGGGGCAAGCGCAACCACAACACCACTCAGCAACAAACTTCCAGCTTTTGAAAGAGTAATTAAGTCACTTGATTAAACACTACTTTGGTTCCCCTTGCTTTCAAAAGGCCTGTCAGTTAAACAGGGGACCAGCTGATCCCCAGTTGATTCACTGTTTCACTTAATGAAGAACAACTAGTGACTACACAGATTACCACAGAATCATAAACCAACTCAGACAACTGTAGAAAGGAAGAACTACCCCACCAGCAGGTCTTAAGTAGGAAAGCTAGAAAGAAATGCAGTTCTGGAGATTTGAAGTCACAGCAAAGGAAGCAGTACAGCTGGTGCCCTCATGTCCCTGAGGGAGTTCATCTCAGCAGCCTTGCTTGCTTTCATGTGATTTGTCTGCTGTTCCTCTTAATAAATAGATTCTAAAAACCTGATGATGTCAATTCAACTGTAAATACAAATTTGACTCCTACAGTATAGTGCTGTCAGAGCCTTGCACTGTGGTGTGGTGAAAAGTAACAGGCAAGAGCTCCTCTTGACCTAGGATGCCTTCATGCCTGAAGCCTCAGACTGTAGATTTTCTGTGACGTGCTTTGAATCAGAGAACAAGACAGACAGAAAATGCTTGCCTGGAGCAGAGCTGGTGTCAGACTGCTGAAATGCAAGCTGCTTTGGTGGGAAGAATAAGCAGGGTAATCTGTACTTGTGGGAAAAGGAAACTAAATAGTTTCAATTGCAGCACTCCTTGAACAAAGCTTCAGAGACATCTCTATTCCTCCAAACATTGGAAAGGCAAAATAAATTAAAAAAGCATGCTAAGATAAACCAGAGAACAGCATTTGTTTTGAAGCCTTGCAGTGTCCCTGTAATACAGGGGTGAAGTATCACTCAGTCACTTTGCAGCAGAATATTTCAGTACATACCTAGTGGAGAAAAGAAGACCATTGATGAGAAGAGAAATCCCAGCACCAGTCCAATAAGCAACACACAGAGTAGGACAGAGCCAAATCTCCACCAGCTTGCAACCAGCAAAAGCCCTCCAATAATCCCAGCTACTGCTGTCAAAATAAGACGCACTGGGAAAAGAAGAGGGAAAATTCTAAATTAAAAACTGTAGCAACACCCTGAAAACTTCAGTTACTGCAATAGTCTATTCAAACGGATTTACTTGCATACTTGATTTTTGTTACCTAATGAAAGCTTTCTGAAACTAGCTCAGATTTGTGCTTCATGCATCTCACTCAGGCTCCAGTCAGCAGCTGAGGGTATGCTACTGAGAGAGTGCCAAAGGACTGTATTGAAGGTGTTGCTGCTATGTACAATAGTACCTTGAGTTCCCAGAGCAGTTATGGTTGCAATAGGTAGTGCACCAGAAGAGCAGTTATAAGGTAGAATGTAACAGACAGAAGAACCAATTTTTGCTAGTCTAATAGACAGGATGCAGACCACTTGATCTATTTTACACATGCAATTTTACACCTGCAATCTGCATTTGATCTGAAACTGAGGTCCACCCATTCTGAAAGAAACAAACGTTCTGGGAATTTGCAACATACTTCCTTCCTGAAAACCTGCATCTCCATTGGATAGACAGGCAAATATTTGTCAGAGTTGCAGCTATGAGCTTCATTTCATTGTCTGAGGTCAAAGGTTACTCTGTCGTATACTCAGTGTTAAGGTATTTAAGCTCAGTTCAAGTACCCATATACCATGCTTTTCTATCCTTCCCACAGCTAGCCAGCTGCAAGCACAACTAAAATTTTACTTAAGGGATCCACAGCAATAATGTTTAAGGAAGAAGATGGGGAGTATCCCAATATCTACTCACCATCATAACCAAGGCCAGTTACCCTAGTGATGAATACAAAGAAGAAAAATCCTGTGATTATGAAGCCCATGAAGAATAAGTCTAGAAAAAAAAAATGAAAGAGATTCAGTATGCTGACACCTTTGTTTCACAACAGGGAAGGGAAATCTCAGCTCACAATCTGTTAAGCACAGGAGGAGGGACAGGCAACACTTGGTTCTGGAAAGGGCTCTCCTCAAGCACATCAAATAGATATAAATGTAATTTTTGCATATGTTCTCCATCATGCACTCTAGTTCTAGGTTCCTGTTCTTCAAATACTAGAAGCTTCTTGTTCTGCACTTACAATCTCTGATCCTGTTAAAGCACAGCAGTGGACCTAATTGACATATAATCACTACCAGGTTATTCTTCAACAATAGCACTACAGTTACAAGGTACATCTATGAAACTCCAACTGGATTTATGACAAGAGAAAAAACTCAGTACCTGTTTTCCAGAATCTGTGTCCAAAAAAGCAAGTGAAGAGGCCAAGAACAGCAAGAACAGTGAAAAATATTTTGGTAGAGAGTTTGCCTACAAGAAGAATGGGTTATCAGAGCATTCCTATCTAGTAATCCCAACAGTGAGACTAGCATAAAGTCAAGTTACCATCACTGAGTCTACCAACAATAGTAATTGCTACTCCTTCAGACTCACCATGTGAACACATCTACAGCATCTGACCTAAAAGATACCTTGATAAAGTCTCCAAAGGAGTATTTAATTAGTTATAGTCTGAGTACTAAGTCAAAAGCTTCCTCCTTATTCAAGGGACTGAAGTTTCTGTAACTATTAGTTAAGCAGCAGTAATTTGCTACTTGTAGTACCACCATTACAGATTTATTTGAAAAAGCTCTACTCGGCTTTAAAATAAGGACATCTAATCAACTATGAAAGTCAGCACTACGGCACTGGTGACCCAGGCAGCAGCTATGGTCTTTATTTTTTCAGCCTTCACGTTTACCACCCTTTAATGCAGTTTTCAGTGCAACAGAAAGGACTGTTAGTACCCCAGTATGGCTCACCTCTGTCTCCTAGGAAGAATTCTTACTGTCATTTATGTTATTTAAAACAAGTATACTACATTTCTCTAATTCAGAGAACTAGGGAAAAGGTTTTTAGCCCTGATAATCTCTTATGGCGTCATATGACACTAAACTCGATGAGCTACTTGTGTTATAAGAAAATTAGGAGGACAAGTCTTGCTTTATAAGCATATTCTATTCATTATTCTTGTCCTTCCCATGATCATAACGTGAGCAGAAGCTTTGCTCAAATTTTATGTTTATATGACTTTTTAGAAAGTAGCATTACTCTGTAATCAGATTTCTACTGCTGGCATTATTTTCAGGTGACTATCTCCTTTTGAAATATTTGTGTTACCGATTCCTGTTAGCACTAGCGTAGTTCAAAAGATAAAGCTGGGCCATAATCCAGCTTGTGTTTTACCATCTTAGTTTCCACATGCAGCACCTAAAGTGCTATGAAGTGATTTAAAATTATGTATCTAGTTCAAACAGAAAAAGGCATCAAGTTATAAGCCAAATATTAAACCTCTGTTTAGTTAAGCTTTCACTTGCTAATCTCTCTCCTTAGATTTATTTTATTATTTTATTATTCATTTTATCATTCTAGAATCTCTCCTTAATCAAGAAGCAGACTCAGTCATAGAGCAACAAAAACATATCCAGGCTATATACCACATAAGAGCTCTTGTTCTAGATCATAAGAAGATTGAGATCAGTTGGCATGGACCTACAAGTCCCAACTTACTGAGAGAAGAGCAGTTATCCACTAGGTCAACAAAGCTGCAGGCATACGTGTGCACAGGTATGTATGCAGCAGAACTATTCCAAAGAGTATCCCATACTATGACATTGTAGATCACACCTTGCCCGGGGAGTGAGGAAAAGTAGACACTGGTCTTATCATCAGTCGTCAACGTAAGCATCTGGAACAAAGAGTATTTTTAGTCACAAACACCTGCCTGTCACTATGTCTGATGGCACACTGATGTGTTCATACAGCTGGACAATACTTAGCAGCTCAAGAAAGATGACCAGCAAGAAGCCAAAAGCTCTCCTATTCTGAACAACCATTTCAGTATTATTGAGGCATTAAAGGCTCACAGGATGGACTCCACTTCCTCCAAAACACAGCAACAATTTCTGACAGTATGTAAGATTCTCCCAATGACAATGTTTTGTTTCTCCTCATTTGAGGAGAATTTCCTCTATCAGTATCCTTAACCTAGGTCTGTCCTCAGAAGCAGGTAAGACTGCCATCCCACTCCCTAGCAAGACCAGACAGGTTGTGGTCACTGACATTCTCCCCCTCCACGCATTCCAATCTCTTTGCTTGGATTAGGTAAACATGATGCAAGTGTTTGCTGTCATGTCAACTCTTTATGTCACTCCAAACTGGGGTCGGCACCTGGTCCAGTTCCACTATACTCTTTGTTTCTTGCATTCCCTGCCAGGCATTGCAGGAGACTACAGTAATCTCTCAGAAGCAGCTTTACCTCTGGATGAAGAGGTACTCAATGGCAATATTGCTATAGGTAAACTAGCCTCAACATCACTGAATGATTACTGTGACTAAAGCAGTATTCAGCAAGTAAGACACTGCAGTAACAGCTTACTTGATTGAGAACAGGATACATGACAAACACTTCATACACCCATCATTAATCTCCACCTAATATTAAAAAACATTACAAGAGGTCTCAGTCCCATGACATTTCAAGCTGTGCTCACTGGCCTCCTCTCCCAGAAGACCCAGTGGCTGCCATTTTGTGTGCAGGCACTGTATACTTCCTAGCCAGAAATCCCAGATACAAGCAGGAAGCCTCAAGCATCAGCAGCTTGCCTATATCACTACTCAAAGATGATAAGCACAGGGGAGCAGAAAGTTTAAGACAATGCTACTGCTAAGTACCTGGTACACCAGTGCTTCATACTTACTTTAACACCATTAGCTTTGATACTTTGCACCTCAGACATCTTCCGTATGTGGCTCATGAGTACCATATCAGAAAGGTTGTTCTCTGGTAAGAAGTACTGGTAGACATCATAGCGCAGCCGCCATCTGGAGTTCTGACCAGTCCCTGAATCACAGGCTGGTGGATTTGCTCCTCTACAATTAAAAAGAAGTAAACTACAAGCCTGGCACAAGCCTTCAGATGCGTAACCTCTCCCACAAGATGCAACTTTCAGTTCCTGTGTTACCTCCTCCCCCCAACCTCCTTTTCTTCATTTACTTTTTATGTTGCTGGTTGCAGCAAACAAGATTTCTACCAGTAGTTGGATGCTCAACCTTTCCAGCAGAATCTTGTACTATGACCCTAGTCAAATACAGGATAAGGGAGGTCTGTTGAGTACACTGTAGTCCATACCTTTTGTTTTATTTATTGAAAAACACACATACCTAGCATATCCCAAGTTTGCAGGAGCAAACTTGATGTGTGTATCAACCAAGGTATAGTCTAGGTAAATGTTGGGATCCACTTCCAAGTCAAATTCTAGATTGCAGCCTCCAGGTATAGGATCTAGAAAATAAGAAAAATAGTTAGCTGTAGCAGTATTTACTTCCTCCTTGCACAGCTTGAAAAGGATGTTAAGACCCTAGCAACACATGCATTTGCAGGCAGGCATAGTCTGCTTGCTGAGGACACAGAACTGTCAGATTCTGCTCTTGCAAGTGACAGAAGTGTTTTCACTGCAATCACTAACATAAGCCCTGATACACAGGCACAATGTTTTTCTACTCTAAGGCTGAAGTCATGACAAGAACAAACAGTGCATCCTATATAAGCCTCTAATGATCCCAAGCTTTGGCAGCCCATTTCAAAAGAGTTTGCACCACCTCCATCATACACTTGCACCATGTATGAATACTACCTCTGAAAAGCCAACATTAACACTTAACTTGTAGTAGGCAGAGCTGGTATTCCTTCACAAGAAATAAGACCATACCTTTCTCCATATATGGAATGGAGATAGCTGTGCTTAGCACCTGGTTAGCATCCAGTGACTGAAGGTACCATGAACACACAGTCTGTTGAGGCTGGAGGATAGAAATCAGTCCTTTGTCTACTCCAGTTCCTGAGCTGTTTGCAGATGGATTCTGGACAGAAATGGATTATATAAACAAGCAGTTCTTCAGGATTACATGTCACTATAACTAACATACTGCACAGTAGTCACATCCTTGCAACAAACCTTTAGGGCACACATCTCAGTGCCAGCTGCCACAGATGAGGCATTCAGCCCACAGCTAGCTAGAAGGTTAGAGCTGAAAAAAAGAGAGCAGCCTCTGACACCACATATTGCCCAATTCAGGCTCAAAAGTCCAAGCAATAAAGTTTGGAGACAATCAAGGAGTTAATATTTAGTATTTACTAATACTATTTAATATTAATAGTTTAGATGTAGAGCTTAGGGATACGGTTTAGTGGAAGATTTGTTAGCGTTAGGTCAGAGGTTGGACTTGGTGATCTTGGAGGTCTCTTCCAACCTAGACTATTCTGTGATATCACAAGCAAATTGCAGAGACTTCTAGCTAGTTAAGCCTAACGCTATACAAACATGCATTGACTAGTGAAGATACAGAGGGATTAGAATATCCCTCACAAAAAGCTGCGAGGGTATGAAAGAGCATCCTGGGAGCTGAAGTGCAGAAACACCTTGCTATCTCCACCAGGAGAGAGATGACTGTGTAACAGCTGGCTTTTAACAGTAGCCATGCCAGACAGCCCCCCCAGCACCATCCCTTTCAGAACCAAGAACCCCAAGGAAAGATCTATCAGCAATGGCAGCACCACTCTCATGGCTGGAACAACCAGCTGGCCTGCAGTCAAATCTTTTTCAGCATGGAAAATGTGCTTTTGTCCAAGTTAGAGGCAATGCTGCAAGGAAGCACTTTGGACCTGGCAGGCATTAAGGTCTGGCTCAGTTTCATATCTCCAGAAGCAAGCCAGCCCTAAAAGCAGTACAGCCATATTTACTTAGTACTGCCCTTGGCCTGGTAAGCCCCATGCATGCAAGCAGGGATTGAAATAGCAGCAGAAAACTATGACTGATTAAAGACTGAGTAGGTGTAACAGTGGTGCCTTTGCCCTGGCATCCTGGGTATTTCAACAGTATAAAGGAGACTGAGCTGGGCAACTTGTGTACCAGGTTATTCATCTTCTAAGTTTCCCAGCATAGTTCTTGGCACCCAGCATATTCTCATTTGGAATACAGTGATGGGAAACAGGATGGCAGCTGTCAATTCGATACCTAGTACCTTCCACATTGAGCAGAATGTAGTCAAACACAACTTACTGGCTTACAGCATCATAGAAGTCAGTGTTTTAGATTGCACCCCAGTAACGACAGGACAAATAGTGGCTAGAGTAGGACAAGCAATAGGAATGCTTGTGTTGGTGGCTAGAAGTGGCAGCCTTCACTGGAGTACCATAGAAGAATTTCTTCATATGCCACCAAACAAGAATTAAATTCAGGAGCAGTAGCTGGGATAACACACTGTAACTGCAGTAGCTATCTACAAAGCCACATGAACAGACAGATGAACATCCCAAAGTATAGAGCTTAGCATAACAAGGTTTCTGGGAAATGCTTATCAATCCATTTTTAATCAGACAACAATGGACATGGTCAGCAGCTGTATGTCAGAAGCAGCGCTCCCACCAAGAATGAAGCCTTGAAGCTCTGAAATCTTTGCCATTCAGGCTTCTAAAATAGCAGTCATGACACATGAGCATGAGAAAGTAATATTTAAGTATCACAAATCCTAAGAGCATGTTACTTGCATGGCTCCTACGTAGTACTTATACAGCTTGAATTCTGTATTCTTATGTGTAGAAGAGCTTTTAGTTCTCACTTCAGGAAAGAGCATAGTATTTAAGAACAGAAATGACACTCTTACCACACCTTGTCAAAGGATATCACCACGCTGTTTTGCTGTGCATGTACTTGAAAAATAACAACTGTCACATTGCTTGCAATATTCCTGATTACAGCTTCTACTGGATTGGTCTGATTAAGTAGCACATTTCTGAATTTTCCCAGGGAGAGCTCAAGAAGACCTGCATTCCAAAAAAAAAAAAAAAAAGAATCTACATTTTTTGCCCACATGAGAAGCAGTTCTCAAGAGCAGCCTAGAAGCTTCCAGTAACCCAATAACATATCAGCTGGGAACAAAGCAAGACATTTTATACCACTTGCACTCAGTAAGTTATGGCTGCAGAAGCTCCTGCACCCATAGGTATGCCTACAGGGACAGGTGCAGGCAGAAGCCTCCGGGAAGCCTGGCATTCACCTAAGCACACAGGACTTGACTTCCTGCCAGGAGCTCTGTACAGCTCCAACAAGACACTGCACTGGCTGGTCACCTGCAGCTTATCAGGGGCAAGCAATAATCACTAAAGTAAATAAGATACTGAGCTCTACTTGCTCTTTTGCAAACCCAGAACAATATGCTTGTATTAGCCAGCCAACTTGCCCAGTTGGACTTCCTGGGCAAATTCCCCAATGACAGGAATTGGGTCAAATCCTACAATAGAATCAAGCCTGCAGTTTAAATAAGTATACTCACCCAATTTCAGTTATTCCACATGTCATTAGCTCCCACACTAATTATTAGGGCTGTTGTACCCTTATTTCTGTATCTAAAGTCTAATGACTTTCTAAGATGCAACCAAGACCATTTTTTCTTAGGATGCACATAGCTCTGTCACCTGCTCTTTTTAATTTAAAAAGAGCCACATGACCCAGGACACAAGATTCTTTGAGAATCAGCTTTGGCTTGTTGTTCAAGTCCAACAAGAAAGCCTGGTTTCTCCTTGTGCTGTGCTCTTGGGGAACTGGGGATTTCAGAGAAGGGAAGAGAAGCAGCTGTACAGAAGCCACAAGATTTTCTTTTGTTGAAGAGTGAACAGATTAGATGCATGATGCCCTTCAGCTTTGCATTCTGATGCTTCATAATGATTCCCCGTCTGGCATGCAGACACATGGGAACCCAACTGACCTAAAGTTTATCAAACAGATGCATTTTATTTCCACAGCAGAGTTGCCTCTTACAGCACGTGGGTTGATACTGTCGTCAAGTTATTCTGTGCTTCTTCTATTCAAGTGCAAACAGCACTATCACATGCTCACTGTCATGGATGTCTCAGGCAGTCTCCCTTTCAAAAAAAGCAAAGTCTTCTCATTCAAAACTCGACACCCAATACTCTGTATCCTTTTCTTGTTACTACTCCTTCTCCCCTGCCAAGAACTGCATCTCTGGCCAGCTTCTTTGCTTTTTGATCACATGGAAACAGAGGTGAGCTCCTACATTTATCTATCTTCTCCTCTTCTCACAGCAGAGAAAGAAAATACTCATTTCGTCTTGCTAACTTCAGTGCCTACTTCGCTCCTATGCTCACCCCAAAACTTTGGTGATTACCAATACTGCATCACCAATAAAACAAAATCTTTAGTCTGATTCATATATTTCAGCAGGTTTTTTTTTTTTCCTATCCTATCACCTGCAGTTTATGCTAGCATAGAGAAGTTTCAACTGCAAGATCTCAATCATTAAATATTAATGTAAAATTAGAGCTACCAAAATAAAAGCTTTGAGTATTTTCCAGTTTCTCATGAAGTCCTTTGAGCAGTATTCAGATATCCCCCTCTCCACAAGACCTCTTTCCCCCTAAGCTCTTAAGTTTTACCAGAAATGCAACTAACTGCAAAAGCTAGAGAAGGGCATTTAAAAAGCACCAACTTTCTATGGACTCAAATTTGGTGTGAAATTTAGAATATAAGAAAACAATTCTGAACTTTAAGAGCAGTTTCCTGAACTGCAAGAAGTTCACCAAAATGGTCTTCTAAGGAAAAACTGAAACCATATACATCCTCTCTATGCTCTACAGCAAGGGGGAAAAATAGCTCTGGTCTGCTTTGTTTCTCACCTCTCTCTGTACTTACACCCAGAAGCCTCTGCATATATAAAAGCGGATTTGTCAGCAAGACATGCAGACACTACTTCAACATGATCATGGGACTCTGAATGTCAGAGGCATTCTCTGAAGTTTAATTAGCGTGGCAAATTAAGGCATGGTGTTCTACATTGCTTTAGTGCTTGCATAACTGCTCCTAGAACAGCACATGTGACATTTTAAACCAAAATCTGGACAGAAACATACAGATTCAGGATAAAGAACGACTACAGCCAGTCAAGCTAGTATTTTTCAGCTTGCTTTCTACAGGCTCCTTGAACCACACTTCCACCTAGGCTTGAAAGATTACTAAGGAGAGTTCATAAACACTGAAGCAGCAGAACTGATTTTAAGTCATTTGCTGGAAGAACAGCTGCTACATGGCCACAAGCAATACCACCTAAAAACCTTCCTGCCTTCTCCATTTCTGTCCTGTGAAAAAGTCATCAGGGGTGTTACTAGGCAGACTCCATGGGAGTTAGACAGAACAGCCTACTCAAAATTCCCCAAGGCCATCACTGGGCTGCCTGAGCCACATGGGGCTCAGTGGTGGCAAAACAGCTTTGAAGGGCAGAAACCAGAAGCCTCCACTAACACAATGCTGTCCACAGCATGCAAGCTTCAGCTCCCTGAACATAGTGTGCCAGACAGGGCTACTAAGATGACACCATCACAGAAGTGAGCCAGAACAGAGCAGAGCTAGAAACAAGATCCAGGCACCCCAGCAGCTTTATTTCTTTTTGTTTGTTTTGCTTTTGTTTTCGCTCCACTTCTTTCAAAACAGTGGAGATCTGGAAACAGCTGGTAAGGTGCCAGGCAAAACTCCTCCTCTCTACAAGAGGAGGAAGTCTGAAGGTCACTGCATGTCAGAGTGGTTTTAGATAAGATACAAGAGAGCAATCCTCAGTATTACAAAAATTATCAACTAAAAATAGATACTTCAAGTCAGTAATATGGAAACTGAGCAAGAACAAAGTTGGAGTACTTAGCATTGTTATTCGGTGTACCAGTACCACCAATACTAAGACAGGAGCACAGACAGAACTGAGAAGCAAAGGTGGACAACAATCTGCTCTGTCACCCCACATTGCATCATTTCTCCCACTAACTAAATGAGCAAAGCTAGTAAAGACAGCAAAGGAATTTAACCTCTCAGAGCTCTGTAGAGATCACAAGTCGTTACTCTAAGAAACAAGGCAGCCAGTTCTACAGAGGTTTGGCATTTACTATTCTTTTTCTATGCTTGTTGGAGAAACTGCAGATCAACGGCCAGCTCAAATCAATTCCATTCTGTTGAACCATTTCCATGCTGCTGATTCAGTGCCAAGCTCCCAGCTCATTCAGTACTTTAATTGAACCACCCATCCTTCCAGCTCCAATAGTAAAGTATAATTCCTCATTACCAATAAAGAGCTAACCACATGAGGTTCTTGGTGACACTCTATGGAAAAAGAATTGAACCATTAAGAAACACCTTTGTTGTCCATGCAGAAACAGCCCTTTACCTGCAGAGCCATGCTCAGTCAGTACACCTGTCTCAGACAAAAGCTCCTTGGTCAGAGACAATGCCACATGGTACAAGAGACCAGCTGCTACATTCAAACTGCAGAACAGCTTTATGGGAAACTCTTGTTTTAAAAGGCTGCCTCTGCATAAACTAAACAGCTAACACAAACTAAGTAGATCCAGATAAGCCAGGGGTGAGGGAGCAGAAGGAAAGCAATCATTCAGTCGATTCTTATTTTTGCATGACCATTAGTAGAACTGTATCTTAAATGAAGGATGGTCTTCGTCCAGCTAAAATTATCACACGGGCACTGCTAAATCCTAATTACACTTGAATTTTTGCATCACTAAACATCCTGGTTTGGATGTAGCAAACAAGGCCAGTTGCACTCCTGTTTCATAAAGGTGGGGGCCCCCAGGAGGCAACAAGCATTCTGTTTAATATACTTATTCATAAATACTCACTTTAAAGAGCTGCAGCCCATCAGAACCCCAGAAAAGTAATACAGGCCATCAAAGGCAGATTTTACTTATCAGCTCTTTAAAAGTGAAGTGGGAATCTTCTAGTATTAGGAGATAGCAGAAGCCATCTCCACAAACCTGGATATCCCAGACTGAACAGCCACAAGACAATTTCAAATCAGTGAACCATTAAGTAAGTGTCCTTGTTTAAAGGGCCTAATAATCAGTTTGGTACACAAATTACACAGCTTATTAACTTTTCATGAAGGAGATACTCTTCTTCCCCTTTATCCTCAATTCTGCAAGATGTATCAACAAGTTACTTCAAGACAAAGCAGCTGCTGTCTCACTTTCATTCTGCCTTTGTAAATACCATTAAGAAAATAAACTAAACTTATGATCCATCTTTAATCAAGTCTGTGTGATAAGTTGGTTATCAGCATCTTTTAATAAGGAGATTGAGACCTAAGAATACTGAACCTTTATTCTCAAACCTACCCACCACCACCAAGTACCAAGCTGAAGTTCTCAGAACCTGCAGGAACACCAAGACTAGAGCAGGAAGAATACTTGCACACTTGGGACTGATTCCAAATGCTGTCTTGCAGCCTTGCAGAGTATCCCAAGAGTAGATTTCTCCTTCTGAAGAAGGAAACTTTGTTCCGTGCCAGCTTAGAAGAAAAGAAAAACTAAGAGGCTTATATCAGCCCTAACATAAGGGACTGCTTGCTTATCTCTGAGGAAACTGCTTATTTTTTCCTTTATTTGAACAGAAAAAAAAGAAGTAAGAGATTAACAATATGGAAGTAAGCATCTGTTAAATCTTCACAAGATATAATCATTACAGTACACTTACCTCTGGAGACCTATTATAGTTCCATGCATGCGTGCAGGGGAATTAAAAAAAAAAAAAAAAAAAAAAAAAAAAAAAGACAATGCTTAATAAACAGAGATTACAACAGCAGGCCAATAAGTCATTTTAGGAACAGAGTTCCAAATACTTGGTGGTTTTGCTCATTTCCTTGATTTTAAAAAGCTAGCGGTTTTCAGCCTGCAATTGGCAAGGTGCTGGGAACCCACAACCTCTTGAAAGCTGTCACAAAAAGAAGCAGTAAACCCTCTTCCCTTTCTGATATAAACTCCTAGCTAAGTGAATGTCACCCTGTTTCCTCAGAAAGAGTAGAGCTCTACACCATACCCCTGTTGCAGCAGGACTATAGCCAGCAGATACATCGAATTGTTCAAACGATGGCGTCCATAGCTAATAAGGTGCAGGGCTGTTATTGCAATAAGGCACGTAACTAACGCAGTGCAATACTGTTATACAATAATTTAAATTAAAAATAAAAGAGTGGGGGGTGTAAAGCACCCTTTGCCCACAACGAGCCTCGCTCGACAAGCCCACTCCCTCCCGCCACGTAATGGCGGCCGCGGCCCTCAGCCTCCCTCCCCAGCCCCGTCTCCAGGCTCACCTGAGGCGCCGGCCCCTCGTAGCGCCTCAGCGAGCCCGAGGAGCAGCAGGACGCAGGGAGGGAGCCGCATGGCGCTGAGGAGGGAAGGGGAGAGGAGGCTGAGAAAAGTCAGGGCGCTGAGGAAATAGCTGGGCCGGGCGGAGCTTGTGAGGCGGCGCAGCGCGCTCTCGTAGGCTCCGCCCGGCCCAGGCGGTTCTCGCTTCCCCTCACCCACCTGCCTGAGGTAACAGGGCATAAATGCCCCCCAAACGGCTTTTTATCTGCCCCAGCCACCTCCTTCGGCTGTGTGGTGATTTCCACGGCTAAGAATGGTAGTGGTGAGCTTGGGAAGATATCCACTCTGAGGTGTTATGTGCAGGGGGTGTCAAATTATTATTATTTAGTTAGTTAGTTAACACACTGCTGTTTTGTTTTCACACGGACTGATAAAGCACAGTGCAGCCCCTGAGGCTGCTGGTGTGCTCAAGGCCTCTGGCCGTGCAGGTGATTCATGGGCTCATGACAAGATGACAGAAGGCAAATTCAAAGTCTCTTCTTTTTCCGCTTTCCATGAGTTTTAAGATGATCCTGTTGCTGTTTCTGCCTTGTTTACGAACTTATATTCTAACCTAGGCTCTAAAAATCTTTGCACACTCCTCCTTGTTTTGTTGAGTGTGCTTTGCCCAGCTTGCTTTGATCCATTTTCCAGTTCAGATACAAAAGGAAGCTGCAAGCCTGGCATAAGAATGCAGCAATGAGCACTGGTCTGCGTTTAAGATTACAATCATTTCAGACAAGTGGCTGTTCTTTCTTCTCTACATCTTTGCCTGCTGTGATTGGGAAAGCAGCCTTTCTCTGTCAGGATATCATTGAATCATAGAATCATTAAGGTTGGAAAAGACCTCCAAGATCATCTGGTCCAAACATCACCCTACTACCAATGTCACCCACTAAACCATGTCCCTAAGCACCAGGTCCAACCTTTACTTGAACACTCCCAGGGATGGTGACTCCACCACCTCTCTGGGCAACCCGTTCCAATGCCTCACTACTCTTTCTGAGAAGAAATGTCTCCTAATTTCCAACCTGAACCTTCCCTGGTGCAACTTGAGGCCATTCCCTCTAGTCCTATCACTAGTTACCTGTGAGAGGCCGACCCCCAGCTCCCCACACCTTCCTTTCAGGTAGTTGTAGAGAGCAATAAGGTCTCCCCTGAGCCTCCTCTTTTCTAGACAACCCCAACCACCCCAGTTCCCTCAGCCGCTCCTCACAGGACTTGCGTTCTAGGCCCTTCACCAGCTTTATAGACCTTCTCTGGACATGCTTCAGGGCTTCAATGTCCTTCTTGTACCGAGGGGCCCAAAGCTGAATACAGCATTGAAGATGCAGCCTAACCAGAGCAGAGTATAAGAGGATGATCACCTTCCTGGTCCTGCCGGTTACATATCTAGTTTGCTGACCCTGTTCAGCCAAATGGGGTTCCCACAGTTCAAAGTCTGGAAAAACTCTGGAAATGAGCCTTCTGTCACTGTCCGGTCTCAGCTCAGCATTGAGAGGACACACGGTAGCTCCCAGTGCCTGTGAGAGGCTCCATAAACCCCACTTACTCCAGGCTCAGCACCGCACCTAGCTAGCTTGCAGAAGCCCCAGAACAAACCTGCCGGCTTCAGTAATGCCTTAAAAACGAGCGGTAGCTTTGCGCTTACACTGTGCTAACAGCTTTGTGGCTCGGCTTTGATACTCATTGTCGTGGCTCGGCTTTTTAACCAAGTCCCGAGTTACCCGGGACCGCGGCTCCTCCCGGCCTACAGGGGGCGGGCCCGGCCCGGCTCGGCCTGGTATCCGGGCGGGCAGGGACAGCAGCGCCATGGCGGACAGGCTAACGCAGCTGCAGGACGCCGTGAACTCGGTGAGGCGGTGCTGCTTTTCCCTCCTGTACTTTCTGATTTTTTATTTTTGCAGGGGAGAGGAGCTCGGTGTTGGGCTCCCTGCGCTGGCAGCCCTGGGGGCATCGCTGCTGCTGGCCGCGGGTACTGCTCCAGTCCGAGCCGCGGGAGCCGGGGGGCGAAATGGGATAGAAACGGTTGCGGTGCTGAGGTAAACTAACGGTCTCGTTACTGCCCGCAGCTCGCAGACCAGTTCTGCAATGCCATCGGAGTGCTGCAGCAGTGCGGCCCGCCGGCCTCCTTCAGCAACATCCAGACGGCAATCAACAAGGACCAGCCGGCTAATCCAACAGAAGGCAAGTCCTCCTGCCTCTGCTAGCGCATCGCGAGCGTGTCCCGATGCGATGTGCTCTGTGGCCCTCGCTTTGCATCATTTCGTGCTCAGCAGACAGTTCCACCAGTAACTCGAGGGGTGACTGAATTTAAGTCACAAAACAACATCAACTGCACTTGCTGTATAAGATCGTGGTAGAAGAAAGATCATTTTATGTGTTTCTTGTGGTGGTTTATTTGCACACATACAGTAGCATTTTCTATATAAGTTAGTGCAATAGGACTGCTGGGGGAGGTTGTTAGGGAGCAGCCATTTACTTCCCAAACTTTTTTTTTTTTTTTTTCTCAAGAATAAGGGTTAGTTTTATGAAGTTGAGCATGAATTTAAAATTCTCAATTTCATAGACTTGTTATTTATATTTCTGTATGTATTGTTTGCTTATGAAATTAAGGAATAATGTCATGTTGACTTTCCCAGCTGACAAACAATTGTGTTTTTTGGTTGCTGTTGGTAGGTTGTTTGGGTATTGTTTTTTGTTTGTTTGTTTGTTTGTTGTTTTTTTTTTTTTTCTGAGAGAAATAAAACTAAGGTACTAAAATTGAAAAGCAAACTAAAAGTTCTATGTAATCTTAGAATTTCAAGTTAGTATTTAAATCATTATGTTATCATCATCCTAAATCAACACCCCCCTATTGTTTTTCCCTGAGAAAATGTCTGCTTTATCTGTCTTATTCATTTCTCTGAATGTAGTGAGTTCAGTAAAATCATATAACTGAGTTAATGATGCTGATCAAACAAAACTACCTGTTACACATCTTTGGATATTTAAATTCTTAACAAACAGGCCTTAAAGCTCAGTGTGGAGAACACTGATGTACAGGTAAGAGTATATATGTGATAACACAGAGGACAAGCTTTTATTTGTCAGAGTGCTTTTGGTTGCCTGGGTTGTTGGTTTTATTAAAGTCAAGCGTACCTTTGAGAATGTCAATCTTTTCTATTTTTTTTTCTATTAGAGAGTATTTTCTCAGTTCATGAAAGATTTATGGAAACAATCAACAGGAAAAAATGTGTTAAGATCTTAAATTATAAATTGAAGGCTGTTTCAGTATTCTAGCTGCAGTAACAAATTGATTCAAATTGAATGGATACAATTCCATATGGGAAAGCTTTGTTTCTGACTTATAGAGCCTCTTACTAAAAATCCATGTAGGTCTTTCAAAGATCTGGTAGCTAAATTAAGATCCATTATAAACTTATGTTCTTCTGTTTCTCAGTGGTAATTTAACTTTTTCTGTGGCTGAATAGTTAACTTTTTTAAGACTAACAAACCTTGCATTCTTTCATGATTCTTAACATAATTTAAATAGTCTGTGTATTTGAATCATTACCTTTACAGTTTCTAGTATTGTCTTTAAGTCTAGTGATAGACTTCAAGGCAAGGGTTGAAAGGTTAAATGAGTTCTTAGCTACTTTCAGTGCTTAATGTAGTGACTAGAGTACTTAGTACTGTTCTTAGAAATTTCTTAACTGGCTAACCACGATGGAGTTCTAGCTATTTTCTCATTTATATAAAGCACAGCCATGTGTATAACCAGCTACCTTGTTCTATCTGGGATTGTAGTCAAACTACCATCATCTTTGTAGAATGGCTCGGGTTGGAAGGGACCTTAAAGATCATCCAGTTCCACCTCCCCTGCCATGGGCAGGGATGCCACCCACCAGACCAGGTTGCTCAGGGCCTCATCCAGCCTGGCCTTGATCACCTCCAGGAATGGGGCCTCCACAGTTTCTCTGGGCAACCTGTGCCAGTGCCTCACCACCCTCTGAATGAAGAATTTCCTCCTAACCTCTAATCTAAGTCTTCCCCTCCTTTTGCTCAGTCAGATAATGACAAGACAAGGGGGAATGGTTTGAAATTAAAAGTTGTTCTCCATCTTTCTTACAAGCCCCCTTCAAGTACTGAAAAGCTGCAATGAGGTCACCGTGGAGCCTTCTTTTCAGGCAGAACAGCTCCATCTCTCTCAGCCTGTCCTGTAATGAGGTGCTCCAGCCCTCTGCACATCCTTGTGGCCCTCCTCTGGACCCGCTCTAAGAGGTCTACATGCTTCTGGTGCTGGCAGCCCCAGAGCTTGCTGCAGCACTCCAAGTGGGGCCTCACAAGAGAGAGCAGAGGGGGACAATCCCCTCCCTCAACCTGCTGACCATGCCTGTGTTGATGCAGCCCAGGATGCAATTAGCCTTCTGGTCTGTGCAAGCATGCAGTGCTGGCTCTTGCCAAGCTTTTGGTCCACCAGAACCCCCAAGTC
The DNA here is from genome assembly GCF_011077185.1 of Oxyura jamaicensis. NCBI lineage: Eukaryota > Metazoa > Chordata > Aves > Anseriformes > Anatidae > Oxyura > Oxyura jamaicensis. The sequence continues at coordinate 73,722,360 of NC_048893.1, read as the reverse complement.
CTCTCTGCAGGGCTGCTCTCAATGAGTTCTGCTCCCAGTCTGTTCCCATGTCTGGGATTGCCCCAGCCCAGGTGCAGCACCTTGCACTTGGCCTTGCTGAACCTCCTGAGGTTCACGTGGGCCCACTTCTCCAGCCTGTCCAGGTCCCTTTGGATGGCTTCCCTTCCTTCTCTTGTATTGACTGCACCATTCACATTGGTGTCACCTGCAAACTTGCTGAGGCTGCACCTGATCCCATTGTCTGTGTCATTGATAAACATATGCAACAGTACCGGTCCTGAGACAGACCCCTGAGGGATACCACTCATCACCAGCCTCCACATGGACATAGAGCCATTGACCACCTCTCTCTGGCTGCAGCCTTCAAGCCAATTCCTTGCCCACAGAATGGTCCTCCCTTCACATCCATCTCTCTGCAATCTGGAGATCAGGATGTCATGTGAGACTGCATCAAAGGCCTAACAGAAGTCCAGGTAGATGACATCAGTTGGTTTTCTCTTGTCAGCTGATGCAGTCACTAATATGGTTGTGTTCTTATCAATTATGATACTGTTACAATCTTCCTCTAGGGGAAATTTTAACATCTGTATACTTCAACTCTTTAGAATTTTCTGTTGTAAAAGCAGAGTTGTGCTTATTTCAGTAATGTGTTGAGTAGGCTGACTTTTTTTCATTCTTTTAAAGAATATGCCCAGCTGTTTGCAGCATTGATTGCACGAACTGCAAAAGATATTGATGTTCTAATAGATTCCCTGCCTAGTGAAGAATCAACAGCAGCTTTACAGGTAAGAGTACTTGTAATTAAAAATATCAACTGTTACTGATGGCAACCTTCCTTCTTTTTTAAACACTTTTTTTTACAGTCAGACATGCAATCATAAAAAGTGACTATAGCGTAGGCCTGAATTTTTCGTGAAGGTAGCGTGTCAGTATTTTTATGGGCTCACTGGAAAAACTGCTCTTTACATTTGGTTCTTAATATGGCTATACACAGAATATTTTAAACTTTTTGGCTAGAAAGATTTCCAAAATAAACTTATAATAACATAACAGTTGTAAAGCATAGTACAGCTATCTGTGTTCTTTAGATATTCTAATATTAATGCAACAGATGTGACAGTACTGATGTGCATTGACACTGTTGGCTGCTTGTTTTCCCTTGGATCTTTCATAGTCTTTTGCTCATTAGAGCTGTTTCATTTTGTAGCTGCATTTTTGTAGCCTTTTGTTCTCCCACAATGTTACTGGTTGTTTAAGGATTGGCAGGGTATGTTTTAAGTTCTCTATCTCTGTCACAAAGCAGTTCCTTCACTTTTCAGTAATAGGATGTACTCTTTTGGACCAGCCAGGCAATCTTAATGTTTTTATTTCTTGTTCTTCCTTTCTTTAGACCACAGAAGCTCTAGGAAGAACTTGGGCAAAAACAGTTATTAGCAGGTGTAGCCAGTATCATAACTTGCATTCCCTGCCTTACAGGAATGGAACTGCTGCAAAAGCTTGAGCCCTTTTGCAACATTCAGCTGTTTCTTACTTCCAAAAAATGTCTCAGACCCACAATTCAAATAATGCTTTTTTTTTTTTTTTTTTTTTTTTAATGTTCTGTGTACAGACCTTGCATATTAAATGTAATTTTTTGGACTCTAGCTTCTAAATTTACATTAAGTATTTTCTTTTTAGAATGCAACAAGGATACAGAAAATTCAATTTCTTTGAGAAATCTAGTTGCTTTAAGATCTCCTGAAGGTTTTACACCAGGGTTGATAATCTGTTACTATCCAAAAGAAATTTGGAAACCTTACTAATAACAATTGAACATACTAATTGGGAATGTAAACACCAGCCTCATTTCATGTAACTGTATCTAATAGTTGAAGACTTCTTTCTGCTGCAGCTAAATTAGACTTCTTCCATGACTGAGTTAGGTCTGATTGTAGTGACAGCTAATGCAAGCAAACCAGAGTGCTCCAGAAAGGAATTAGTTATCTAGTAGGGGCATGCTTTCCTCTGAGTTGATATTCTAACAGTTTCTAGCTTAGTTAATGCAGAACTTGGTTTCAAAAGAACTTCTGATCATTTTTGCTTGGTTTTGAGAAGTTAGCCTGGATTCCATCTTTTACTTATTCTAATTTTGACTTTTATTTTCTGTTGTTTGAATTAGGGTGCTACTAAAGATAAATATTCTGACTTTAAAAAGACTATTTTAATGGTGATTGGAATACTCTAAGGTATGCAATGGAGGTTTAGTTGAGAAAGGCAGATAGACACCTGATAGGTAGGCTTAACATAAGTGATAAAAGGGGCTGCCACCTTAATACCCAACACAATTTACTGATCCCTCTTGAGGTCTATTGTGTCGAGGCTGATGCATATTTTGTTCCAAAATGGCAGATTACTTGCAGTCAACCTTATAACAACTGAGACTGAACTAACTGAGCTGGATTCTATATTTTGAGCTTGTATGTTTTTCTATTCTTTCTCTGACCCTTCTTCCAAGGTCTGTCAAGTCTTAGGTGATATATTAACCTTCACTGTACATGAGTCTTGCAGAGCAGGAGATTAATATGTTCCATAGAACTTGCCAGTTTAAGCATGATTTTAAGAAGACCCATTAACCAGGTTTTAAGGGTTTGGGTAGTAGTTAAAAATGTCTGAAGCCAATTTTGTTTCATCTGTTCTGTAATTGAGTTGGAACAAGTTTGAGTAGCTTTAAATTTGGTAAATATTTTACCTGAATGCTGAAGCTCAGGTGCTTTATTTCTCTAACTTTGTCTAACTGAAACATTTTTGTTCAGAAATAAAATATGTGATTTTGTTAGTTTCATGTGAAATATGCTATATAATAGGAAGGTCTAAATAAGGTCCCCATAAGATGTGAGGATAGTTTTCAGTACCTGTGTGGGGAAGGGGATAAATATTCACTTATTATCAGGAGAGCTAAGAGTTGCAATATGAAAGCAGCTAACATCTCTGTTTGGTGTTTTTCATTTACTCCATGTGGATATGCACTGTGTTTCAGGCTGCAGCCTCTAATGGGTTACTCTGAATTTAAAAGTGTAGCATTTGGGGCTAAAGGGAGAATCTTTGTTTTCTAGGGGGTATTGACTGTTATATACCGCTTCCCCTTAGTAAGAAAGTCAGTTTTGTGTATTTGAGGATCCTTACTCGTCTCTCTTCCATTTTAAAGGCTGCTAGTCTGTATCGATTAGAAGAAGAAAATCACGAAGCAGCTGCCCGTCTGGAAGAGGTGGTTTATCGTGGAGATATGCTGCTGGAAAAGATACAGAGTGCCCTTGCAGATATTGCCCAGTCACAGCTGAAGACAAGAAGCGGTACGCATAGCCAGCCCCTTCTGGACTCGTAGCACCAGGGGGCAGCGCACCCCTGCAAAACACAACAGCGAAAGCCAGGTGAAACCACAGCCCTGTATCTACAGGGAACTGCAGCACCCAGCCCTGCTCCTGTGGGACTTCCAACTTCTCTGATCGTTGGTAACAATGTCTTTCCTCAGAGGTTAAGGCATGTGACATGTGAGAAACACATGGTAGTTCTCTTCTGAAATTTCATATCTTAGTGTGTATTTCTTTGACTTAAAATATTAATATCTTTTTTTTTTTTCTGTTCATAGATATGTCTGACTTCAGTATGTTACTTTTTATATGGGCCTTAATGTCTAAAAGAAACAAAATTACTGTAATAATATTTGTATAATTTACTCATCTGTCTGCAAACTTCTGTGTTCTTGGTGTATTTTCTGTAAAGCTCAAATGCTGTTTAATTTGCCAGAGTTCATACAGATAATGCTAGACAATGGCATGAATACAGTGGTGGCCATCTGTTTTAATTAACAAAAATGGTAATTAAACATTTGTATTACTACTTAGCTTATCTTTTACAGAGCAAATAAAGGGGTAGGTAAACTCTAAAGTTTTCAGAGTAAGTGTTCATGCCATTGGTATCTCATTTAAAAATAAATAAATCTGCAGATACCTGGTATGACATTTATTATCATTTGTAATTCACAAACAGGTCTTTGACTCCATTGCAGCCACTGACATGCTGTTACTTGCTCATTGCTCTGCTTCTGCTGCTGCTCTGCATTCTCATGGCAACTGGTGAATTCCTCTAAAGCAGACAGCAATGAGGTAGCATTGGATGGCTCTGAGAAACTAGCATGAAGAACCAAAAGTAACTTATCTACTATTGCTTTTCAGCATAAGCAGTTGCTGCCATGTGAATGCTAAAATCATAAGCAGCAAAAGGCCTGTAATCCCCACCATGCTGTAGAGAGGTTTTTCTTTTTATCTTCACACATTGAAAAAACTTGTGCCCCTCCTCCTAGGACTCTAGAAATGCCAACATCTTTTATTTCATTTGGAAAAAATAAAATGCAAAATAAAACCAACAAAAACAAACCCACCAGATGATTTGGGCTTCAGCACATGAACTTGGAGTTGAACTGTTGGTTGCTTTCTGTCTTTGAGTTACCCATCTCGTATTACTCTTTATTTCTACATGTCTACTCATTTTCTGATCAAGACTACCTACTTCTGTGTATTGGACATGCATCAACTTAGGTAATGTGTATTGCTAATGTGGATGGACTGATAAGAGCAATTCAAGTAGGTCTTTAGCAATCTGATCTGTAGGGAATTAGATCCTTCTGCTTAGTAGGCTGCACCAATGGAATGAAGAGTGTAATATGGCACAGAGTGGTAGGTGTTGTAGCAGCATGTTTTGTGGATTAAAAACTACAAAGGTGTTCCAACCTGTAAAATATTAAAATTGACGTATTTAATCAGGCTTGTATTTAATATTTAGTTAAACTTGCATTTCTATAGTCATAAATTTAGTCTGCTATTGCCAGGCTTACACCATACAGATTGCTGAGAAGAAGAAACAACTGGGGAGGTAAAAAGGCTACAGCACAATTCCAGTTCTCTAATGGTATATTTATGTAAAATAACTGAGCTGTGGCAACTTACTAAGCCTTGTAAATATGCCTGTGGTCAATGGAGGCTGAGGGGCAAAATTTTCATTTGAAGTAAGCTTGTCGGGCCTACTCTTTTCTGGAAAAACTGCAACCCGTGCATCTGAAGATGATAGACTTGGAAAACTTTAAGTGAAGTGCTTGGGGTTTGCTTATGTATTTTTATAGGTATTGAGACATCTTTATTTCATATTTGTACATTCCTGGAAAAGGGATTAGTTCTTTATAGTAGATTCCCTAGTACAGTTGAATATGGACATCACCTCAAATTTGTTGACTTTGAAACTTCCTTTTTCAGAGATGGTGTACGTTTTCACTATCAGTACAGTTTTTGTTTCATATATTTTTATTTTTGTACTTGAAAGCTGTTGTATTAATGCAACTTAATATTGCTTAGCTGTAGAAGTTTTCCTTATTTGAATACAGTAGACTGCTTTAAATTAAAGTGTGTGTTGGTAACTAGGTTAATCACACTTGAAAGAAAATTTTAAGACGTATAAGCTCCCAGTATGTATATGTGGTTTCTCAGACTCTGCCTCTGTATAGTTCAGCAAATGCTGCCGATTTAATTTAATAGGGATGCAGTCTGATCCAGGTTAAAAAGCAGGAGAGCCAACATCATTCCTCTTTCCTTTGAGAAATAATGTAATGAATGGGTGAGTGAGTAGCAATGTAAGATGTGACCCTGCTAGTCCTCATATGCTGTGTTGCTGGACTAGCTATTGTAAGTCTTTACCTGCTGTTTCCCAGGCTGCAGCTCATTCTGTAAGGCTGCATGGCTTACATGCAGCGTGTTGTGGCAGAAGGGTAATAACATCTAGTTGCTACAGCTGTCTAGTGGAGAATGCATTAGGTCTGGGGCTTGGAGATGGGGATTCCTTTCCCCTCTGTCCTAGACGGGTTGATTTGTCTGGTCCCTGCTCTTGGGACTTAAATATTTTTTATTTTTTATTTTTAAATGTATGATCTAATTAAGGGGCTGTTTTGAAATGGCTTGATGTGCTACACTCATGCAAGAATTGTGGGGCATGCAGGATTACTATGTCTGTACCTTCTAGCACCTTTGAGGGGGGAAAATGAAAACGGAGGAAGTCAATGACCCATAGCAAAAGGCACTGTGTCCTCCCTGAGAAGTAATGTCTGCCTCCCAACTGTTTTAATGCTGGGGGGAGGACGGGGAAAAGGCTGCAGAACAGCTGCTAACAAACATCAGGTTACCCACCAGAGAGCTGTAAAAGAGAACTTGGGTGGAGATGAGAATAAATGAAGTGAAGCACCACAGGAAGAAAGCAAAAATATTGAGCAGGTATAAAAGGGTTCTGCATATTATGTTGGACAAAGAGTGCTGCCCAGTGAACAAATTGTGCTTTTAAAGAAAGATAGCGCAAAGCATAATGGAAAATTCCATTGGAAAACAATCTTGACCACTTCAGATTAGCAGGAGTGTTTCATGCTAAGAATCTATAGAGCCCACTGGCAAAGACATTGGAATCAATGTTGTTAATTGTAAGTAGATGATCAAAGCCTAGTCTTCTCTACCATAAACAACCATGCCTGGAGGAGAGGAGCACCTAGTGGCAGCTGTTCTCATTTTTATATACAAGAATAAGGAGAAGTTCACATACTTTTTTTTAAAGGGACTGTAAAAAGTGCATTAACCGTATTTTAATTTCATGTCTCCATGAAGTTAATCCTGACATTATTACAGTTGATGTTTGGAGCTCTGAGAGCTTCTGCGTGGGTGGCATGGAGAAGGGGAGGCTGCCCTGACCACCCCAGCAAAGTTGATTACCAAGATATTTTGGGAGTCCGCAACAAAAGAGGCCAGAGGCAGTTTTGCTTGAAAGGACTTAGGGTTCCTGGCAGACAGCAAGCTGAGCATGAGCCAGCAGCAAGGGCCAGTGACATCTTAGGCTGTTAGCTGGAAGCACAGCCAGTAGTACATCAAGGAAAGTGATCTCTTACCTCTGCTCAGCACTTGTAGGACTGCATCTGGAACGCAGTATGCTGCTGGGCCCCTGACATGAGAAAGGTGTTGATGGACTACAGCAAGTTCAGCAGAAGACCACTGGTGGCATGGGCTGCAGCACATCCCTGGTGAGAGGCTGAGGGAGCTGGTTCTGTTCGGCTTGGGGAAGGGATAGTGCTGGGGGAATATAACCACAGCCTGCCTGGCTGTGCGGGCAGGTTATGGAGGCGATGGGGCTGGGCTCATCAAAGTGCTGCATGGCAGGAGGGTGATGGAGAGAGGGCATAAATTGCAGCAGCAGAGGTGAGGTTTAGAGTGGTTACAAACAAAAGCTTTCTCACCATTAGGACAGATACTTTTTGGAAGATGGTCCCCAGAGAAGCTGGAAGTCCTTGGAGATTTTCAAGACCTGACTGGATGAAGCTCTGAGCAACTTGGCCTGGCCTCACAGTGACCAACCCTTGATCAGGAGGTTGGACTAGAGACCTCCTGAGGTCTTGTCTGACCCAATGATCCTATGGATGCTAGGCATGTTAATTGTTTCAGAAAGAACCAAGAAGCTGTAAGGGAATGTTGTTTTCTTTTCTTCTTTCTAAAAAGGCAGATCTGGAGGACAGAAACTGTGAAGTATCTGGTATCAGTCTCATTCCTATTGATGAGACTTTGTGATATCGGTCTCTGCACTTAAAGGCCATCGAGTTGCTCTCAGGTGCGGTGTGAAATTCCATGCTGAAATAGCCCAAGTTTCCAACAAGTGCCCTTGGAGAGCATGATATGCAAAATCCCCATCCTACACTTAAAGAAAACTGATCTGTCAGATGATGCTGACTCATTATTAGACAAAGGCAGTCATCTCTAAAGAAAGAAATTGTATTTGTGTTTTATATATCATGTTATGTTGCCTTACATAAGAAATAATGAAAGCCCTATTTTCAGGCACCAGGCAAGAACAAAGTTTTATCTAGATTTTTCTTTCAAATCTATAGAAGAAAGTTTGAATGGATTTTATTTTCTGAGGAGCAAATTCATCCTTTTTACCTCTAACTGCTAGGACTATGATCTAGCAACAAAGGGCATGGAAAAAGTTTGCAAATAAGGTATGTTTTCATGCTCCAAATATGTCAGCCACTGTGTTGTATGTGCTTGCAATGAGTACACTCCACAGTGGCAATGACCCTCAGGAAGTGTTTGTCTGTTTTAATGTGGTTCGTGTAACATGCTTTGTAGGAGTATAGCTTCACGATTGTTATATACTATTTGTGTGCACTTACAGGTTTTATGTTGATTTGTTTCTATGAAAGCTTTGTAGGAAATCTTGCTTGTCCATGGTAGGCTAAGCAAGTAGAACAGGCTTTTTATATTCTTGCTGCTGCTGTAGCCACCCAGTATAGCCCAACAGCTAAGGAAATTCAACTCCTGCTCCGACCACAAAAGAGCTATCTATTTTATAACTGCTTAGGCTGTCACCACATTTCTTCTGAATTTCTGTTTGTAGCTAACATTCACAAAGCATAGCGGAGTAGTACAAACAGACCTCCCACCAACTCTTTTAATTTGGTATTTACTTTCCATAAATATTACCAGACTCCTGCAGAAGTCTCCTGGATTTAGCCTTTTTAGCCTTACACACTTCACTGAAGGCCTAAATGAATTAATCCTTTGAAGTGGAAATTTGTGGCTGAGTAGGGACTGTGCAATCCAGCTGCAAAACATTCTTTCTCCACCCTGCCCACTTGACAAGAGAAGATTGAAATAGAAGCCCTCTTTCAGGAAACAATGTACTTCACTCTGTGGCTGTGTGGGAGAGCAATTGACTACACATTAACTTTCCACAAGTGCTAAAGAAAAATCATAATTGTTTTCCCAAGCTGTAATCCAGGGGAGAGAAGTCATATTCATAAAATGAACACCCCCAAAGCTAAGGGCTCAAAAGAAGAGAGCTCTTGCACCAAGACCCTACTAAGCCTGTGGAAAAGGGGCTTCTGTAGGCATCTCTCTGGTGTCTTCTCCAAGTGTCCGTGGAACAGGAATAGGAAGAACTAACAATCTGCTTGTGTGGTGCCTAGGGAACTGCCTCCAGTCAGGAAAAACAGGAAGGTTAAATTTTATTTCAGTGCCAAACAGGAGGGGTGTTCATAGAAAAATATGAGGACAGCTCTGATACACATTTCTATACAACCTATCAAAGTTGTTGAACAGGCTGCCCAGGGAAGTGGTTGAGTCACCATCCCTGGAGGTCTTCAAGAACCGTGTGGACCTAGAACTTAGAAACATGGTTTAGTGATGGATTTTAGTATTAGGTTAAAGGTTAGACTAGATTATCATAGAGGTCTTTTCCAACCTGAATGATTCTATGATTCTATGATAAAGTGCATCTTTCTGAAAGAAAACAAACAAATAAATAAAACACAGTTCCCCCTCTGCTTTCTTTTCAGAAGGTATCAGAAATAGGGTGGGTTCTGCTTACAGCCAACCTGCCATTTCATTTTGAATGTTCCTATCAACAAACACTCAAAATAATAGTTATTTTTGGTAACTGGACAGTTTGCAGATTCACCACTTAAATAAACTCCTCCCTGTGTGACAGGGAGCACTATAAAGGTTTGATGAGCCTGAGGATGAAAGCAAAGCCATAGCCAAGGAGGTTTTTCAGTGTGCCCATTTCACTTGGCATTCCAAAAATTGCAATAATCTGCTGTCAGAAGGGATTCTCTGGTACAGTGATGCAATGAGGGCACAATAATTTGTCCAACCTCCACTGTAAAAAAGTCAGCAGAATCACCCAGCTTTTGTCAAAGGGTGTTTGATGGAGAGGAAGCAGACCCTTTATTTCAGTGGCACTGTGTATGTGTGTGTGATGCTAAGAAAGTTACCTCGCTGTCCCTACACAGGGGGGTATTCCTCTCTGTACATTTACAAAGAGAAAGGCACAGCCTAAAGTGAAGCTTCCATCAAACATGCTTCCTCAAATGATCAAAGCACCACGTGTTGCTTCCATCAAACGCTGCAGAACCATTTTAGACAACTTGGAGGGCAGTGAGGGGCATAGAAATGCCCAGCCAGTGCTGCACCACGTGGTGAGGTACCTCCCTCTCTTGTACAGCTCCCACTATGTGGCTCTCTCTATGGCATCACAGTCAGTGTTGGGGCTGCAGCCTGGACATGCCTTCAGTGTTGGGAAGGAAGCAGTTGGGTCACACCTAAACTGGATCCCTAAAATAATCTCCAAGAGACTGTACAACATCATACCCCTTCCCCAAAAAGTCACTGAGTTTGAAGTAAAATTACACAACTGGTTAAAATTAGCATGGTTTTAATTTGTACTTTGAAAGCCAGCTGTGAAAAAGTGCCCATGGTTGATCTGGGTGAGGTGTTCCAACCTGCTTTAGGCATCTAAGGGCCCAAACCACCCTGCTTTAGAAATCACTGCTGGCAAAGGAGAGCCAAAGATCCCAGGCACCACTGAAGTACTGAGATTCTCAGTGGGTTGGATGGGTGTACAACCACAACTTCCCCAGGCCATGGGAGTGCAACGACAATGGGAATCTTTCCTGTGACTCCAGCAAGCTGTGGAAGAGGCCCCTGGTGTGCTCAGACAGAGTGAAATCTCTAATGAGGCAGAATGAGAAGCTCTGACTTGTTCTGTTGTATGCTTAAGTGTACAAAGTGTAATCCCACACACATTAGTGTTTCTCATCTGAGAACGATTGTGTTTAACTGCTTCCCTCTCTTGTTTCCTCGGCAGGTATTTTGCAGCAGCAGCAGCAGGTGAACGAGTATATGGCCTCACAAGTACACACATCAGGTTCCTCTCACCTGGCCCTTTACTAACTTGCTACAACTAGCAGCAGGTTAATCCCTGGTAGCCACTCTCACAGGAGATGTTCAGGTGGTTAGGCATGCTAAAAGGCACTGTTTTGACCTTCGCAGGTAGGTACAGCTGAGGAGAAAGGGATCTGTTTTCACAAAAGTTCTGTTTTATGAGTTAAGAAAATGGCTAGGCATCTGTAGATGCCAGCATTCCTTGTGTTACTTGTTATTTTGGGCTAGGTCATATTTAATTGTCTGTTGTGCAACAGCGGATACCAAGCTCTTCTGGAGTCCTGACTTTGATGGGCTTCAGAATATACCATAAAGCAGTAGGCCAAAATGCAAGAAATGCATTTATTCTGGGGATATTGTAACAGGAAGAATCCTATGGAGCAGCATCAGAAATGAGTTCAGGGTAGTTAAGTGAAATATTTACCATAATAAGAAAGATTGTACTTATACTCTGCCTAGTTCTTTATGCTTGATTGCTACCAGAATAAAGCTACAATAACATAACTTCTCTTTTTCTAAGAGCAAATAATGAAGTTAAACTGTAAACTGGTTGTAGTCCTTGCTTTGTAAAGGGAACTTGTGGTTGGTTTCTGTTGATAACATCTCACACTGAGGTGTGGCAAGCAAACTTCATCTGTAAACTGTACGTTTTCCAGACTTACCTTTCTTCAGCAGCAAATCATGTTATGATTTATGGCTTTTAGAAGAGTGATAGTTTATTCAACCTAGCTGCGAACACAGCTAAGGCTGGGTGGGGTACCTGACAGCTGCGGCTTTCTTTGAAAACTCTCCCTGGTGCTGCAGCACTGTGTTGGAACCACAGGGCCTGAGTTAGACTGATCAGAAAATCTGAGTTCAGGAAGATATCAGCCCCAGCCTTAGTGAGAGGGATTGCTAAAATTATATCTGCCCTCTTTGTGCCACGGAAGTGGATTGTTACTTGGGATTATCCAGGCATTTATTCTAACAAGTTTCTTACTTGACCCTTGTTAGACTAAGGGTCATAAGGGAATGAGTACCTAGACAGTGCTCTGGATCCCCTGTGCTTGCTTCCTGTGGATACTCCAGAATTTGTGGCTCTTGGTACTGCAGCCTTGTGGTGTGAGATGCTATCCTGTGGTTTCAGTGTTGGGGTTGTGTGACAGGATGTTTTTGAACCAAATACCATGTGGTGGTGTGCAACTGGTATTGCTCACCCTGGCATCCCCTTCCATTTTCATCCCATGTTTAGACCTTGTTACAGTACCTGTGTTATAGCCTGTGCCTAAAACCTGACCTCTTTGGTGGTAGTGAAACAAGCAAGCAATTAGTAAATATAAAAGGATGATTAGCTAGCTAGGCAGTAGGATGAATCATTATCTAGGTATTAAGAATAGAATAGTTTAGTTACTCAATATTATCTGTTAGTCAAGGAAGAAGTAGTCTGAGTGTGTAAGATCAGGAGCCAAGAGGTGAAGAATACATGAAAACTAAGTAACAAAAACTTGCCAGACATCCCGTCTTGGGCAGGAAACAGATGGACAACAAGGACACAAATTAGCTCAGACTGATAAGGACATTGCAAACTTGCAAAATCACTACATTCTAGATAAAGGGTGAAAAGTATACTATGAGGAAGACATACGGCCTTCCTCCCAAAGACCACTGCCCACGTCCTTAAGATCCCTGCCCACAATTCTTGGAAGAATCTGTGTAAGTGCAAAGGACTGATAAGCTAATTAGCATAAGAAGCGTGAGTAGGCGGGTTTAGGTAATGAATATGTATAGGCGTTAATTGAATATTCATAGTTTGCTGTATAAATATGAGATAGTTTGTCACTTTGGGTATGCACGTTAGATGGAAGGATCCCCTGTGCATCCAGCGCTGTCAATAAAGAATACTTTGTCACTAAGAAGAAATTTTGACTTCGTTCTTTAAATCAGTAGGTCTGTTGCAGAGACCTATCACAGAACCCCACTGAGGTCAAGGGAAGGGTCTTTCCTGGAAATGGGCTTGCAGGCTGTGTGGAGTGTTTGCAAGGAGACACCGCACTGCAGAACTTTTGATTGTCCCTTTGTGATTCATAGTGCTGATAGTGCTTGTGATTCATAGTGCTGATGCACTCAGGGACTCCTGTACCAAACACAATAGAGCCAGCTGTCACACTTGCAGAAATGCATTGTTCTGAAATTTTAACCCTCCAGAAACATGCACTGAGTAGATGAGCCTGTTGAAATCAGTCCCAAGGAAGCACAACCTCCTGGTTGTGATCACCCTGGCCTGTCCCCTAGAGGTGAATTCCTTTCTTTCAAAATCTTCAGGTCAGTGCTTTGAGAATACATCTTCAGGTCAGCCTCTTAGTCTAGAAGAGCAGCAATTTGAAACTCTACAGACTGTAGTAGAGAGTGTGTTTAAACCACTTGTGGTTACCTCTGCTGACAATTTTCAGGGGGTACCCTAAGCACTGTTCTGTAAGACATCCTTGAGGGGCTTGCCAGGCTTTTTTCTCAAAAATGTTCCACCTTCCATAGAAGCACTCAAATTGTCATTAATCCATAAAGACAGACTGAGACCATGCAAATGTGGTTTGTGCTCCAGTATGAGTTCATATATATATATATATAAATATACATATAAAACAATTCACCACTCCAGAGCAACCTGTAACCCTAAAGTCAGGGCCCTGTACTGGGAGGTGAGTAGCCTACATTCAAATCCCTCAAATCAATCAAAACGGATCTCCTTATGTGAAATATAACATATACTAAACTTTGGGGCCAGACAGGGACTTTGATGTGCAGGGAAAAGATGAAGGAAAAGCCAGCAAAAGAGTATTCCAGCAAGTAAATGGGTATATAGTAGTCCCTCACTGATAATCAAATCCATGAATAACCCATTTGATTGAACTGTGTCCCTCAGTGACAAAGTGAAATACCTGCATAGCTTCTTGTGACAGGAGAGACATTCATTCTGAACCAGAATAAAGGGACAGAGAATTATTTTCTGTGACTAGGATGAAACAGCTGAGTATGGCTGTGACTGCCTCTGCTATTTCCCTTGCCATATTTTCATCTGCTTTTTCTCTGAAGAAGAGATTACCCTGTCAAATTCATCTTTTTTCTACATTCTTTTCATAGAAAAGATTGCCCTGTTAGCTTCATCTCATGATTGTCTGGCAAATCCAAATAAATGTAATTAAATATTAAAGAATTGGGCAAGCAGTGATGGAATAAATACCACAGACCCTGTACAGATCTTAGGGTGAGATTTGTTTGCCTGTGTTTAACAGATGTACACTGTTTACCTGATGATAAAGGTATACTTTGGAATAACCTTATTTTGGTAATTTGTTAGTTGATTTTGTTTTTGAAGTGGATGGTGGAAAGACTGGTCTGGAAACAATCTGCTCTCATTATCTGCAAAGAGGGGAGAGTATCAGCATTATTCTGGCACTGACACCCCATCTGGAGGGACAGGTGCTCTTCTTTATCTGTTCAAACACAGAGTTTTTCCTCGGAGCAGTAAGAAGAGTTTTCCCTTGTGTCCTTCATTACAAGGGCTTTAAGCGGATCTACCCAATGAACCATGATACTGTTTCATTTCATGCTTGCCATCACACACACATGAAACAATGCCAGCTTTGGGCAAAACCTGCCTTTGTTACTTTGTTAGCAAATGTGCAGGGCGTGGCCAAGGACGGCACAAACCCATCAAGAGTCAAATCAGTCAAGCTCCCCAGTGCAGATAGATGGGGTCTGCATCTCCACCGTACACCAGCTGTCCCAGAAGCAGGCGTGTCCTTTTGCCACCGCTGATGGATGCACAAAGGCAACCAAAGCTGCAGTGTGCTCTGGACAACAGAGCAGGGGAGTGAAATCTGCAGTTTGCAAGATTCCTGTCTGATGCTGGTTTTCCCCCACTCAGTGAGGTGCTGCCATCTCACAGACAGCACAAATATACTCCTCAAGCAGTGAAATAATCAGGTTTTTAAAATCTGCAAGCCTTGATATTTCAAATGAATGAGACTCATAATAAATGCACCTTGTGAAATGGGAATAGGTTTAAAAAAAAGAGCCTGAGTGACTGAAGGGTTGAGAGAGCCAGGACATGTCAACAACATGCTTTAATTACTCTGTGTATTAGTTCCTCTGTCACTGCTAGAGCTTTCAGAAAACTAGCTCTGAAACTGTTCTTTATTTAGAGGGAAAGAAAAAAAAAAAAAAAAAAAAAGTAGTCTAGGCTGACTCACAGGTGTCTGGAAAGGGAAAGGCCAGAATACTTGTCTCATTGCATGTTTCATCACAGTATTTTCAAGACATTATTTTAGAATGATGTCACCCAAGGAAAATGTCATCTCACCAGAGCTGCCCAGAAGTTTGCCTTTATTAAGTAGGTTGAACAGTTCAGTCTGCTTTAATGTTTAAGCTGACCAGACGCTTCTCACTAATCACAATGCTTTCCTTAATGTCTTCTTGGAGAGGCAATGGGACAGGGGTTTGGGGGACTTACATCATTCCCAAGTCTGCTATGTTTACCTACCACATAGATTCATAGATATCCACTTTGACATATCAGTGCTAAAAATAGCTTCAGGTGCTACACAGGGAGATGGATAATCACTGCTGAAAGGCTTCAGGGAGTTCTCAGGTTCACTCCACACACATTTAGATAGATTCAATTCTTCTTTTCTTTTCTAAGGTTTGGCTGGCTTGACCTAAATGCTTGTGTAACAGAGTTTAACCACAAATCCCTTAGAAATAGTGAGCTAGATTAGGTAGCTAAGTAAAATAAATAAATAAAGGAGAGTTAATGGAAGACAAAAGGCAAACCCTTCCCAGCTCTGTGCAGTCACCATATAATCCCCTAAAAAACTTCCCCTGACCTAAGGCTGCTGCTGCTGGGTGCAGCTGAGGAATCAAAGGGGGTCATCAGAGGAGGCTCAGGTCACCTCTGCTTCCAGCTGGTGGACTCTACACTTCCTCCCCACCTGCCAGGGTCACCCCCTGGTGGATTACGGCCATTTGCTGGCTCATTGGAAATGCAGGCTCAAATGTTTCTAAATGGTCTGCAACCACTGGGAAAAATAAAATAAAATAAAATGATTATTCTAAACTGTGGTGTGTAATTAGACTAAAATTATTCCGAGTGCCAGAAGATGGGGAAGGCAAAAAGAGGGAGAAGAACTTGCTGATAGATGATAAATGAAATAAAATACTGCAGATGGCTTCAGTTGATATCATGGACCTGGCATGGTTATCTTTCCAAAAGCCATTGGCCTGACTCCACTGCTCAAAACCCCGTCATGGTGCTATGTAAGCAGTG
This sequence comes from Oxyura jamaicensis, assembly GCF_011077185.1. NCBI lineage: Eukaryota > Metazoa > Chordata > Aves > Anseriformes > Anatidae > Oxyura > Oxyura jamaicensis. The sequence goes on along the minus strand of NC_048893.1, from coordinate 73,706,280 downwards.
GTTTCTCCAGAAACACTGAGCCTCTGCCCAAGGGGGGACCATTTGTGATGAGAATCTTCCAGAGGAGATCAAGAACATGTCAGCCATGGGCCTTATCACACCTCTTGTCAGAGCTTGGGGAAGGGGATTCTTTACCAGAGGTACTTTGAGAAGGAAAGAAATCAGTAACAAAATCGTTTTGAATATTGACCTTCCTCTTGTTTCCCCTTCTTCAGAAAGACTTATTTTTGCTTGTGAAGGCTCAAGCCTCCATGAGTGTATAGCTCCCTCCTCTCTGAGACAGGTGCTGTGTGTGCAGTGGGATATGGGATGGCAGTGAGGTAGAACTGCTCCAAAATGTGCTTGTGAAGTTCTGCCCCCCCCTTTGGCTTCAGGCACAATGTTTTCCTGATACAAAATCTGCCAGCACTGACCTATTTTGAACTCATTTCTTAAGAACACTGTCTCAGTTGATGCTGGTGGTTTCCAAAACCTTTCAGGAAGTGTTTTAAGTGCAGTGCATTAGGCTTTGCCTTCCCCATGGCCCTGATGCAGCACTTAATATGGGCACGACTTGATGTGTTAGTGCAAGGCCATTTGCTCAGTTACGCCTCTTCATTGTGCTCCCTGTCTGCCTCCGGACTTCCCAGAGAAACTAATGAGCCAAGCAAGGGACTAAATCAACCGAACCCAAGCTGTAGACTTCTTCAGGGAATGCTAGTGTCAGCTGGGCTGTTGTAACCAGCTGGGTTTGTTGGCCCTGATACTCCATGCAGCAAAATGCTTAGGGCCACAAGTGGTGAGACAAGTGTTACACACAGGTTTTACTGGCTTTGATCCAGAAAGCAACAGGCATGTCAGGGTTTAAACTTCAAGTAATGAGTTAACACCTAAGCATGTTTTCCAGCATTATCCCTAAATATCCAAATCCCTGCTATAGCTCTGTGCATATAAATATGTATGCAGAAACATGCATACTTATGTATAACGTTTGTCTGGGAACAGACATTTGAAGTAGTATTTAACATCTCCCTAATATTCTGAGTGTTACTGAAAGATGTCAAAGGATGCACAACGAAATGGTACAGTGAGGGAGCTGATGCTCCATCACTTGGGCTCTCACATTTAATACAAATTTCTCTGGGTTGTGCCGGCAAAGGACAGAGCAGGTGAGGACCACTGATTATGGATGGCTCATTCACTGCCTGCTCATCTGCCTCCCACCCCCTTGCATTTCTTTTCTTGGACCCTTCTCTTCTCGTGATTTTTTTTTTTTTCCCTTTTTTTTTTTTTTTCCTTTTTTTTTCTCTTCTTACTTGTCTCCTCACAAGATATGAGTAACTACCACTGAAGTCAAACTGAGTTACTCACTTCCTCCATAAGGGAACTCAGATCCCTAAAGCAGACAGTCTGCAGAATCACATAAATGTTTGCATGCCTGCCCTGGAATAGGAATGAGCTCTAAGAGAACAGCCTTGTGAGGTTTCTTGCCTTTCATGAGATGAATCAGGTGGGAAAAAAAAACACCAAAATCCTGCTTCATTAAGTATTTTTGTTTCTGGAGAATGAACATTTATACAGAAGTCTTTAAAAATTGTCAATATTAAATACGTTATGTGGTTTCATGGAAAAAGGAGTGTGATCTTGTATGTATTTACTTTGAGACTTCTTACCAGTTCTTGTTATACCTACACTTCTTTGTCCAATAAATTGTTTGGCTGCTTTCTAAAGATAAAGAATTACACCAAAGTTCAGTGGGCACAAAGTTTAGTATTTACAAAAAAAATGTATTACCAGAGTTAGAAACATGATAAAATCTCACTGTTGGATCTGAATAGTCCCACACATCTGTGGTCTTCAGAGCTTCATAGGAACATCCTCAAGAACTCATCTCAAGTCAGATCTCTGTGGTGTCTGCACAGGACAGACCGTAAAGCCCTGTAGAGTGAACTTTGTACTTCAGCCCAACTGACTGCATCTTTATATATTTACTCACAGCTTCCTCCTGACTTATGAACCTCTCTGAATCTGTGGACTTACAACCCCCTCTGAGCACACAGAGGAGCTGATATGAAGCCACAGCTACTGCTTGCTTCATATTGTGCTATGTCTCCAGGCAGCAGCCTGAAACTCTGGCTGATGATCACAGTAGGGGCTGCCTGAAGATAATGCTACCTGATATTGCATGTGCTTGTGGCAGGACTTCAAATAAATTTTTAACTCCAGGCCTTGTGTGAAAACTAGAGCTGAGACAACCTCTCAAGATGGTTCCTTTCATGGGAAACTCCCATTTGGCCTGACCCAGCAGGCAATAAAACTCTTCAGCTTGTAGAAGCACTCATGGTTATGTTTTTAAATCTGAAATAGGCCCCATGAAAAAACACAGACACCATTATTATAAAAAAAAAAAAAAAAATCCTCTCTTAGTGTCACTGGGTCACACACTGAACTGAACTGCAAGGACAAAGCAGGTCCTTTTCAGTCCTACAGAAACCCAGGGATTTCTCTGCCAGGCTGCAGGCTTCAGTTCTGCACTCCCGCAGCTCAGCTTTCTGCCGCCAGCCCAGCAAGCTTCACTCCAAGATACTTGTCTCCTTTTCCATCTTTTAAAGATTTTCTTTTGTTTCTGTGCTTCTGCAGTGTTTGCTGCCCTGAATGCAAGTGACTGTTGAGAGGTCTTTGAACAGAAACACGAATTTTGCCACCACTGTGAGCAAGATCAAGATCTTTGGTGCTCAGACACAAAGAAGGATGCTGCCCCTCTCCCTGTCCCTCTGCAGCACTGTAAGAAAAGCAATACAGTCATCTGTGGGCTCAGAGGGAAAAAAAGCAGTACAAAATTTGCGTGTCATTTGCTGTTCAGATGAGGCTTATATCTCACTTGCTGAAGCTAAAGGCAAACCCCAGTAACTGCACAGAGCACAGAAATGAAACAGCAGTTTCAGTGTAAGAGAGACTTAAAAGCATGGTGTCTAGAAGAAACATATACTACCAAAATATTTCTCTTTTATTCCTGGTTTCACCAAAAAAAAAAAAAAAAGTGAGATAATGAAACAGCTGTGTCAGAAACCGCAGGTGTTCATAAGGTGTTCATAAGAGTTTTTGTGCTCTAACAGGTTGCTCCCCTAGAGAAAAACCTTGGGATTCCTGCAAATCCAGCTGGGGTTCATTGTACCTCTGGCAGGGAGAGGAGGCAAAGACAGAACAAGAAGGCTGTGGCCCCTGTCACCCACGAAATCTGGCAGAGATGCCAAGCAGTTGCCTGGGATAGTTCAACAAACGTGAAAATGCTGCTGCTGGGCTCATGTCTGGGGATTTTTTCCAAAGGAGGGAAGGCTCCTCATGGCGTTGCCTCCACAGAGTCTCCTTTTGCTGTCATCTATTTGCTCACTCACTTGCTCAGCCTGGGGTGCTTGGCCTTCCAGATCAGCACCTGGTGTGGTTGACAGTGAAAAGCTTTGTTTCAGCTTCTAGGGAACACAATCAGGCCACTAAAACCTCTGCTGTAAGCACAGCCAGTGGAAGCAAAAGATTGACGGGGAGAGAGCTGGCTCCAGCCTTTCCTCATCCTGCCCAGTGCTGCCAAGTCAGAGCTGAGAAGCTCTTGCAGTGCAGCACAGAGGTTTTCACACCTCTTCCTTCCCTCCAGGGTTAAACCCCAGCCTCAAGGAAGCGAGTACTACCAGCCTTCCACCACCTTATCGTGCCAGTGCCTACACTGATGGCCACTGTTGGCCTCAAAAAAAAAGGCTCCTCAAGAAATCTTGCAATCTCCCTTTTTAGAGTTTAATCAGACTAGTCCTTTTCCTGGTACAAAACCATATTAAAAACAAAAGTCTTGGAAAAGTCATCGCAGGATTTTTTTTTTTTTTTCTCCTGTGGGAGGAAGGAGAGCCACCCGGTTTGCAAACACTGATTGCTTTTTCCCTCCTAAAAACATTATTTCTTTGCCTTATTTTTTGCTATATTTCATACCCTTGAAATAAAGACCTCTTCAGTATTATTTATCATCAAACACTAAAGATTTTTCTCTTGCAGAGAAGGAGGCTGGAAGGGAAAAGGGAAGTGGCAGGAAAGAGAATTAAAAGGATCCAAGGGAGATGGTGCATTTTGAGGATCCAAGAACTCCTGAATTTCAATAATCCTGTCTCTGCCACAGGTTAGCTAGCTAGGTTACAGGGGAAGAGAAAGGACCACTGAACTCAGGCTCTATGCAGTTGTTTACATTGAGAAAAGCAATAACTGAGAACAAATAGAAGGCAAAGAGTTGGGGAAGCACTGGGAAGTAAAGATGTCTGTGTTGAAGACATGATTCTCCAGCTCCTTTGGGAAGAAACCAGGAAAATGGTATTTCTGACACTTCACAGAAATGTATCAGTAAAGCCAAAATGTTTGATTTTATGTTCTTATTATTTCTGAAGAAGAAGACCTGTGGGACCTCTGTTAGGTTTCCTCTGTGAGAAAGAAGAGTGCCTTTATATATGTGTGTGTGTGTATAGATAGCCACAAGCCTAATTTCTTTTTAAGCTCGAAGGTCACCATTAAGCAAAGATCATGGCCACAATATTAAGTTATATTTAGGTTCAAAAAACACTACAAAGGAACAGGATAGCCTGTATTTTTTCAGTGTCTGTGACACTTTTATTACCGATTTGTTATTGCTGTCCTATGGGAAAGTCACTGAAGCATACATTATTATTCTCCACACCATCTTCATTCCCCATGCTTCAAAACCAGTTAAATGCAAAATTCCAGATTAGCAGTGGAAATGTCTGCATGTGTCTGAAGTGATTTTCCTTCTAGCCCACCATTTGTCACTGTCTGGGAGATGAAGTGGGGTCAAGCGGCTACTTGACCTCATGCTTTTTCTTTTTGCAATTCTTGTCTCAGACCAGCAACATGGGCAAAACCCTGTCCAGCTTTTAAACTGTCTTTCTGCTTATCAATTTGTTTTCATTCTCCTTTTTCTAACTCATTATCAAGCTGCCACAAGAGTTACTGATATTTGCTGAAGCATCCATAACCCAATTGTCTCCACCCAACCCCTTCTCGTGCTGGTTCAGCCAGTGCTCTGCACGTTCCAGCCTTGGATAGAATCCATGACATGGCTACTACTGAAGAAGTATGCCCAATAAGAAAATTCATTGAAGTCAAGAGTGCGCTGCCAAAAAGGCCAATTAATACTGTTTTACTGGTGGTGGAGGATGACAGGTGAGTGCTTGCCAGAAGGCTGTACCCTTCACAGCTGTGCTCACTTGCTTCTGCAGCTAATGAGCTCTGAAGCTGTCTGGGTCATCACATCCACACAGCTTCTTCCTTGAAGTGAGGAAGAAGATATGCATAACTGCTAGTGAAATGGCAGCAACTACAATAGCCAGGTGTTTGCCTGTCTACAACAAATGCTGGCTTGCTGCAGTTCAGGTTGTTTCTCTGAAGGATATACCCTTGTCTGTTAATTCTGCTTATCCAAAGATGGACCCAAGCAGCCCTGGTCATCACATCACAGCATTGTCACGGGGAATCCTTCCCAGATGCATGTGGAAACCTGCGAGGCTTTGAGAATGCCTAAAAGCCATACGAAGCCCCAGGGGTCAAGGGAAGTGCTCGGCTTAATCTGAGTGGTATTTCATTCAGTTTGTAACTATGGCACTGAGATTCAGATTTCAGATTTACTGAGCAAATGAGTCCATGTGCATCCCCCCTTCAGAGAGGCTGCCTGACAGCTCCTCCTGCAATTGCAGCTCCATCAAGTAAGAATACTGATGCTGCCATTTCCTCACATGGATTGGAAACCACCAGAAAATGTGGTTATATTCCTGCTAAAGCAGATACTCGAGCAAGTAGCATCTGGACTTTCAATTTACATTTTTTTGTGCCATCTTACCACATGCCAAGCTGCCCTCAAAACCGACTTGTCCTAGTAAACACTGCATCGGTCTTTGCTGTTATGTTTTGCTCTTTCTCTTGTATTTGTATAAATACATCCAAAGTCATTGCTACCCGAAAGCTCTTCTGCATTAGTCAAGAATCTGGGGTAAGGTCCCTTCACTGCACCACAGCTGACTTGCCTGCCACATGTCTCCTGTTACATTTCCAGACAACCTTTTCACACACGATGAGCACTCTCAGAGCTGGGTTTGGGGCATTAGGAAGAAGACTGAGAAGTGACATGGTAGCTTCCTGTGATCTGAATATGGGACTGCAGGTAAGACTATATCTTAAGGCTGCCTTGTATCATTAGGTAAAGGAAGCAGAAATAAAGTGGGATTGGCTGTGCCATTAGTTGGCCAGATGTTTGTAATTCAGATAAATACAGTCAATCTTTCTGATAGGAATGGCACCCTTCCCTTCACTCTGCAATCTGCTCCTGTGTTTCTGGGAAACTGTAAAAATATGACAAAGGTCATGCATTTCACTCCGCTTTTGCTGGTAGATAACACCCTGAGCTGGCTCTCTCACACCTGCGTTATCCCTGCTGCCCTCAGAGATGAGCACATACCTGTAAGAAGAGCCCATCCCTGATATTTTTGGAAAATATCGGCCACTTAACGAATTTGTCCCCTCAAGGAGGCTTTTCTAATCAAAAAATAAAATAAAATAAAATAAAAAATCAGTGCAATGACAATGACAAGATGTGCTCCTGTCTCTCTCCTGTTTCCCTGTTTGTACTGCACAAGAGTTGACCTCAGGTCCACCAGGAAAAACGGTGTTCTTAGTCATCTTGCTGATGTTTTCTGAGACATTGGCTCAATACCATCTACTAAATGTAGGCTGCCTAGGTCCCTGTATCAGAATAAAAGCCTCAGGTCTGGTCTTTAACCTGAATTCCCCCTTTTTTTAACAAGTAATATAGAAAATGCTGCTTACATAGAAGGGCAATTCCAATTCTCTTTTTGTCCGGGCTGGAGTTTCAGCACATGTAAGTGGTGACCCTGGAAGATGTGCAAGCTGCAATGTATTCCTGAGGGATGATGACCCTTTGCTAGCCTCCACATCCTTGTGTGAGTACAGCCTCTCTTATTGGATCTGATGGCACCAACAATTTGGTAGAACCTTTGGTTATCCTGCCTACCTTGGGCTAAGATCGTATTGGGATGTCACTCTGGGGCCAACCTGTTTAGACACTTCATGGACGAGCGGGTTAGGGAGCTCCTAGGAGCTGATGCAGCCCTTGACTTGTACCTAAGCAGTACACAGCATTTACAGGGGCCAAAATTATATGCAGATACGCTCAGCTGCAGAAAGGGGAACTGTATTAAAATGAGGAAGCATTTTAAAAGGAATTAAAAGGGGCAGCTAGGAGAAGTAAGTCCTACAAGCAGCACAAAGGTTGCTGAGGGATGCCATGTTGGGAGCACAGTGCTGGTACATGCCACCTTTTCAGAAAGGCTCGAAAATGGGCTAAGGGCAGCCAGCTTTGTTAAGCAGCAGAGCAGTGGAAGGCATTAGGAAGAAGCTGAAAAAGCTGAAGACTTGTCCGAGGGGAGAAAATAGAAACAATCATAAACTCTGTCAGATTAAATGCAGAAATGCAATAAGAATGGCCAAAGAGAAGAACTTTGAAGAAGAAATTAAATATATATATATCCAAAATAATATATGTATTTATTTATATGCCACATATATTTATTTATACGCCAGGCATGCACAGTCCAAATGGTTCCTTCAATGTGTTGAAGATAATTTTCTGACACAGGTGGTGGAGGAGCCAACGAGGCAGGGGGTTCTTCTGGACCTTGTTCTTACCAACAGGTATGGGCTTGTTAGGGATGTGAAGTCTGGGGGCACCATGAGATGGTGGAGTTCCAGATGGAACTTGGTGGAAGAAGTAAGGTAAAAGGTAGGATTGCTACCCTGGACTTCTGGAGAGCCAACTTTGACCTCTTCTGGGACCTACTTGGGTGTATCTCATGGGCTAGATTGCTAGAAGGCAAGGGTGCTTGTGAGAGTGTGGCAACCTTTAAACAGCACTTTTTCCAAGCTCAGGATTGGTGCATCCCTAAGAGTAGGAAATTGGGGAAGGGGGGCAGGAGACTTGTGTGGGTGAGCAAGCTCATCAACAAGATAAAAAGGAAGAGGAAGGTCTACGAAATGTGGAAAAAGGGCCTGTCCCCTTGGAAGGAGTATAGGAGTGTTGTCAGGGCCTGCAGGGATGCGACGAGGAAGGCTAAAGCTCACCTGGAGGTGAAGCTTGCAAAACAGGTAAAGGATAATAAGAAGGGTTTTTTAAAGTATGTAAACAGTAAAAGAAAGGCTAGAGATAATGTGGGTCCCCTGCTGAACGAGGGGGGTATCCTGGTAACAGGGGACGCTGAGAAGACAGAGATACTAATGCCTTCTTTGCTTCGGTCTTTGCTTCAAAGACTCCTCCCCCGGGACTCTTGGACAATGGAGGGAGGAGGAAGAATCTGGGAAGTGGAGATCTCCCTCCTGGTTGACGAGGGAGTGGTTCAGGAGCATCTGAGTGGTCTCAACACACACAAATCCATGGGTCCTGATGGGATGCATCCACGTGTGCTGAGGGAGTTAGCAGAGGTGTTTGCTGAACTGCACTCTATCATCTTTGAAAGGTCCTGGAGAACAGGAGAGGTGCCTGAAGACTGGAGGATAGCCAATGTCACTTCGGTCTTCAAGAAGGGCAGGAAGGAGGATCCAGGAAACTACAGGCCAGTCAGTCTCACCTCTGTCCCTGGAAAGGTGTTGGAACAGCTTGTTCTGGATGCCATCTCCAAGCAAGTGGAAGAGAAGAAGGTTATGAGGAGTAGTCAGCATGGATTCACCAAGGGGAAATCATGTTCAACCAACCTCGTAGTTTTCTATGATGGCATCACCAGCTGGGTAGATAAGGGGAGAGCAGTGGATGTCATCTACCTTGATTTTAGCAAGGCTTTTGATACCGTCTCCCATGACATCCTGCTAGCAAAGCTGAGAAAGTGTGGGATAGATTAGTGGACAGTAAGGTGGGTTGAGAACTGGCTGACTGGCCAAGCTCAGAGGGTGGTGGTCGACAGCGCAGAGTCTGGCTGGAGACCTGTGACTAGCGTTGTTCCCCAGGGGTCGGTGCTGGGTCTGGTCTTGTTCAACATCTTCATCGAAGACCTTAATGAGGGAATAGTGTCCACCCTCAACAAGCACGCTGATGATACAAAGCTGGGAGGAGCGGCCGACACGCCAGAAGGCTGTGCTGCCATTCAGCAAGACGTGGACAGGCTGGAGAGCTGGGTAGGAAGAAACCAGATGAGGTTTAACAAGAGCAAGTGTAGAGTCCTGCACCTGGGAAGGAACAACCGCATGTATCATTACAGGCTAGGGGATGACCTGCTGGAGAAGAGCTCTATGGAGAAGGACCTGGGGGTCCTGGTGGATGACAGGTTGACCATGAGCCAACAGTGTGCGCTCGTGGCCAAGAAGGCCAATGGGATCCTGGTGTGCATAAAAAGAAGTGTGGCCAGCAGGTCAAGGGAGGTGATCCTCCCCCTCTACTTTGCCCTGGTCAGGCCTCACCTGGAGTACTGTGTCCAATTCTGGGCTCCCCGCTACAAGAAAGATGGGGATCTCCTGGAAAGAGTCCAGCGGAGGGCAACAAAGATGATACAGGGCCTGGAGCACATTCCCAATGAGGAAAGACTGAGAGACCTGGGTCTGCTCAGCCTTGTGAAGAGAAGACTGAGAGGGGATCTGATCAATGTTTACAAATATGACAAGGTGACACGCTTAGTGGATGAGGGAAAGGCTGTGGACGTGGTCTACCTTGACTTCAGTAAGGCATTTGACACCGTTCCCCACAGCATTCTCCTCAGGAAACTGGCTGCTCATGGCTTGGACTGGCATACACTTCGTTGGGTTAAGAGCTGGCTGGATGGCCAGGCCCAGAGAGTTGTGGTGAATGGAGTCAAATCCAGTTGGAGGCCGGTCACTAGTGGAGACCCCCAGGGCTCAGTACAGGAACCAGTCCTCTTTAACATCTTCATCAATGATCTGGACGAGGGGATTGAGTGCACCCTCAGCAAGTTTGCAGATGACACCAAGTTAGGTGCGTGTGTCGATCTGCTCGAGGGTAGGAAGGCTTTGCAGGAGGATCTGGAAAGGCTCAACCGATGGGCCGAGGCCAACGGTATGAAGTTCAACAAGGCCAAGTGCTGGGACCTGCACCTGGGGCCCAACAACCTCAATCAGCGCTACAGGCTGGGAGATGTGTGGTTAGAAAGCTGCCTGGCAGAGAAGGACCTGGGAGTATTGGTTGACAGTCGGCTGAATATGAGCCAGCAGTGTGCTCAGGTGGCCAAGAAGGCCAGCAGCATCCTGGCTTGCATAAGAAACAGCGTGGCCAGCAGGTCCAGGGAAGTGACTGTCCCCCTGTACTCAGCTCTGGTGAGGCCACACCTCCAGTACTGTGTTCAGTTTTGGTCCCCTCACTACAAGAAGGACATGGAGGTGCTTGAGCGAGTCCAGAGAAGGGCTACGAAGCTGGTGAAGGGTCTGGAGAACAAGTCTTATGAGGAACGGCTGAGGGAGCTGGGACTGTTTAGCCTGGAGAACAGAAGGCTCAGGGGTGACCTTATTGCACTCTACAGGTACCTGAAAGGAGGCTGTAGCGAGGTGGCAGTTGGTCTATTCTCCCACAGGCCTGGTGACAGGACGAGGGGGAATGGGCTAAAGTTGCGCCAGGGGAGGTTTAGGCTGGCTATGAGGAAGAACTTCTTTACTGAAAGGGTTGTTAGTCACTGGAATAGGCTGCCCAGGGAAGTGGTTGAGTCACCATCCCTGGAGGTCTTTAAAAGACGTTTAGATGTAGAGCTTAGGGATATGGTTTAGTGGAAGATTTGTTAGCGTTAGGTCAGAGGTTGGACTCGGTGATCTTGGAGGTCTCTTCCAACCTAGACTATTCTGTGATTCTGTGATTCTGTGAAATATCTTAGGTGTGGGAGACACCTTTTATCCTCTAAAAGAGGACACTTTTATCCTCTGCACTTTAAGAAATCGATACCACTGGCTAGAATGTTCTAACACTTCCAGATGGAAAGACTTTCCTAATATGCTACCTAAATCTTTTAAGCTCCAGGTGGAACCCAGTCTTTCCCGCCCTTATTGTATTGTTGCTGCCCACCTGCACCAGTCCTCTCCAAGTTGCCATGCTAGTTCTGAGCCTTCTCTTTTCAACCCAGTGCCTTCACCTTCCTTTCCATGGATCACATTTCCAAGCCTTTTATCATGCTTGTTGCTTTCCTGTGCTTTTCCTTCTACTGTGCCTGCTTCCAGCTGAGATGAAAGACTCCAGGTGGGATTTCACCATTGTGTCAGAGTGGGAGAATTGCTACTGCTGCCTAGGTTTGTCCAAAACTTCCTAAGGGATCACATCCCCCAGTGTAAAAACACAGACAGAGCTCTTGTCCATGGAGCTTCCAAAATCTCCGTGTCAGAACCCAGATCTCATTTTGTGTGTGAAACACCGCTACTCTGCACAGAGCTTCAGTTTCCACCATCAAATCAGTAACCTCGGCAGAGGCTCAAGCTTGACACAAGCAACATTTCCAGGGTTTTTCATCATTAAGCGCCCAGAGCATTTGCCAGCTGTAATCCTCAAGGGTTTGTGTATGAATGCAATTTATGCTAAAAGGAATTTTACACCAAATGACTAGACCCTGTCACAAATCAGACAAAAAAACATCCTAGTACTGGCAGGGGGGAAAAGTCAGCATCCTGGATGAAGTACCATGTCCTGAATGGAGGCGTGTGATGCCAGGGACTGTGCAGTTGTTCTTCCATTTATCCTACATGGGAAAACAACATCGTGCCCACACTCTATCTTCCACACAAGTGCACTAGAAATATTGAGCTACATTTACATAATTTTCCAGGAAGCAGAAAACATTATTACCCCCTTCTAACCACCAGGAAAACATAAATAGGCCTTGATCAAGGTCAAAGTGAGTCAGCAGACTGCTCAGGCTGAAACCAAGCTAGTTTCATGTTTTATTTAATAACCAAGACAATGATCCCCTTCCACCACCCCTCCCTCCCCCGCTCTCCCCCTCGTTTCACATAGTGTTCAGCTGTGTAATCTTATAAAAAAATCTTATAAAAATCTTACTAAAAAAGTATCTCTAAAAGTCCCCTATATCCCCCTGCTTTGTTTTTATTTTTTTAGTTAAAATATAATGAGAGGGAGAAAAATCAGACCTGTAGTGATGCATGGCTGATGGTGACACTGCCTTGTTGATACTCTCGGATCATGTCCTTTGCTCTGGAATCTGATCTCAGACAAGAGCTTGTTGCTCTAAGCAGTTATTAGGCCCTTGGGCAGGCTGGTGTCCTCACTTTAAACCACTACAGCTGGACACTCTGGAAGAAAGTAAGTAAAAAGCTCGTGATATACTGGACTGTGGGGACTGGAGGAGAACTCAGAGACATGCTCTGAAAGGTGTCTGAACAGCAAACAAGTAACTGCATTTGTCTGCCTACAAACCAGTTGTAGTTTGATCAGTGAATGCATCTATTTTCTTACCTCATTCAAAAGAGAGAGAGTATTTTTATGGCAAGGATCTGTGCAGTTGCATTCTGATTTTTGGACTCCCTAAGACTGCTAAAGGCTGTTATGTAGATAAATATTCATTTGAAAAAATGCACTGAAAGTACTATTATCCCCATAAGCTACTGAGGATGCACAAGATAGAAAAAAATAAGGTATTTACATGGTTGCATCTGAAACGTGTTGTAATTGCCGCTTTTTCATTCACAGGTTTGCAGGCACGGCAGCAGGCAGATGCTTGAGAAGTCAGGTGCATGGAATAAACTTTATCTGGAGTGCTCTGGCTGGCAGATGAGAAACTCAAGAGAGGGCTACTGCAGGAGCGTTAGGCAAGAAAACAACTCACAAAGGTTCTTTACAAGGCTGGGGAACAAATAAGCAACAGCAAACTGTCTATCTGAAGTGGCAAAGCTCTTATTTTAATGATTTCCATAGAATTGTATGTTGTAACTTTCTCTCTATCAAAAAGTCGCGGTATGTTTATAATCACAAAACCAGGCAAAACCTGCTCTTTGCACAGGATATTAACTTCTGCCAGTTGTTGTAGCTACACACTTGAAAAAGCAATGTGATAGCGCAGAAAGGTTAGAAAGTTCAGATCCGTTCTCCCAGAATGAAAATGGGAGAAGCGATTTCCTACATTCCCAAAAGTTTGACTTTTCAAGGTTAATTTACTCAGGTGTTTGGGCACAAGTTGTCCTAAGTCCAGAACATTGCTACATGGTAAGCTGTTGCATTTGGCAAAATATGACGATCACATTCAGTGTTGTTTCTTTTGATGCAACACTGAAATTTGTAAATTTTGGGGGTAGAGATGGGGCCTATTCTTGACTGATGCTTTCTGGAAGTACTGCAATAAACAATGGCTAAAGACAACGGTAGGACCCAAAGCTGTAGGGCCAGAAGGGCATGGGTTGGTAATCTGTCCTGTTGAGACAGTCAGGGGTGAGGGAAAGCACCAGCCTAGATGTTGGTTTAATTCCTGGAAGATGCTGGCTAAGCTCATATTCCTCTCACACAGTCAATGTGTGACCTAGTAAAGGTCACGCAGGACAAGCTCCACAAACAGATGTGTGCATTAAACGCCATTGCTGATCTAGGACCTAAGTCTTTCCATGCCTCAGTTAGTCATCTGTACATTCAAGGCAACAGAACTTCCCTATTTTAGTGTGGTATTTGGAAGATAAGCACATTAAAGTCTTTCAGATGCTGCAATGAAAAGAGTCATGCAAGTAGCAAAGATGGAAAGAACTGAGCCTCGATTCCTAATGCATTCCAGGACAGGTGACTGGAGGTGCAGAGTGAGTGCAGGAGCTGGAATTGAGGAGGAAAGAGGTGGGAGGTAAGAGAGATGCCAGTCTCCACAGTTCACGCTCCTGGAGGGCAGCTTTGAAAGACAACAGCAAAGTCAGCATCTTTTTTTTTATGAAGAAGGTGGCTGTGTCTGCACTGTGAGCAAGAAAAAATTCTGCAAAAAGCAAATCAATTTACTTTTCTCTGCCTTTCTTTCCCTACTCCCACCAGTGGAAGGATGCAGACCCCAGGGAAGGGCTCCTTCAGAGCCTGACATCCCCAGGTGCCTTGTTCCTAATTCCTTGGACAACTAAAAGCAGCTGTTACTGCCTAAAGACTAACAAAGGACTTTCCTAAAATGTTAAGGTTGTTAGGCCTCCAGGACCACAGTAACTCTGCCAGAATGTTCTTATGGTCTAAAAGGAGACATTTTCATTTTGCACTGACCTTACAAACTATGTGTTCTACATCTGTCCTTCCCATTTTTTTTGCACTTGGAGGGTCTAGTGGGAGACTGGGCAGAGCAATCTATCTGCACTGGCTGAAGGATCGCCTGTCTGAAAAGCCAGGACACCACATGGGGTGGCAGCACACTGACAGACCCCAGCACTATGCAAAGGAGAATGCAGCCAGCCAGCCCCAAATTGGCTCACTGGAATATACCACTGCCCACTTTTCTCATGACTGGGAACTTGAACCTTGGACATCTGCACTCAGTTTGCTTCAGTTTCTGATTACTGCACCATTACTGATTAACACTTTAAACGTCCCGCTCAAATGGGTAATTGTTTCTGAATTGCTGTTATTGTAGTAACTTCCAAGAAATCCCACTTCCTTTTGAGATATGGTGTGAAGAAAAAAGGTTAATGGACAACAGGCATGAGATCTTCCTTCTGGAAGGAGTTTACAGCACCCATGGAATAGCGGGTGGTTTTCTACCTTATGTTCCTTATAAGCAAAAGGATTATATATTCTCATCCTACACAGCCCATCCCCTAAAAAAGAATGGATAAAAGTAAATGCTTAAGCATGCCAGCTGATATCACCGTTACCAAAACCAGAAGAAAATGAGCACATTCAGCTGGCTTAAATATCACAAGGTGTCTTTGTCTAGTTTTCCCTGCTGGCTGACTCAGGATGCTCTCACTCCGCATTTCCCTCAGGCTCTATCATTTGCTCTCCAGAGGCACTAAACCCACTAGAGACACTAAACACACTAGAGAAACTGACATTTAGGTGGAATTTAGGCTGCCTAGAAACAACCCTAAGTGACTTAAAAACATAATTTAGAAGAGAGACCCCTAAAAAAAATATTCTTCTTGTCCTGAAGGTCTTGCATTTAAGGGAACACTTCTCCTGTAATTTTCATAAGCAGTTTTTCTTGCTCTGGTATTTTTCATTTGGGGATCACATCTTGGCAAAACCACAAACAACTCTTACATGATACATGGTATATTTTCACTTCAGTGATAACTGAAACTCTTGTCAGCAGGGTTTTCATCCATAGAGATCTCAGGGGTTACTCCCCAGAAAGGCTCCTCACTCCCTTTCCATGCATGGAAACAAATATATAAATGAACCAGTATTTCAGACTGTGTCCCATGGTGGGAGAGAAAATATTCTCTTTCTCTCCTTTCCAGCCACCACTCTTTTCCGTTTCAGCTTTTCTCTCTATTGAGGTGTTGTGGTTTAACCCAGCTGGCAGTAAAGCACCACATAGCCATTTGCTCACCCTCCCCCCTCTCTCTCTGGGATGGGGTAGAGAAAGGGGAAATGAAGCCTTTGGGTTGAGATAAAGACAGTTTATTAAGACAGGAATAATAATAATAATAATAATAATAATAATAATAAATGTACAAAACAAGTGATGCACAATGCAATTGCTCACCACCCGCTAACCGATGGATGCCCAGCCTACCCCCGAGCAGCCGGTCCCCCCACCCTGACCAGCCACCCCTATATATTGTTCAGCATGACATCAGACGGTACGGAATACCCGTTTGGCCAGTTTGGGTCAGCTGTCCTGAATCTGTCCCCTCCCAGCTCCTGCTGCATCCCCAGCCTGCCCGCTGGCAGAGAAGCTGAAAAGTCCTTGGCTTAGTGTAAGAACTGCTCTGCAACAATTAAAGCATCAGCATGTTATCAGCACTCTTCTCATCCTAATCCAAAACATAGCACCCTACCAGCTACTAGGAGGAAAATTAGCTCTGTCCTAACTGAAGCCAGGACATGAGGGGAACAAAGCCTGATGTATCTCCTGTTGGCAAAAAGGACCACAGGTTCCCGTGGGCCTAGATCCAAGTGCACTGAGGGTACCATGGTGTCTCCCAAACAATTCAGCTAGCTCTGCATCAACCTCATCAAAGATGTCACCAAATGAGCATCAGAATTTAAAGCCTTTGCCAGCCCATCCACGGAAACTCAAGAGGCAACTGCTGTCAACTTCTTGACTATGCCAAACTAATAATGCTATGAAGTAGGTGAGGAAATTATGCTGCAGGTACAAGGATCTTTTGAGAGGCATCAGAAATCAGCAGGGAAGAGCATCCTGGCACAAGCACGTGAGCAGGGATGCAATTAGACAGGTTTCACAGCAAACTGGCGAGCTGCACACTTGATCAAGTCTTGCTTGACAATGTGTCGCAGCATGCCACCATCAGCATCCTGGTTTCTAAGGGAATTATTAAAGCAACATTGCAGTGTGAGTATGCTGCAAAGGAGCCTAATTCTTTAGAAGATGGCTTTGTATGGAAAATGGTCCAGCTGTAGGTTCATCTACAGACATACTTCATCCTAAAAAAAGCCTGGAAGCAGAATGGCCAAGGTCCCCGTGTCTGACCTGAGGAAAACATGGTGCAGGAGGGGATCGGCTGTTTTTAGGGAGACGTGCAACGAAGACAGCTTCATGTTCCACAATGTGGCTGGTGAGTCAGCAACTGGCTCTCCTTCCTTCCAAACGTGAGCCAAGATAAGCACCCCAGCAGAGTGCCCTGCAGCCCTGCATTGCTTCCAGAAAGGAGTTGGACACTGAAAGGTCCTGATTCACTTGGTGATTGGCACTGGCCATGGAAGATCCCCCGGTAACTTCAGCTGGAAGAGGAAGGACAAATTCCAGCTGATGGTGGCAGTGCCTGCTCAGAGTCCCTTCTCACCACTCAGCCCAGTTTCAAAAGCGGCCAGCAGCCCCCCCTCTCTGCATTCACACTTGCCCGGGAAGCACTGGCACAGGCTGCTAATTTCCCACATCAAAGAGAATTGCTTTTCTTAAACTGCCAATTTCTCCTGTGGAGAGATGTCACATAGATACACTAATTGACTGGGAAGAGATTTAAGACCCTCAGGTAGAATATCTATCAGAAGCTCAAAAAACTCTTCTGATTGCTTGTCCTGAACTTTTCATCCCAGTAGTGTAATTCCAAATGTATTTGTTTTGTTTCTGTACTTGCTGTAGTGAGGGCTAATCCCAAACAATCTTTACACACAGTAACACTAGCGCTAATGTGAGTTAGGTCTGGCTAAAAGAGCACATGCAGGGGCCTCTCTGGTACTCTTCACAGGCCTGTTTCTTGCCCCTTCTCTTCCAGTCCCTGCACTGGACCCTGCTGGTAAAACTACTTGGGTGTGGAGCTCTGCTCTCCCCAGAGCTGGCCCAAACGTCCTCAACCAGCGTGAAACACTGCCTTGACAGTAATCGGTTTTAATGGGTAATGCTAGAATTTTTATCCCAGCTGCTATAACTCACAATATGTTTTGTTTTGATCTATAACCCTAATAAAAGCCACTTTCTATGAAGCTAGACTTTGCAGAAGTGGCTGCTATTACACCAGGAAGGCAAATAAAACCCCCACAGAATTACAGGTCTCTGAGCCATCAGATGCACTCTCCAGTATTTATTATCTTATTTGATGTGTTAATGGCTGGTTATTCTCATTAGCTCTTCCCTGGATTTACACAAGCTGTTTTTCTGCAGTTAAGCTGTGCAGCCTACTGTGTAAAGGTAATTAGTACAGGGCTGATGGATTAGGTGGAGAATCAGATGCCAGCTGTGTCTCCATTCTCCAGCAGTTGTCTGAAGGAAGAGATGCTGGTGCTGTGCAGGAGCTTCTGGCTAAGACCAAGGCACGCCGTGCACACTGGAAGGCTGTGCCTGCCTTGAGAACTTGCTCCAGGGAAATCAGACAAATGAGGTGGAGGTGAAGCAGAGCCACAGAGATTAAGATATTTGTTAAATGAGAATGTGCCAAGTGGGAGACAGGGCTCTTCAAACACGCTGCTTTGCAGGAGAGTGCTGGCTTTTAAGCACTTTTACCTGGCTGTCTTCGTCTTCCCACTCACTGTGATAGATCCCTGCCTTGTGTTAAATAAAAACTGTCCACCGTGTTAGGGAAATCTATGCAAGTGTGATCTGTCACTCTACACCAGAACCAACAAAACATCAAAGAAGAGAAATCTGTGGAAAGCTGCACAAGCAATTAGAGAGGAGCAACTCTCGTCTCATGAGGCCTGACATTTAAGTGCACAGACATTCTCTTTATGTGTCTGAGGTAACACTGTCCTCAAGAACAAAATCACTTTAAGTGATGTGACTGCAAGAAAGATAGTAGTTCACCTTATTTTTAACCGTCTAAGAACAGAAAGCCTTTTGTCTTGATCCTCTGGTTACAGCAAGGGAAGAGTAGGAGCTGGAAATGGGGAGCATGAGCTGTGTCTGTCTGATGCTGAGAAGAGGTTGTCTTTACAGCTGGAACAAAGAGCTCAAAGACATCAGCTCTCAAGGCATAAAATCTTTGCACATGATGCAGAAAGCCTTTCTGTTGCCACAGAACATTACAGAAGGTGGGGCTGGATCCTAAAACAAATGTGGAAAGAGACCGTGTGAGGCACTTGCTTCCTGGAATGCTAGGATTGCTTGGGTGCTGCTGGTGGGTGAAGTGAGGCTGATAGTAGCATGCATGCTCCCTCCACCCTCGCCCAACACCCTCCCCCCCCCCAAAAAAAAAGGCAAAAAGTAACATGTATAGAAAGCAAAACGTGAATTTTCAGATAAGAAGAATTCTTTACATGAAGGAAAGCATAAACTACGTGCTGGAAAAGCCAAACCCAATGGCTCAGCTCATTTTTACGATCCGAGGATCTTAAAAAGAGTTCATCAGCTTTTACGATCCGAGGATCTTAAAAAGAGTTCATCAGCTTTCAGATTAGCAGGTCAGGGACTGACCCACAGAAGCATCTATCAGTGCGCCTTCAATAGGGAATAATCATTATTGTGCCCAGGCTAAGGGATGCTGAAGATTTGACCTGCAGTGATGGTTTTGAAAACGTGTGTAACATATCAGCGGCTGCCAGTGAATTTGGTTTGGCCATAGCTAGGATAAAGAAGCTGGGAGGATGAATTTGAGTCTTGTCCCCCCAAAAGACAGAGGGAAAACAATTGACACTACACTGGATAAGCTGACAGCGAGGAGGAGGGGTAATCCCTCAGCCTTTTGGGACAGAAACAGGATCAGGTATTAAAGCAGAAGGTCACTGTAATGATTAGGAAAAAAATGCTAAACAGCACAGCTGCACGCTGATCCTAATGCAATACCACCACGTTGGCTGATATTGAGCAAACACTTGTGGAGGGCTGGGGGCACCCTGTTACACTCACATTCCCACTAACCCCAGCCAGCAGTCCCAGCCTTTGAAGAATAATCACAGGCAGGATGGGCAAAAAAGCAATCTTATCTGCTCGTTCCCACAAAACTGTCTGCAGGCAGACACACAACTCAGCGGTGGGTCCTCAGTGTCTATTTCACATCAGTAACTGGAAGAAGTCAGCTGCAAGCAGCTGTGATGACATGTTAGGCAAACCAAGTGGTAAATTGATGGCATGGAGCGACACGGCTTCAGTTGGCCTCAGAACAGCTTGTCTATGGGCAAGGGAGGCGGGGGCTGCACGCTGCCATCAGATGCACCTTCATGCGTGGTAGCTGGGGCTGGGGCTCTGCCAAGCTGCCAGCCACATGGCCAGCGAGGCAGCGGGGCATCACTCCACATCCCCATGTTGAACCTCTGCAGATAATGCAAGCGTGGGGCCAGGGAGCGTGCAGCAGGTTTTGCTTCATTCCTCTGGATGAAGGGAAAATCCTGCCTGCATGTCCTGTGTATGCTTGCCGTTCGGGGAAGCAGGGAAATAGCTCACAGTGCCATTGGCTTGCCTGCCTGCCTGCCTGACAGTGAGGTCCTGCTAGCCACACTTGTCCAAGTGGCCCAGCCTGAGCAGCATGAAACCTGGGGGCCTTGCCTTCCAAAGTATCCCCTCTGAAGCCTTAGGAGGGCTGTCAGCAATAACAACAGGGCTGAAATCCAAACTGGATTTGGCGCTGAGATTCAATGGGAATTTGATGCCAAAGCCATTGAAAAGGGAGATCTTTCTGCCCCAGGTGGTAGGCAGTTGGTGCAATTGCCCTTTGACTTTGACTTTGGCTTTCTGGAGTTAAACACAAATTGTAAACCTTGATCTTCACCAGGGCTAAGCTAGGCAAGGATGCAGCACTTCAAATTCCAGACACTGTAATAAAATGTGGAAATCGGACGTAAATTATTTAGTACATTTATGATACCACATTATTTACTGGCACTGCAGTTTGATAATAATAACAGCAATAATTTTCAAATTACCTTTGTTCACTATTCACTACCATTCACAAGTACTGAAACACTTCCTGCTCTTAAGCAGAGAGGATTTCTAACACTTGTCCTACACTCGTAAACTGAAGCAATTTGCAAATGACTGTGGGGGCTAAATGAACTGAAAGCAGATTTTCAAGGGCACAAACGGCAGTGAGGCATTACTTCTTTACAAATAACAGGACACTCCTAGTTCCCAGTTAGTGGGGAAAAACAAACAAAAGTCACTAAAACAACTTTCTCCTCCTCATACACAGACATTGGCTTTAACTCTGTATCTTAAAAGCTTGCATGTCCCAGAACTCAGTAGAGCTGAGATGATAACCTGCACCTGAAAAGCTGCACCCTGGGACATCAGTTCCATATTAATTTGCTTAGGTCTAATTATTCGCCAGGACACATGGTAAACCAAGACATCAGATATGGAATGGGAGTAGGTGGAAGATCAGAAACACGATCCTGGGAGCCAGCAACTCGGTATACTACATATCCAAGCAGGCAGTATTCTAAAGTTGACTATGAGCAGGAAGCTTTCTTCTCCCAGTAAAACAATTATCTATTAACAAATTAGCCCAAGCAATGGGATAAGGTAGGTCTGAGTGCTTCAGAACAGACACAGCTAAGTAAGACATCCTGAGTCTTACAACTTCTAAGAGATGTTCAGAGAGAACAATTTCACCGAAGCTATCCTCCATCAAAATGACCTGTCTCACTCTGGGGGGGCACTGGAACATAATTATTGCATGACGGTCATCTCCCAGTTGTGCGTTTCTGATGTCTGTACTGAAGGATAAAGGAAGACATGGATTACTTAATCAATGATGCGCACAGTGTATATTTTTATCCCAGAGCCATCTATAAACAAAAGCACATTTCTAAGCTTGTTATGTATAATGCAATAAAAATAAAAATCAAACCCAAAACAATGACTCATTTCCTTCAAAGGGGTTTATTTAATCATGTGCATGGTCATGCCGAGTGTTGCTGTTGTGAGTATGCTGACATATCTTCAGCTTTGTTTACTCACAGATTAAAAGAGAAATGTCTGTGAGATACTCGTTCTCATTAGCAATTTACTGTGTTGTCTCATTCTTGTGTTTTTGCTAGTTAAGGATGTTGTGTGTCATGGGGCAAGACAGCAGGTAGCAACCAGATATTAGCTGTGCTCCACGCTACACAACATATCCAGCACAGAGGAGCAGACCAGGAAAAACTTGAGTGAAACACGAACCTGCTCATGTGCTTTCTGAGATGCGCTTTGAACGTGCTTTGACTAGAAGTCATTGGCCCTTTTACACGTCTTCGGATTGCAGCCTTGGTTGTTTTCCCACTAGGATGAGATTTATCTCACCTCACTGTGTTGCCTGAAACACGTGTGTCTGGGCTGCTTCTGAAGGCTGCTGTTCAGGCTGATGAGGGAAGTGAGGTATGTCCTCACCATACGCCTCCTGTAGGAATGGTCAAAGAGGAGCGAAGAAGAGCGAGCAAATCCTTCCCATGCCTTTGTAGTCATGCAGGCTGTCAGGAACTGCACATGCATCTGAAGGACGGAGAAACAACACATCTCTGGAGAGACTTTTCACAGGTGCTGGAAAATATTTGGCATTTGCAGACCTGTTTGAAGTATGAGGGCCAGATGCTCAGCTCACATAGACTTGCATCCACTTGCAAGGGCCACAGAGCCTTGCAGGTACGGAGTTCTCCTAAGGATTAAGTTGTCAGCAGAGGCAGTGTTTCATCATAAAATCTAGGCTGGCATAGTTTTATTGTAGCATCTTTATTCCACTATTACCCTATTACTACCCTTACTCTCACTGCAAAGCCAAATTTACTCCATACTGTATCTACAGTATGAAATCTACCAGTCTGCTGCATCCACTAGCTGCTGCCCTTTCATCCTACACCTCACCTGGCATTTGTTTGGTGATCACACATAACTGTTGAAAATCACCCGTTCTTCCTGTGATGTGAAAGCAATGATGCTTTCAGTAACACCAGCTGGGTTTAGTGAAGTTCAAAATGACTTATGCATTTCCAGTTCCCTATCTGCTCTTTCTGGAGCCTGTGCATTTCACAGGAGATTTATTACTCAGCCAGACTACCCTTTGCAGTGTTACAATGCAGGCTTTTGCTCACAGGACAGAATAGATGTTTGCATTTCACAACCTGCATTTATTTGACAAACTCACAGTGAGGGATTCTGCTTTACTATAACCACAGATTACCTTATTTACAGACAGGGCAAAACTAATAATCAGTCCAGTGAGCCAATTAAGCAAATGCCATTAATCATCAAGTGTGTAAGCAAAACAGATCTACATCAGCATTCACAAAGCTGAACAGCCGACCTTTCCACCACAGCAAACCCTCACCTTTTCTTGTCTGCTTTTCTTCTGCTGCTCCTCAGATTGTGAGGTCCAATGAGCCCAGAGGTGCCCTGGCTGCCATCATCCTGCTGCTGTAGCAGCCATTCCCATTTTCAGACAGTGCAAAGGCAGGAGATCCTGCCCAGTGGCCCCATGTGCTCTGCAGGAACGAGCCAGTCTTGGTGAATTCCCAAGGGAGCCCAGGCTGCTTTTTGGGAAAAACCTGCCTGCTGGGCCAATTTACCTGCTCCTGTGCCCTCCTGGTGCCTGTGCAGCTGTCACAGCGGGTAGCTGGGGTGACAGTTTTCCCCAGTTCCCTGCTCCTCAGCAGCCTACCTTTGATAACGGAGACCCAAGACCACAGAGGTTGTTCTTCTTTCTACTAAATGCATGTCAGTAGCTGCTCTCCTTGGCTCTCAGTGGCATTCTGATTGTCTGCCATTCCTTGTATTTCAGGTGAATTTTTTCAAAAGAGGTGACCTCTTTAGGATTCGGAGAGTCAGGAAATATTAGGCATATTGTGTTCTCGAGGAGAGTGGTCTTTCATTGCAGCCAGCAGAATTCAAGACATCTTCAAGAACCAGCAGAATTCAAGACATCTTCTAGAAACAGCAAAGTGTTGTCCTCAGCTGCCTCCTTTTTTTTTGGTGTCCTCCCTTCCTCTTGAGGCTGAAGATTTCTTACCTGTGTTCAGTTCTTTCCATGGTGTTGTGGTTTAACCCGGCTGGCAGCTAAACACCACACAGCCGTTCGCTCACACTCCCCCCTCCCCCTCTGGGATGGGGGAGAGAAACGGAAAAGTGAAG
>NC_048893.1:73500712-73682625 GCF_011077185.1 Oxyura jamaicensis | reverse complement strand
ACCAGCTACTAGGAGGAAAAATAACTGTCCTAACTGAAACCAGGACACATGGGCTGCACGTAATTGAAATGAGCCACACAAACTGACTCATGGACTGGAGCAGAACATCATGCAGGTGAGACAAATCACAGCAGCAGTAACTGGTGTGGAAGCAGAAGGCTGTGAAGGTCAGCGGAAGAGTGTGAAGGAAACCTAACCATGTAGGGCAGGGGGAGAGATACTGGCATCTTTTAAGCATGCACTGCACACACTGAGCTTCCATCTTAGGTTGGGTTGCTTCTTCTGGTCCCTGATGCACAGGGAGTATCAAGAGCTCAGCCTATCATGGTGGGACCCAGACTTCAGATGTCCATCATGCATCATGCTCACGGCCAGATTTACAGGTGATCAGTGCTTATATGATGAGATTGTCTGGGTACCTGCATCTGCGCAAAGTACTTGGTCACCCTGAAACTTCTGCCAAGAAGAACTGAGTGTGTGGAGGACCTGTGCTGGTAATCCACAGCACTCCATAAACCAGAGTAAAGCAAAGAGAAACCTCGGTGGGGAATTCAACCTTGCAGAAAGCATATTGGTTTGCCAGAGCCACTGCAGCTTAGTGAGAATGTATCCTTGCATTAAACTTTGCATCACAAACCATGAGACAGAGATCCTCCAGAAAATATAAATTATTATAAAGATCATAAGGGTCCATTGAGATCCACTTAATCTTTTTTTTTTTTTTTTTTTTTTTTTTCCCTCAGTACAAGTCTTTTACTAAGAATAGCTTTCAAATAGCAGAAGCACTGTATTTTGGGTGGATGACCAGCTCTTTCAAATTTTGTTACATACTAAAAAAATGTTGATTCTTCACTTTTCTCTGAAGGGTCTCCTCTGTTTGCTTGAATTTTGCGTTTGATGGAAACGCTCATCAACCTCCAAGCCCTAAAGCACAGGTTACAAACACACCAGGTTTCCTTCTGGATATATCTCACCATGAAGCCCCAGGGAAAGATCACATGCAATAGGTCTGCATCAGTGGACATGGCATTTGCTGATCTGCAGGAATCAGAACAGGCACTAGGGTCCATCCATGAAACACCTCCATGAAGTGCCTTTTGAACTGTGAATGAACCCTGAATAGAGTTACCCAACAAGAGCAAAGCTTCCTCAAGACTTCTTACAGGAGCCATGGCTACTTGCTTCTGCACTGATAAATTCCTGAGACACCTGCATTTACCTGTTACACTACAGAAATATAGGAGCAGTCAAGTTGCACATTAGCCCCAAGGCATCTGCAAGACAAAACTGGCTCTGGCTTGCTTGGTTCTGATTCGGGAAAAACAGTTCAATCAGACTCTGAATCACTCACAGAATGATGAAAGATGTGTTCTACCTGCCTTTCATAACTATTTGATTGCCAAAAATCTGCTGCGTGGAAAGGCAGACTGGGCTGCAGCCCTCCTTGCTCTGCTGCTCTCCCCGTACCCGACAGCTCCTTGCTCCATGGCGCTCTCATGCAGGGCACAGCCTCAGCCAGGGAAAACAGAGGAGGCTCAGACTAAAACATCTGCAAGCTGGGGGGCACTTTGGGGATTTCCTTAACAGCAAACTGGTAAACTTGCATTTTCAAAGTAAGTATCTTATGCAACTCTCATTTTTCAGTTGAAATGTGATGCATTTTCCTTTTATTTCTGGGCTTTTTGCTTTTCCTTAGCAAGGTGGTGGCTTGCTTGGATTAGGAACCAGCTCAAAGAGTGAATTCATGTGGAAAGAGAAGCACATGGAAAATCACCTGCTTCAAGCTCTCCACAGATTCTGGGGATTAACCATGGGCATCATCCTCAGCATTTCTTTCTGGCTGGTTTAAGGAGTTTTTTGTTCAACTTGCTGCTTGCTCTGAATCTCGTTTTCCAACATTCATACTCTATAAGGACACCTGTACCAAGTACCTCAGAGTCTGGGAGTATGCACAGGCAACATAAATTATTTCTTCAGCTTACATACTGCAGTCACCTGTCATACTGCAGATTGCTGTCTGTGCTGTAAATCCTTAGTCATACAGCTTCCACCCCTCAGCACTAATATGGCAGAAAGCATGGGGAACCAGTAGCTTATTACTATGGCCTCTGCATTGATGCTGATGCTTCATGATGTAATTCCTATAGTTCAGCTGAAGCCATCTCCTTGCTGCAAAATTTCACTGTGTTGCCTCTGAAACACTTCACCCCAATATATTAAGAGCTTTGGTAGGTGATAGGTGGCAACTGAAATGAGATTAATAAACACAAGACCATTCTGCTTTGAGCTCCTACCTAAAGACAACTTGACTAGGAGAAAGATGCTGGGTGTTTTCTCTCTTGACATAAAAGTAGATGTGAAATAGCTTGACTTTATGTTAGAAAGATGAAGTCTTGCTTTCATTTCCTTATGGGAGCTTTCTTCTGGAATGAATTCAGCTGCTTTTTGCAGGGGGTTTTAAGCCTTTTGGGATGAAGCTAGGGGAAATTTGACTGTGATTGCTAAACACTCAAAGCATAAAGAATGTGAGAAATGTAACCTATGGCAAAGGGAGTGTGCAAAACAAAGAATTCTAGGAAAAAAAATAAGTAAGGGTAAATGTGGGAAGAAAGCAGGATCCTTTTTAAGAAGTATAATGAAAAGCAGAAATATCACTTTAAGGAGAAA
The DNA here is from genome assembly GCF_011077185.1 of Oxyura jamaicensis. Taxonomy (NCBI): domain Eukaryota; kingdom Metazoa; phylum Chordata; class Aves; order Anseriformes; family Anatidae; genus Oxyura; species Oxyura jamaicensis. Next base: position 73,679,958 of record NC_048893.1, on the reverse strand, counting down.
CAATCAGCATTATTGGCTATCCAGTCTGTAAAAATACAGACAGCAATAAATCTGTGGACTAAAATCATCAGTCAGTAAGGGAATACTCAAAAGGATTGCCAACAACAACAACAAAAAGTCAAGAGAGAGGGTAAAAGTGAGAAATGGAAAGTATGTAGGAGACCATAGATAAATGACTACTGCCTCAGTACTATGACCTCCATTCCAGTGACCTTGGAATTATAGCCCTCTTGTTTTGCACAATTACACAGTAAACACAAAATGTTTACAAAAGGTGGAGAATGAGAAATCACTTAAAATCCCTCCTAGTAAAATACAGTTGATCTGTCTTGAAAAGAGCTCAACCCAGTTAATCAACAGCATTTAGCATTTATACAGTTCTTTCCCTTGCAAATGCTTTGCAAATATTATCTAACATAGGGCATGTTCCCAGCCCCGTTGCTTTTCGTCACAGGCTGGAGGTTCTTGGCCACACAACGAGCTCTGCCAGTGCTCCTTGCCAGCTCCTGTGCAATGTCAGTGGTGAGCCCAGCCACCCCACTGAAGTGTATGAGGAACACTCACCTCTCATGGTCTATTTGGTAGATGTTGAAGGGGAAGCAACCTCCTTTAGAGGAGTGGCAGCACCCATTAGAGATGAAATGAAGCTGTATTTCCAAGTGCAACAGTATCTTCTAGTGCTCTTTTGTAATGCAGATATGTTCCTGGCCTCCTGTTCCTCTGGGTGACAAGGAAATGTTGTTGCTCCTTTTGGAAAGAGCAGTCCTGCCTCAGAACTTCTTTTGGAGTACCATTGTGGCTAGAAAAATCACCAGCCCATTCCCTCTCCTATTAAAGCTGTTGACAAGGTGAAATGATGATTTATTAGTGCTGTGTTTCTGCAGCACAGAATTTTGGCAGTAATAAATCTCTGGCCAGACAGATGATGTAATAATCTGAGTTTTCTACAAATAACCTAACATTCCTTTGTGATTCCTAGAACAGTTTGCATTTTCTAAGTGAATGGGAAAATGCAAGGGCTATTTTTAATTCCCATGTACCAGTTTTGGAAAAAGATTAGAAGTTTTGTAATTGCCTTGTCCTGGTTGGGATGGTAAATGCTTTGCTTACTTGGTCCAGTCAGTCATAAAAAAAGAGGTACAATTTCTTAATGTTTTCCGTCTGCAAATCTGTAGATACCTTTGTGACTCATACAAAACATCCAAGTAGAGAAAGACACAAATCCAAGGGCCAGATCTGAATCCGCATGCTCTGCCCTTCTGAAGGAGTTTGAGCCAAATTTCATTCCATTAGTACTGGGAATCTCTGATTGATCCCTGTAATTCATGAAAGTTGTCCAGGGCATACCTGGTTGGTATTTGGTTGATATAGAGCTTTAATTTAAATGCAGTAATCCTGAAACATAGAATGTGTTTTAACAAAAGACAGGGTGAAGCATCTTTCCTAAGGCTACCCAGGAATAGAATCCTCAAGTCTTTATGTCTGGTTTTCTGCACTACCTCCTTTGCAGCTCTGTCTTTCCAAAAACTAACAACTGCCTTTCCCTTTTCAGATTTCCCTCTTCTTTATTAAGAGTGGACTAATAAACATGTATGATAGCTTCCTTTTTTTTCAATGCTTATCACTTTGTCATCTCAGAGAGAGAGAAGCTTGAACAGAAACAACGAAGCCAAACTCCTTGAACTGTAGTGACAGAAATATCTGGATGCTGACCCTGTGTTTTTTGACTCGCACCTCTTTGTAGCTTAGAAAAGTAAACTCAGTAGATGACCTCTGTCTCACATTGTCAAGACAACAGCCAAGCTAGCTAAATTATACTGTCTTAATGTAAATGCCTTGCTGCAAGAAAGAAAGCAAAACTATGCAGATCATTTGGGAAAAGTACCTGTTTGGCAGGGCAATGCACTTTACCAGTATGAAGAAATGGGTGTGGGGAGAAGAACACATACTACATTTAATCACTCTCCCCCTCTTCTCCTGCCTATCTGTAGCTGGTCCAGCTGAGAAAATGGCACAGACACATTGCTGATAGTAAGGTATCAATAAAGGACTCTGTGATGAATTACTGTAAGTTCATAGTTCAATAAGATCCCTAGTTCCCCATGTAAACTGTTTCTACTGGAACCTTGTATTTCTTGCTTGCTGTTTTCTATTGTTGTGGTTTAACCCGGCTGGCAGCTAAACACCACACAGCCGTTCGCTCACCCTCCCCCCTCCCCCTCTGGGATGGGGGAGAGAAACGGAAAAGTGAAGCCTGTGAGTTGAGATAAAGACCATTTATTAAGATAGAAAATAATAATGATAATAATAATAATAATATGTACAAACAAGTGATGCACAATGCAATTGCTCACCACCCGCTGACCGATGCCCAGCCCAACCCCGAGCAGCCGGTCCCCCCACCCTGGCTAGCCACCCCTATATATTGTTCAGCATGACGTCAGATGGTATGGAATACCCCTTTGGCCAGTTTGGGTCAGCTGTCCTGGGTCTGTCCCCTCCCAGCTCTTGCTGCACCCCCAGCCTGCCCGCTGGCAGGACAGAGTGAGAAGCTGAAAAGTCCTTGGCTTAGTATAAGCAGTGCTCTGCAGCAATTAAAACATCAGCATGTTATCAGCACTCTTCTCATCCCAATCCAAAACATAGCACCCTACCAGCTACTAGGAGGAAAAATAACTGTCCTAACTGAAACCAGGACATCTATAAAATTATATGAAGTGATAGTGATGGGATTAGCTAAAAAGCAGTGTCAGCCCTTCACCTCCCCTGTAATAAGTGTAGGACGCTTCCCTCCAAGGGCTGGATCACCTTTTGCTTGACAGAACAACACTGGCAGTTCCTAGATTATTGGCAAAAAAGCCTCCTCAGCAAGATCAAATATTTACATCTCTATGTCCTTTTAAATAGCATTGAAAATATTATATGGCCCTTTGAGGATGCTTCCTGCAAAAGAAATCAGAATATCTATACACAATTTTTCAAGCGAACTTCTTTCTTCTTTTGGATAAACCAGAGAACACTCTGGGAACTTCAACAGAGATAACTTTTTTTTTTTTTTTTTCTTTTTTTTTTTTTTCCTATGATTAATTCAGTAAGGGGTCATGGATATGGCAGAGAGTGAGCATTGATGACTACATGCAGATAAACGGCCAGGACATCGGAGCTTATACCATCCAAACTGGAAATGCAGTTCTGTGCCCCATCCACACCTTCACCCAGCTGGGAGTCCCTCATGGTACCAAGCACAGCTGTGCACTGGCATCCACCAGGAGTCTGATGCTGCCTGAGAAAAGCCAGAAATAGATGATATGCTGCAGCAGAAGAACCCAAATGCTCAGAGGAAAGCAGCTTACTTTATCGCTCTGCAACAAGGAGGAATAAGTTTCCTTCTGGAAAGGGAAAATTTATCTTCAGTATCTGGAAGAAGGCTCTGTTCATAGGCAGAACTATAAATAACTAATTCAAGCTAGTGCTTATGCTGTGCTGTCTTTAAGCAGAGCTAGATGAGGGAGAGAATGACTAATGAAAATGTGGTCAGTAATAATTATTATTGAGTTGCCTTCCTCACTCTGTCAGCTACTGCTGCAGGAGGCTCTCCGCTCCATGCACTGCTTCCTCTACTTTCCTTCAAAAATAAGCTGCATTGAGGCCAATGTTCTCCTGCTTGTTCCCAGCTTGCAGTTAGGGAAGTGTGAAGAAAATCCATTCATAAGAGAGAGGCATCCTTCCATGGCAGACTTTTCCTTTCAGACCACAGCAACAACGCACAGAGTGTCCAGGTCAACAGTTCCCCTCCTGCCTCACAATAAAAACAGGAATTCTTACATGCAGCCACAGTGTATTATGGTTCGATTTCTACCTACGTTTGATGTTAGATGTTGGACATCCAGAATGATAGAGAGATCCTGTACGCATTTCCTTCTCAGCTGATGAATGTGGGACCTGTTCCCTTCATGATGTGTGCCACGTGCTGGTGACATTTGGCAGTAACCAACAACATGTTCCCTCTGTAAGCAGCAGGATTCTGCAGTAAGGTGCTGCTCATCCCCACCAGCACATACAGCCTGAAAGCAAGAGGATTAGGGAAGGTGTTCCAAAACCAGGCTAATTAGGGAAAATGGAGTGAATAATTTTTCCACCTAATTGGTCCCCTTAACACCTCACATATAGAGATAAGGTTTTTCAGATGATTCAGTGCACGTTTTGCCCAACATTTAGGACACAATACAGAAAAGAAATTCTCTTAACTTTGACTAAATGTTGCCCTGTTAACCAGCACAGGCTTGCATAACCAGCTTTGCTTTAAGCTCTCATTACACAAATTTTTTAAAGTAAAAATAACCGACAACTTATTGCATTCCTAATTCCCTTTAATTTCAAATGACTAACTAGACCTGCAATGCTCAACTAGACCTGCATTTTGGCTTGCTCTTTCTATCCCCTTTTTATGGTAGTTCTGCTAGTCACTTTCTTTACAACATAGTCGTTCTCTGTATTTTAAATTAAAATTTCAGAATTAGAATGTCCACAGGCCAAGAGATATGAAAGGTGTAGAAAGCGTCCTTTCCCCTCTACATAATAACATTGAAGAATAGATATGGTGATATACTACATTAACGAGAAAGAAGAGCCAATGTGTAAGTGATGCGGAGGCTGCCCTCAGCCCCCTTGCTAAAGCCATAAGCTCACATGTGCACAGAAGTCACGGGCTCTTCACGTCGTGTCAGAAGGGAACCACCATCAACAGGAAGCATCAATAGGAAGGCAAAGGCAATAGCTGGTTGTAAGATCAACATTAAAGAGTAACCTTGACAGTGTAGGACTGAACTCCAGCTTTAAGTTGTAGATGGGTAAGAGTTGCCTTGTTCTTTCATTAGCTGGATGGCACCTGCTTCTCAATACACTGGAAAAAAAAGTCATTTTCACAATAATGAGAAGTGTTTCTGAATGCTTTTTAAGAAAGCTTAAGAAATTGCATTGAGACTTTGAGTGCCAGTTTTAGATATTACAACAGCCAATCAATTCACATTTCAGGAACTGTTTCTTTAATGACATCCTCTCCTGGCAGACCTCAAAACTAGTTCAGAGGTGTCCCTTTAAGAAGGGCATGATGAAAATTTCACAAACACAGGGGTGTAGTCTTGTGTGACTTATAATATACCTAATTGAGATGCTTTTGTTGCTTTTATTTCTGATTGCCTCACTGCATGCCTAGGAATATTATTACAGGCAAGAGCAGGATAAATTTGTCAACTGCTTCATACCATTGTACCCATGCAGCTACCCAGTTCCTGGGAATCTAGCCTGGTCATAGCGGATGGATTCGATGAACAGCATGCTAATCTGGCAGATCTCAGACCATTTGGCCTTTCCTATCAGTACTCCTATGTGTCTGCTTCACAAGGTAAATCCATTCCCAGAGTGGATGTGGCAGCTATAGAGTTGCTGTATTTGTTGTGACTGTGCTGTGTGTGCTGTAGTTGCTGTGACTTATCACAATTCTGTAAGATGGGGTAATGTTTGAAGGAAGAAACAGCTTTACCAATGGCTAAATTCATGAATTATTCCTTGGTGAATGTCCTCATTTTGAGGTCTCTCATGTGGTCATTTGCAATGCTGTTCAGTTCAGAATAGTTTTTTTTGGCAGCATAATAGCACAATGGCATAAATTCTGCCTTCTTGGATTTAGTTGTGCTGCACCATTATATCTTTCAAAGTCCAGCTGGTGAAATGTGATTTTTACTGGCAACAGCTGTTCATCTTCTTTTCACCTAATCAGGAATAATATAGAAATCCTGCACTAGGCTACAGACAATAACTTGTAAGGTAGCAAGAGTTTGTTCTTTGTCAAGATTAGCTTTGTTCATGTAGGTGGTAGAATATGAATTTCATGCTTAAAATACAGCATGCGACCTTGAAATCAGATGAAGAATGGATATAAAAAAGCAAGTTCAAAAAAGCACAAATGCAGTGATTAGTATGGCTAAAATTAATGGTGTGGCTTAGTCTGACAAGACAGAACAGCAGCAGGATAAAAACCCTGCTTGAAACAGACTTTTTCTTGAGTGAAAGGGAAGTGAGGGTTGTTGCAGTGTTTAATTTTCCCCAATATTTTCTAGAGGACTTTAAGGACTTTTTTTTTTTTTGTAAAATAGGCAGGGCCTCCCAGAGAGGGAAGGAACAAGCAGAGCACTTTGACTGGCATCTCTTGGGATGAAACTCACACTCCCATGACTGTGGGGAGTCACAGCTTTGGATTTAGGCCTTAGCACCCCAAACCGTTGTGCACCTCTGTGAACTGAAACCTTTAGTGAAGTACATACACGATTTCACCATATGTTTTATCTACATACCTAAATACATAAAGTATGCTCTGTGTCCTTTTTGGCATCAACAAATGTCTAACAAAAAGCACATGAAAAACGCAAAATCAGACAATACCAGATGAGATCAAAACCAACCTCAGGGACAGCCTAAGAAACGTATTGACCGTAGTTCAATACCTGCACACAGTTGTCAGAAAACCTCTAATGATCAATAACAGACCTAACTAAATCAATGCACCATGCAGTGTGCCTTCAGGAGCTCTGAATTCAGACCCCAGTATATCTACTAGGAAAAAAATAAAATAAAAAAGAACTCTTAGCCAGTTGCCTTAAGAGAAATATATCACAGTAGTCCTAGAGCTCTCCAGAAAGCTTTCAGGTGACCACAGAAGCTGGGATCAGTGGATCACAGAGTTCAGGCTAGCAAATTCTGCAGGATCTGGCTGCATTGTGCTCCCGGAACAGGAAGGACTGGGCATCTTGGTGCAGACAGACTGTTCCTCATGCAGCTTGGTCTCATTTACTTCCGCGCTGAGCACAGGCTGGCTCCACTTGAAGATGCTTGCCTGTCTCTAAATTCTTCTCCATATCTTAGCAGGTTCCAGAGTTTTTTTCATGAGAGTGTGCCCTCTGCTACATTGTGTATGTAATGGGAAGCTAACAGTGTGTTCATTTCCAGCACCACAGATCCTGAATGGTTTTTCAGGTCAACAGGAAGTAGGGTACATCACATTATATTGAAGCTGGCCTATGCTGATTTCCCTATAGGAGAAGAGGCTGCTGCCTCTCTGAAGTTCATGTGGAAATTAATATGCATACACCCTTAGGGACAAGTACGTCAAGAGGAAAAGAGTGCAGTAACGATTTGCATTATGATGAAGTCAGCTCTGATCCTTTTCTAGGTTTCTAGATAATACAAAAAGACAACAAGCATGGAAAATATGTGTCCTACTCATGTCCAAATGAAAAATGACACACTCTTCCAGTCCTGCTTTTATGCTGGAGAAATGCTGGCAGTTTGGTCATGAGGTCAAAGATCACCTTTATTCCACTCTGCCCTGCCTTGCCAAGGTTCTTTTACTCCCCAAAATCCATTCTTTCCTGGAATCAAATTAGTCCATGTACCCATTTACCACAGTCAATGCACCAGCCAAACCAACCTTCCCCTTGACTTCATACTGCCAACAGTTTGAATTTGGAATGACTGCTTAAAGAAAGAGGTCAGACATTTGGTCTGATTCCTCACGATCATGAAACCTCTGTCATTCAAGGTTATTCAGATCAAAAAATATATATTTTTATCATTAGTATTTCAAATGTTCCAGTATGGAACCCTGCCTGGGTAACTCATTGAGTTGCACATGACTTGCTGGCTCCAAAAGGGGGAAAAATACAGCTTGTAAGAATGTCTGACATGGTTGCATTTCTTGGAGAGAGGTGGGCCAAACTACAGCAGGCCTGGTCCTAAACCTTTCAGAGTTGTCCTCAAGTGACTAGCTTCCCTCCTCCTCTAGTGTTATAGTTGTACCTTAGTAGCAGTTGATTTTCCACCACTCTTCACATTAAGAAAACAAGATACTGTATCCATAATACACCTATAAATGTGTGAAAAAGGCTTAAGACCTGTCAGATCTAGAGAACAAAAGGCTAACAGAAGATATATGGAGCTTTTCCTTTCAAAGACATGTCTCTTCTGAAATTCTTTCAAGAATTCCTCTTTCAAAAAAATATTTTGAGACCTTTTCCTACATGTCCTGTCTCTGTGAGCCCACAGTACTTTGATCTGAAGAGGTGAAAGCTTTGTGTTGTGACTTCCAAGCACAACATGGGCCGTAAGCTGTAAACACCTGGTATAGCATGGTTGTGTGCATGTTGACGCTGGAGACAGGGATCTGACAAGTTCACTGTGTTTATCTGACCTAATTTTGAACTGGAGACCTTGGCACTGCCAGCACTCTACTGGCAGCAGCCTGGAGCTCAGAGCAGGCTGCCAAACCATCCTGATAAGGGGGGAAACTGCAGCAGTGACTATCTCAACTGATCTCTGAGCTACTTTGCCCAGGCTGCTTCCCATTGCCAAAGCTGCCTGGTGCAGTTAACCTGTGAGAGTCAGGCTAGTGCTTCTCCAAAGGATATGTGTGGCAGAGGAACAGCAAGCCCCCTTCCACAGGGTCTTGTGCTCCACACCTGCACCTTCCCTTGCTGACCCCGTCCCTGGTAGGGGAGGGAAGCACACAGCCAGCTCCAGCCCCTCTTTGCTCAGCCTTATCTATGTTAAAGTCCAGTCACAGAAATGTATAAAGGACAGCAGCACAGACTTACTCTATCAGACCCAATTGTTTTCTTCACACTGTGGCACTTAATTGGATTGTTTTCACTTAAAAATCCAAGCTCACAAGATAACTGGAATGGAACTGAATTGTTTTATTTTCTCTGCCCTCCCTCATTAGTAGCCTAAGCAAGTGTGAGGCTGCATTAAGTTTGGTACTATTTTGTTTGCTTGTAATCACTTTTTTTTCTTATTTCCTGCAGATGGAGATTGTCCTTAGATCACTGTATCCCACCCTGGGGTTGTGGTACATAAAAAGTGAAATGGCTAGTTATATAATTTATGTTCTCAATTGCCTTGACAGAGAAAAAGAAGGACAAGAAGGTAAATCTCAGAAAGAAAGCAGCAAAAGAAGGAAGGCAATTACAGCATGCTTACGTATTTTGTATTACAGAAGGAGCTTAAAAGGCTACCTAATCGAATCTCCATGCTGAGGCTAAACTGGGAAGATGGTAGCTTCTTTGCAAGCTCTACCTGTGACACAGGTGGGACACCAAAACATCATCTTATTTATTATGTATTTCTTCACAGGGTGATTGTATCAATTTCTTATTGGCTTGTATGGGCTTGACCTACAAATGCAATGTTGACCAGTTCCCCTCCTTAGCAAACTTTGAAAAATATTGCTGAAGTGTTAAAACTATTACTGCAATGCTCACAGTAATTAGCACTTCACTTGGAATGAATTTGACCACCTCAGAGGGTTCCTTTTGAGATGAGTGGGAGAAGTGCACACTCCTTTTTGTGTTCACATCGCACGCTGCCTGAATGGTCAGGCAGATACCCTACTGAGTAGGGCGACAGCACGTAGTGTTACTTGCCCTTTGCTGACACAAAAACTTCAGATCTTTATCAACAAGAAGACTTAGGATCTTGCTGGCAGAGGCCAGTAAAAATGACATCTTCATGGGCCAGATTTAACTACATTGACTGTGTACATGTGTGTGCCTGTGACAGACAAATGGATCCCATAGTCAGAGACCCCATAAAACTGATGTCAACCAAGAACTGACTCTTGATGGTTTATGAAGACTTCAGCAGCAGCACAATTCACCTCTCACTAGAAAAAGAGTACATTTTCTGGATATTCATAGGGACTATAGGAGGGACATGGGGAAACTGACTCTCATATCCCTATTTCAAATTCGAGTTACACTACATACCACAGAATCACAGAATCACAGAATAGTCTAGGTTGGAAGAGACCTCCAAGATCACCGAGTCCAACCTCTGACCTCACGCTAACAAATCTTCCACTAAACCATATCCCTAAGCTCTACATCTAAACGTCTTTTAAAGACCTCCAGGGATGGTGACTCAACCACTTCCCTGGGCAGCCTATTCCAGTGACTAACAACCCCTTCAGTAAAGAAGTTCTTCCTCATAGCCAACCTAAACCTCCCCTGGCGCAACTTTAGCCCATTCCCCCTCGTCCTGTCACCAGGCCTGTGGGAGAATAGACCAACTGCCACCTCGCTACAGCCTCCTTTCAGGTACCTGTAGAGTGCAATAAGGTCACCCCTGAGCCTTCTGTTCTCCAGGCTAAACAGTCCCAGCTCCCTCAGCCGTTCCTCGTAAGACTTGTTCTCCAGACCCTTCACCAGCTTCGTAGCCCTTCTCTGGACTCGCTCAAGCACCTCCATGTCCTTCTTGTAGTGAGGGGACCAAAACTGAACACAGTACTCGAGGTGCGGCCTCACCAGAGCTGAGTACAGGGGGACAGTCACTTCCCTGGACCTGCTGGCCACGCTGTTTCTTATGCAAGCCAGGATGCTGCTGGCCTTCTTGGCCACCTGAGCACACTGCTGGCTCATATTCAGCCGACTGTCAACCAATACTCCCAGGTCCTTCTCTGCCAGGCAGCTTTCTAACCACACATCTCCCAGCCTGTAGCGCTGATTGAGGTTGTTGGGCCCCAGGTGCAGGTCCCAGCACTTGGCCTTGTTGAACTTCATACCATTGGCCTCGGCCCATCGGTTGAGCCTTTCCAGATCCTCCTGCAAAGCCTTCCTACCCTCGAGCAGATCGACACACGCACCTAACTTGGTGTCATCTGCAAACTTGCTGAGGGTGCACTCAATCCCCTCGTCCAGATCATTGATGAAGATGTTAAAGAGGACTGGTTCCTGTACTGAGCCCTGGGGGACTCCACTAGTGACCGGCCTCCAACTGGATTTGACTCCATTCACCACAACTCTCTGGGCCTGGCCATCCAGCCAGCTCTTAACCCAACAAAGCGTATGCCAGTCCAAGCCATGAGCAGCCAGTTTCTTGAGGAGAATGCTGTGGGGAACGGTGTCAAATGCCTTACTGAAGTCAAGGTAGACCACGTCCACAGCCTTTCCCTCATCCACTAAGCATGTCACCTTGTCATAGAAGGAGATCAGGTTTGTCAAGCAGGACCTGCCCTTCATAAACCCATGCTGACTGGGCCCGATTGCCTGCTTGCTCTGCAACTGCCGCATGATGACACCCAAGATAATGTGCTCCATGAGCTTCCCTGGCACTGATGTTAAACTAACAGGCCTATAGTTCCCCGGGTCTACCCTCCGGCCCTTCTTGTAGATGGGCATCACGTTTGCTAGCCGCCAGTCAAGTGGGACCTCCCCCGATTGCCAGGACTGCTGATAAATGATGGAAAGCGGCTTGGCCAGCTCCTCCGCCAGTTCTCTCAGTACCCTCGGGTGGATCCCATCCAGCCCCATCGACTTGCGTACATCCAAATGCTGTAGCAGGTCACCAACCATTTCCTCGTGGATTGTGGGGGCCACATTCTGCACCCCATTCCCTTCCACCAGCTCAGGGTACTGGGCATCCAGAGAACAACTGGTTTTGCTGTTAAAGACTGAGGCAAAGAAGGAGTTAACTACATAACGTAGTTATGCAGATTTGTTAAGAAGCCAGCTCATTTAAGAACTGACCTTTGCCAAGTTGAGAACAATTATTTTTGTATCTCTGTAGATTTTTATTGCATTTAATTGATCTGTATGACAAATATGCAAAACTGAAGAACTGACAGCTCTGCTCCTGCAAAGACTCAGACTTCTCTTTGCTCTGCAAAGCAGAGACAGTTTACTGTTTACTGCTGAAGTGCCCTTGCTGCAACTTTGGCAGCAGACAGTGCCTTCCTCACTAGCAGCCTGTGGCTTTGAGGGAGGAGCAGAGGTGTAGTAGAAGCATAGTTATGATGGAAACAGGAAGGGCTCAAGCACTTAGCTCCAGAGCTGGCTAAGAGGCAACATCTCTCAAGAGAGAACCAGATTACTGTCAAAAACTTGAAGACTTCTAATATTATCAAACAGGAAGCAATACTGGGGAAATCTAGTAGGAACAGGCAGACAGTCAGGTACTGCTAAGGGGACTTAGGGAACTGGGAGGGCTTCAGGTAATGGGACTGAACAACAGTGAGGGAATTGACTGGAGATGTAAATCAAGAAGGCAGCAGAGCAGGGGCTGCATCTTTGTGTGAGTATTTAGGATGGAGTTTTCAGGCTTTTGATTATTCCACTGAAATGTAGGGTAGTGGAGGAATAAGGCAGAGGAAGTTAAATAATCAAAGCACTTGGTCAAACATCAAGGTTTCAACACCATCCTTTCCTTCTATTTCTGACTCATGGTATTGTGACTGGGAGGGGAAAGATGACTTCACATTTCTGAGTTCATAAAAGTTTTCAGGCTGCATTTTAGGATAGCGCTGGGGGAGAAATATCTTCAGTTTCTCCCTGGTGGTCTCTTTACATTGACCCATTACTTACTTCATCATGGAAACAAATGGAGGGTCTGATCTGGAGATTCCTTTATTCCTGAGACTGTGGTTTTCTCAGGCTAGCTGTGCCTCTTGCCTCTTCCCTCCCAAAAGCCCCCATTCAGTGCAGCTTCTCTGAGGTACCTACACAGCTGGAGCACCCACCTTAGCAACAGCATGCCTAAACATGAACACAAGTAAGCTTAAATCAGCCTCTTTGGAACAAATTTTTCACGGTCCTAGAAACGTTTCCTCACAACCCCAACAATCTCTTATTTCTGCTTCCTTGTAACCCATCCTCTTACTTTCTCTACCAACTCCATACTGAGCTACAGACTCTAAAACTAACTGCAGGCTTTGACTCCCCCACCACTGACCATCCGTACATGAGGATGTCAAGAGGGAGAAGGGCCAGAAGACCATGGCCTTCAGGCAGGAAGCTTGTCACCTTGTGCAAGCAAACTTCATCCCCATTCTGCAAGACCAGACACATGAACCTATCCTGCAACCTGAAGTGCTGGGTTCAAGTTACAGGAGAAGAAATCCAGCACGTGCAATTGCACTCAGGTTAGTCTCCATGCTTCCTGTGCCTGCTTTGTGTTTCTTGATTGTCCTACGTATGCGACATGTAGCTACATGATACTATGGTGTCAGCTGTCCCTTACAAGCATGAATGTTCCCTCCATAGGCTGCTCCAGCATTCCATGTTCAACGGATTCAATGGGATAGCTCCCGTGAGTCTGGAGACTTCAGCATCAGACCCTAAAATAGATGAACCAGGGTTGAAAAGCAGGGAACAGAATGGAACAGCAAGTTGCATCATTTCATTTACATCTTGTTCCAGTTTCTTTTCTTCTTTATTTAAGAGCTTTATGTCAGGCACAAAAGCTGATCTAGACAGCTATATAGCAAAAACAAGCAGAAAGCAAATATTAAGTAAGAAGACAGATCATGCAGTAAGCTTGCAATATAAAGGTGATCTGCCATGTATCAGGATAATTTGGAAAGAATCTACACAAAATCTTCTATATGGGGAAAAAGCATATGCTGATTCCTGAAACAGTCTAAGACCAGATCAAATACATTAACTAAGAATAAAGTATCTGAAGGAGTGCTTTGTTAAACATACTATTTTGTGTTCAGAGGTTTCTTGGGAAAAGATTGCCAACTTCACCTTTCTCTAATATTTAAAGAAAGTTCAAAGCTGACTGTGCTAACTGAAGAAGAACACTGAGCTTCTTTAATATTAAAACTCTTATTAATTAGTGTTTTTGCTAACTTTTTTTTTGTTCCAGACTTTCAGTGTTTCTTTGTTTATGGAAAAAGATCATGTATTAAATACATCTGTAGCAAGTCCACAAAGATTTTCTCCAGAGAGAATCCAGAAATAATATTTTAAGAGATGACGTTGTTTAAGTGAACTCAGCTATAAATAATTTAATTGCTTACAAAGTCAATCAAATTTGTCACATCTTTAACTTCTGCATGAGGAATTTGGTACCTCTGTGCCAGGAAGTATTGTGCTGTGTGTTCCAAATTGCCTGCAAAAGTTGAAGCCAAGACAGAAGTCTATGCTAAAAAACAGTAATACTTCCATAGCATAGAAATCATTCAAATGGCATGGAAAATCTGCAAAAGACTGGTTTTGGAATCATAGTTGTAAATTACTAAGACACTCAGAATATGAGCTGAGAGCCTGTAAGGGGACCATAGTGATTTCCTTGATTTTGTTTAGCTGAATGAATTGCTTTGTTCCTTAGACTACACATATGAAAACACATATGAAATGGTTTCCTAGTGACAGATATGTTATTAATATAAAGAAAATTATCTGGGCTTTCAGGAAAGTATAAACTAGAACTTTCTAAGAAAGGGAATGGAGATAGCAACAGTCTGTAGTTGGTTGTACTGAACAGAGCTGGATTGTCACAAATGCCTATGAAAGGCACTTCGTTAAGAACTTAACATCTTTGTTACTAATTTTAAGAGGCATAGCAAATGATGTATTCTGCTTTCAAACTAAGAAGTGAGGCAAGAAGTTTATGGCCCTGCATAAATCCATGGTTCACCACTCCATGAATAGTGAAATGCTGGTCTCTTTACTTCCCAAAATAAAATAGGGTTGGAAAAGGTTCAGAGATGGTCAAAAAGGATGATGGGAAGTATGGAACAGTTTCCAGGCGAAGACTCTTTAGTCTGTAATAAAGACAACTGAGGAGGTACAGGATATAAAAAGAAGTGTAGCACTGACAGACAGGATCAACAGTCTGCTGTCTGTGCTGACACCAAACCTAGTGATACCAAGACACTCTCAGAAAACAGGCTCAGGATAAGGAAAAGGTAGAGATTTTCACACAATGGGCCATGGAACTCCCTGCTGAAGTGTGCTGGGAATGAGAGACATTCAGAGGACTTTAAGAGGAGACCACACAAGCACTTGGAGTAGCAACCCATTGGGGTTACAATATCGGCTGATCACATCGGGCTCAGGACAGCTAGAGGGTTTTAAAGGGATCTGTTGGGAAATTGTTCTGTTCTTCTTTTTCCCTAGGTGTCTGCTCACAAGCATCAGGAAGACAGAACTGTGACCTAAACAGAGCCTGGGTCTGAACCAGTACAGACGTTCCTGTGTTGTCACGTCATTTTAAATACTGATGACAGTTTCCTGAGTACAGAGCCTGACCTAGCAAACAATAAGGTGAGTAATGTTACTCATATGAATATTCCCATATAAGTACCAAAACAACTGATTTCAGCGTTACCTAATTCTTCAAAGAGTTTCCAGACCAAGATCTTCTTATTTGTTTGATTCAACTGTGGAACATTCCCTATGAATCACAACCACACATGCCTTCTAAGTTTTCATTCTGCCTATTAAGAAATTGCATTTTATTCTATGCCTTGATACACTACTGTGCCCCACAGGAATCAGGCAACCAAACAGTACATTCAGCAAGTGCAAAACCCTGAACAAAAACATACACTTTTGTTATTTAGGCAGATCAGGGAATTACAAGTAAAATTTGGTTTAAAAACTATCAAAACCATCTGAAAAAGTCATAATGACACTGGAAAATGTGTTTCTGCATTATCTGCACCATTCTCACCTAGCTCTGTCTTATTTCATGACTAATCTTAAAAGTCTTCGTATTTTGTATTTTTGTATTTCGACGTTGTTTTGGTTTGCTACAGTCCTTCCCCTAAGTTTTTTGAAGGCTTCAGAGGTTCAGTGGAATTTGTCAGCTGGTATTTAGGCTTTTGTGTTTGCCTTTAATTCTTGCGCTCCAGGGTGTACCCTCATCCCACAGCCAGAATGAGCAGGGGACACAGAACCTTTCACTGCTTGTTGCAGTGTGTAGGACTGGAACATTATGCCGTGTGCAGAAGTACACAGGTTTAGAGCAAAGATTTTATTTCAAAATGCTTACTATGACCAAAACCTGGCAACTTAAAAAGATGTTCTTCTATGTAGTCAATAGGTTCTTAGACCTCTAAACTAAGGGCTAACTGCAAATATACATAAACGTAAGTTATTGAGAAAACACTGCTGATTAATAACTGTTAAGTTGCATCACAGTTTTGGTTAAAACCTTGTGTATTCCTGTCAGCTCTCCCCACTTCATTTGCCTGCACAGAAATTATTTGCAGGTTGGTTTTGCCATGGTTCACTTCAGGGTGAGCATTTGGTTGCTGCTTTCTTTAAGCATGCAGACATTCAAAGGTTATGGATGTGACTAACTGTATTCATGTTAAGTATCCCATTGTCCTCAACTACAATAGAGGTTATCCCATTGCAAGACTGAGTAAAGAAAATCCTTCTATGTATATAGCTAAGTTAGGAAAAAAAAAAAAAAAAAGAAAAAAAAAATTAGAAAATTAAAATAAACCATGTCTATTTTGCAATGGAAAATCCACTAACAAAAATACTTCCACAAGCAGGTAAAAATAGAAACATGAAATACTCAGTTTTTCCATCAGTCTCTTAAGTAACAGGCAGTGTTATTGTTACACTGTTGTTCTCTTGTCAATTGCACTACTATTTTGAAAACTCACATTGCTGACTTATGAGGAAAATTATAAGGAATTATGAGGAAAATTCATTATGTAAATAGACATTTATAATTGTCCAAAATAACTGACCAGTTTTTAGATGATGGTAATTTTTGTAGTTTTAGGAACCATTTGTTATCCTTTCCTCCCCTGAAAATAGAAGTTTGCCCCACTTCCCCGCTCACACACACATAGCAAAATTCAGTACTTTTCCACTGGCACCATGATCTTTCAGTGTCTGCCATCTGCTGTGCTGGCACGACCCACAAGAGAAGTAGCAGCAGCAAGTCAGGAACTGTAATGTCATGTCGTGAATATTCATTCAATTTTCATTGTCACAGATTGTCCTCATCATCTCTGGGACCAACCTTTTTTCCCCCAGCTTCCCTTTGACAGCTTTAGAGGAACGGAGGAGGCAGAAGCAAGATACTGAAATCAAAGCTCCCAAACATCAAAAAAAAACAGTTGAAATCAGTCCCCACTCCTGTTAGGGATAGTGACAGTTCTGCCACTCCCTTTACCTCTGGTATCTATAAAGATTTGTAAAGACTTGCTCTGGGAAGAGTGCTTTAGTGAAATACCGCCTTTCTAGATCTATAATCAGTTTATTTCGAATTTACTTATCATAATATATAGTGTATTTTCCCCTTGTGCTAATTCTTTTTCCGGGGTGTATATCTATGTTTTCAGCACTGCAACAAGGTAAATGGGAGTGCCACAGGCTCCAAATTCATTACCACAGGCTCCAAATGTGGAAATGGAAATTGGCTATCACAGAGGGCTGTCCCTCTAGAAAGCACTCTTGCATTGCATCCAAGTTAAAATGAGCTAATTTTAGGCTTCTGCTATTTCACACCTACCAAAACTAATGCTTCTGAAAACCGATCTCAGCAGGTAGGTCCACGGTGAATTTCCTGGCTCAGCCTGAAGGCAAAAGGAACACAGAGATCCACTTGCAGGACCAAGGTCCTGAGTTCATAAGGTGTCTGGGAAATAAATCTGCTTTGGTGCACCCAACTCTTATGAGTTGTCACTGTATACTCAGGTAAAATAAACTTAATAAGGTAAAATAAACTAAATGGGGTTGCCAAGTAAGTCTGGGTCATCAGCAACCATCCTCAAGTCACAACACTAGTAGGAACATTCACTAGCTTCCACATGCTGGGCGCTGTGAGAGAGGCAGAAAACAATGCTATTGATTGTCATTCTTCCGACCTGAGCTAAGGTTTGCCCTCTACACCGCTGGCTTTACAAGAAATTCTCATCGCGAGGTAACTGTTTTCCTCACAAGCACTGCTGCTCCTCGCACAGCCAAAGCAGGGTTTCACTTGCATGCCATGTGCGCCAACACCCACACCCTCGTACTTGGGCGCTGGGGCTGTAAATACAGCGTGCCGGGGTACCGAGGAGGACGTTCCCCGGGTCCCCGCCGCCCGTGAGGGGCTGGGGCCCGGGCCGCCCGTGCCGTGAGGAGGCAGCGGGGCCGGGCGGCTCCGCGCGGGTACCTGCAGCAACCAATGGCGGCCCCATTCGGCGGCGCCGGGCTCTCGCGAGAGCCGCCGGTAGCCAGCCCTCCGCCGGGGCCCTCCCGCCGCCCTACTCCTCCTGCCATTAGCGCAGAGGACGGGGTGGTGCTTGCACCGGCAGCGGGCGGCGAGCGAGGAGGAGGAGGAGGGCGGCGGCGGCGGCACAGAGGGGTGAGTGCCGCGGACAGCCCACCGCCCCGGGGGGCGCCCCTCAGCCCGGCCCACTCCTTACCCCCACACACTGGGTGGCGGTGGGAAGGTGAGACCCTGTCAACGACGCCGCGAAATCCCCCTCAGCCTCCCCTCCGCGGCTCGCCGCTCCCCCGACGTGAGACAGCGGGAGCAGCCATCGCCCCATAGCCGCCGGGACGGAGGGAGGAAGGGAGGGAGGGAGGACAGCCGCTGCCCCTCAGCCCACGGCTCCCTCGGGGACCGCCGCCGAGTTCTCCCTTCCTTCCTCCCTCCCTCCCCTCCAACCGCCACCGCCGTGGGCACGCGGGCGGTGGTTGGGCGATGAGGGGCCTTTGGGTGGGGGGGTAGCCAGCGGGCTCTGAGGGGTGCACTGGCGGCTGCGGGCGTGAGGGTGCCTTGCCCTCTGTGGAAATAAATAAATAAATACTAATGGATTTAGCTCTGTAGTTAGCTCTTTAAAAATAGTCCTCAGTAGTTTCTGTTTGCTCTGCTGGACAAATCCAAAACCTGCTTTTGTAGTCAAAGGAGTTTGGGATCGGGCCCGTAGTTTGACAGTTACAGCTTGTCCTCTGTGTTTCCAGGCAGTTTGCAATGGCTTCAAATAAATGCTAAGGAGCATGAGGTGTCCCTTGTTCTCGTCCTCGTCTTTATTAACGTTTTGGGTTAGAATGACAGAGCTCACATGCACACTGAAAGGGTGCCCCTGCCGATGTCACACACCTGACTCCCTGCTGTAAAATCCAGACTCTAGATGTAGCCCCTGAATGAAAAGCAATGCTGAAGTTTGACTTAAAGTTTCTTCTCAGATAATTGTTGGGTATATTTGTGTTGCTCAGCTTTTACTTGTCCTTTGCTGTAGAGCGGTGAAATGTACTTTGAAGACCACAGATGCTGGGTTTTGTCACATATGCTGATTCAGTTTTTTGATTACAGTTTTCCCAAGTCCCTTGAAGTAGAAGGCTCTTGTTTGTGAGTGGATATAACACTAATAAATGTCCCTAAATCGTTGGGCACATTCCATCAAATATGCCAAAAAATAAACAGTCTACAAGATCTCTGTCTTAATACCTTACTCTTTAAGAACTCAACGGTGAAACAGTACCAGATGTAGTGTTACCTGGAACAGTTAACTGCAAACAAGCCAAGGTGCTCCTCCAAGTGCTAAGTAGTGGTCAGGCTCATTATAGCTGAGAAATGTTATTGTATCCGGTAAAACTGATGTGGTTTTATCATCTGGGCTGTACGTAGTTGAGTTATCCTCTTATAAAAAGGTATCTTGAATTCCAAAAAGGCAGCTTTGCATAGTTCTGTGAAATTAGAGCTTAGTTTTTCACCTTGAACATGGCGTGATGTATGTTCAATTTAAATATTGTTGGTTAACAGAAAAAAATATATATATCTAAAAATAGGCATTTTGTCTTTAATATTTCAAGGGAAAAGAAACCATCAAACCACTAGCTAAACAGAATTCAAAATGTTCAAATATTTATAGCCTAGTGGACAGGTATTGTGCTGCATTTCTGCCTAATTTGCAGAAAGTTAGTCTCTTTTAAAAGCAAAAAAAAAACCCACACCCAGTCATTAAGCTGTGGTGGACTTGGACCAGGACCCCATGCTCTCCGTGCAAAATGAGAAAACACTGAGCTTGATTGATCAGTAACTTTGTTTTTTATTGTTTGAGTTACCTGCTGTCATTTGGGATCTCTCTCTTGAATCTTTGAGTGACCACAAGGAGCTTAACAGTGTGGATTTTGTCTACTGCCTGACTAGGCAGCAGGTTTGTGTTTTTAAAGCTTATCTTCTCCCATAAAATCTATTTTCACTCAGTTCCCATCTAATAAAAATACTCGCACCAACAGGTTGGAGCAGGGGATTAGTTAAAATGTAAAGCCAATTGATAAGATTTGATACTTGAATTCTAAGAAGAGTTGCAGGGTAGGCATGTAAATTACAGTGACAAGAATTGGTTCCCTGAATACAGTATTCATCAGCACAAAGACTAAGCTGATATTATGTGGCAAATGGTCTGCTTTGAGTCCCCTGGGAAGAGGCTTTGTGTGTCTTAGGTAATGACGGTGGACATAAATCAAACATAGTATTGTCCACAAGATCAAAACAGGAGCTAGCGGGATGAAGGAATTTATTGGGAAGAATTTATTTTCCTTGTCGTAAATAATTTGATCAGCATGGAGAGCATTAAAATGGGCAATTGCTAATACTGCCTTTTATGTTTGAAATCAGGCTATTTTGTGAGGCTTGCTTTTGTATTTCAACAAATACTTCATAGAGATTGAAGAAAAAAAAATAATTGAGAAATAATATTAATCTATGCAATCTACCTATTCAATCATCTGGCTTTCTGATTTCTCAGTAATTTTGACACTGGATTCAGTGTTCTGGTTTGAACTGTAAATTTAGTACTTAGTTTGTGATGTATATTCATAGTATTCCTACAAATAAGCTTGCAATTTGTTAGCTGAAATACAGTTTTATCTGAATTGTTACCAAGTAGAGTATGATGAAGAAAGCAGATACCTAGAATTTTAATGTAATAAACATGCTTCAGACTGCTTGTGTGAGATTTTGATTTTCAAGGGGAGAGTTTCTTTCTGTGTATTAGGAAACAGCAGTGGACTTGAAAAGGTAGGCTGGGTTTACAGGAATTCACAATAGCAAGAACCGCATTAAGCCATAAAACTAGATACTGCTAGTCACCTTTCAACAAAGAATAGGCATTATCAAGTAATAGTTTGGTACAAAACAGATCGAGCTCATCTGAAAGTATGAGTGAGTGCCCTGACACTTACTGCAAAGGAAGAAAGGGGACAGACAAAAGAAAGGTGGTGGCCAGGAGCAGCTTGCCTTACCGGGGGAGCTGAGCATGCCCAGGTCTGCCCTGCGGGAAGGGGGTTCATTGCTGTGGTAGGTTTGCTTCTGCCATGTATGCAAACCTTGACTGTCCTGGCACCGCTCATCTGAGTCCAGGGACTGGAGAGGGATTACTGGATAAAAAGGACCTTTCCCACACATCACTCTTTTCTGCTTTTTTTTTATTTTTTATTTTATTTTTTTTTTCCAGGATGAGTAGAGCTGAAGCTTATGCTGAGAAAGGCCTGACACAACTGCTGTGTAACACAAGAACAGCTATAGCTCCTCCTGCTAGAAATCCATGGTGTTATTATGAGTAAAATAGTAAAGAAATGAACTTGCTCATAGCTGAACAGATACTTAAATTCCAAAAGATACTTTCCTCTATGCAGGAGAGCTGCTTTCTACAGCTAGCAAGCATGCAGGTTACCTAGCCACAGAACCACCTTGCTCTTATTTGAAGCTGAATTCATGACTAAGCCATTTAGGTTTCCATGTATCACAACTGAGCACCCAGGAGAGGGTGAGAAGATGCTGATGTGGCCACTTTATTTTCCCATGAAGAACGATCTCTGGCTAACTAGCTACATCTGAACCAGAATGTGGGGAGAGGCAGGAGCAGCTCTCAGGTGTAAATATTTGCCTTCTTCCCATGGGAACAGAAAAAAAATCTTTCAGGAAAAGAATCCCCATTTTCCAGCTTGTCCAGGTAAAAATAGCAGCCCTGCAGCAACAGGCTCCCTTTTTCTTGCTTCATGTATTGGAAAAGAGTTTTTATCACAGACATTTCTTAAAATTTGTTTTAATTATTTTTACAATGAGTAGTTGTATGAAGTGTTTGCTGCCCTTCCCTCTCACTGGTGCCTTGTAAGGGAGGTAACCAGAATGCCAGCCAAATATCAGCCTGATGATGAAAGAATAGTTCCACTTAAAATGTCACTAATTTTTAGCATGAGCCCTGTATGAAGGGGATAGCTTACATTAGTAGCTTCACTGTATTTTACTGAGGCAGCTGTTGTTTCTTAAAGTTAAAGATAACTAGATTATTCTGTTTTGTGGTATTTAGCATTTGGCAGACCAGCAAAGGAGAACAAATTCAATCACAAGCTACGCATTTAATAGGAGTACCTGCTTTTACAAACTACAGAAACAGAATACAGAGAACAAAGTCTGTGTTTAACAATAGTTAAAAATATAGTTTTACAAGCACTAACATCTGGAACTATAAGTAAATTTTGTTCCACATAAGAGCTTCTCTGCGGGATGCTAGGCAGTTGCACAGCAATGAAAGGCAATGAGAGACTTGGCTGTTACCAACATGTATGTAGCAGCCAACTGTTGAAGCACATTCCAGTTCAGTGGAGTAATGGTGTTTGGTTAGCAGGTACTTGTGTAGTAAATAACACTTGGTGAGACTTGCCTACCAAGTAAGGGGTTCTTACGGTGGAGTTTGTAATGTGCCATCTCTTGGAAAGCACTGAGTGCTTCCCAGTGAATTCTGACTTTCAAGATTAGGTGAAATAAAAGAATTTTATCGCTGCTGGTGGCATTAACATATGTCTTTCTCACTGGATTTTGTTGGATTTGTTTGTGCTCAGTTAGTCTACTGAAGTGGTAAAGTACTCTGGTTAACAGTTGAGTTGATATTCTCCATGACTGACTTGCCATGTTTTGCTTCTGTAAATTGAAAGCTTTGCTGTGCCTAAAGAAAACTTCTACTAAATCTTGCTGTCTGCTTACAGTTGAAAAGAATTTATTTCCTTTATTTATTGAAATTAGTTACAGCATGGATCTTGGTTTCTGCAAATGTTATAGGAAAGGCATGAAGTCTGATTTCAAAATACAGTGGAGGAAATATTGACAATTAAGTTTATGGAAGAAAATAAAATGTGAACATATTGCAAATTGAGCTTCTGATAAAGTCTTACTGTATAGTTCTGCCCCAATCTTAATAGGCACGGTTAATCCATTACATCATAAGATACCAAGGACAGAGAAGCAAGGTATATTTAAACAGAAGTTCTTCATGAATTCAGATCTCAAATATCTTGTGAGCAAATAGTGTAGATGATCATTTTCTATTGAAATGTTTTGATGAGTTCTTATATGCTTGATTTTTGATGGGGACTCTTTTCTGTCTTGTCCTGTTTATCTTCTCATTTAACAGAAAATGAGAGTTTACATAAAATACATATGATGTGAGCATCTTGACTCACTTATGTGCCAGATTTACTACTCAGTTGCATAAGTAGCAGTTAGAGTCGCAGAATGGTTTGAGTTGGAAGGGACCCTAAAGATCACTTGGTTCCAACCCCCCTGCTATGGGCAGGGACAGCTCCCACCAGACCAAATTGCCCAAAGCCCCATCCAGTCTGGCCTTGAACACCTGTAGGGATGCGGCATCCACAGCTTCTCTGGGCAGCCTGTGCCAGTGCCTTGCCACCCTCTGAGTGAAGAATTTCTTCCTAATATCTAGTCTAAACTTATCGTCTTTTAGTTTAAAGCAGTTACCCCTTGTCCTATCACTATGCACATTGACAAAGAGTCCTTCTCCATCTTTCCTGTAGGCCCCCTGTAGGTACTGGAAGATCACTGTAAGATCTCCCCAGAGCCTTCTCTTCTCCAGGCTGAACACCCCCAACTCCCTCAGCCTTTCTTCACGGGAGAGGTGCTCCAGGCTGTTGATCATCCTTGTGGCCCTCCTCTGTACTCGCTTAAACAGGTCCATCTCCTTCTTGTGCTGGGGGCTGCAGAGCTGAACGCAGTCCTCTAGGTGGGGTCTCACGAGAGCGGAGCAGAGGGGGAGAATCACCTCCTTCTTCCTGCTGGCCATGCTGTATTTGTACTTGGGATTGCCCTGGCCCAGGTGCAGGACCTTGCACTTGGCCTTGTTGAACTTCATGAGGTTCACATAGGCCCACCTCTTAGGCCTGTCCAGATCCCTCTGGATAGCATCCCTTCCCTCCAGAGTGTCAACTGCACCTCACACCTTGGTGTCATCAGCACACTTGCTGAGAGTGCATTCAATTTCACTGACCATGGCACTGACAAAGATGTTAAACAGCACCAGTCCCAGTACTGACCCCTGAGAAATGCCACTTGTCACTGGACTCCAGTTGGGTACTGAGCCGTTGACTACAACTTCCTGAGTGAAACCATCCAATTCTTTATCCACTGAGTGGTCTATCCATCAAATCCACATCTTCCAACTTAGAGACAAGGATATCATGGGGAACAGTGTCCAATGCTTTGTGTAAGTCCAAGTAGATGATGTCAATTGCTATTCCCTTAAAATTAAACTTTGTAAACCTTTTTTTTTCTTTATAAAATATTGAAATATTTTTAAAACACCTGGAATAATCTCCTGTAAATTGTTTATGCTTTGAATTATTCCTAGTAAAAAATGAGTGAGCCAGAAGTCAGAGAAAATGACGCTAAGTGAAGTAGAAAATTGATGGAGCAGAGACTGTCTCTTTGAAGTGTTTGAAAAGCACAAAGTGCAGAACATGGACGTTACATCAAACACATCTAGTGATGAGAGGGTGGGGGAATAACTACGTGTATGTAGTGCAAAACATGAGTATAACTGACGTTTAATATCTGCTTAGAAGAGACATGTATGAAACTGAAGTCAAATAAAGGTCCTCCTGGTATCATTCAGCTGAATCTGACTGCTATCGCAATTGCTGAGGTTGAGTTATGCAAGCCATGGAGCAGTTAGAGAACAAGAGAAGCTGAGGCTGTGGTTCTCGAGTTCAGCGAACTGTGGTCTATTGTCAACCCACAACACACTCGGAGACCATCATATGCCTTTGATTTAAAGAAGAACCAAAATCCCCAAACTTCCTGTCCCACTGACCATTCACACACTGCTGACGGTGCCTGTGGACCATGGTTTGGAAATCCCTAAGTTGTAATGAACAGTGGTGTTAAGTATACTTATCTTCAGAAATAGTTTCAGGTAAGAAAATGAATTACAGGTGATCTATCCTACCTTCTCTAAAAGGTTGTGGTAAGCAATCTTGTCTCTGCTGCCAGTTTGATTGAGCTTGAGGGGTTCTGCATTTTTTTTTATCCTTATGCTCCTATCTGTACAGCCAGAGTCTGTGCTTTAATGTAAGTACTCAATGGGAAATGGTAACATTATGGTTAGAAATAGTTGATTTAAGAAAAAAACTGAAAAGGCTAACTTCTTGATCAAAGGGAAAGATCTAGAAAAACAAAATCAGCTGTTGTGGGTTAGAAGATGAAGCGGGGGGTGGAGAAGGACATTCCTTCCTTACCCTGTTAAGTCATCTCTTTCTGATTTCCTTACCTTTTCTGTTTTTCATGATCCAATGATAAAGTTGGAGGGAGCAGAACAAAGTGGCATGCTTTAGATCTTCAAGCCCTGCTGGCAAGCCTTCAAAGACAATGGAAATCTTTTCAGCTTCTTTCCTATGTTATAGCATGCACCACTTAACAAGCTCTGTTTCTCAGTCATTAGCACTGTTTACAGGCGGTGTTTGTCCATCCCTTCCACAGGAAGAAACTCACTGAAGTTCCCCTGAGCCCCAGGTGCACAAAGAAATGGAGAGTTGTCTCCAAATTTGAGGCCATGTAGTTAAGAGAGTGTTATAGGAGAAAAAGTGTGCAGGATTAAAATTTGGCTTTCAAGTTTGCTGGTGTAGTAATGTAAAAGGATGGAGCTGTGCAGGTGAGGACTGCACTGTGTCTACCAGCTAATCAGTTTGAGTATGTAAATCTTTGTGTTCCCAGAGGGATGATTGTAACACCTGGGATGCAATTTAGATGCAAGTTCACTTGCATCAAAATTTCCTGTGACAGGAACAACCATGTGTGCTCTTGTTTTCTAAGACTTACTGCTCAGAGCTTTGTCATGATGAGGAGTGCAAAATGAGCACTGTACTGATACGTTCAATCCCTCTGATGGTGCTGTTAGTTTCAGGGTGGACATTCAATTTGACTTGCTGTGGTGCAGCTCTAACCAGCTCCTTCCCAAACTGATTCTGCATGGGCTTCCCACAGGCAACAGCTTGTCAAGAACTGCTCCAGATACGGGTCTGTACCATGGGGTCCATCCATCAGGAGCACACTGCTTCAGACTGGGTCCCCCACAGGCAGCAGCTCCTGCCAGGTCACCTACTCCTGCATAGTCTCCTCGGTGGGCTACAGGTCAGGCCCAGAATCTGCTCTGGTAGGGGTCCTCCACAGGCCTCTCTCAGTGCAGGCCCACTTGCTCCATGGTGGTCTCTTCCATGGGCTGTGGTGTGGAACCCTGCTCCACCGTGGTACTCCATGGGCTGCAGGGGGACAGCCTGCTTCACTATGGTCCTCACCACAGGCCGCAGGGGACTTCTGCTCCGGCGCCTGGAGCACCTCTCCCCCTCCTTCACTGACCTTGGTGCCTGCAAGGCTGTTTCTCATTCTTCTCTCTCTCCCAGCTGCTGTGTAGCAGTAGCTTTTTTTTTCCCTTTCTTAAATATGCTCTCACAGAGGTGCAAACAACATCACTTACTGGCTCATAAGACTGTAGCTGCATGATGAAATTTTCTTCTGTCTGTGTGGAATCTAAGTGCTTTCCCTCCTTCTTCTGGCTGTCAAAGCAAGGCTGCATTTTACTGCAAAGAAAAAAGTGGTTAAGTGAGATCCACCCTCCTCAGTTCTCTTTGAACTGTAAAGTAAATCATCTCCACGTACTGCAAACTAATAAACCACAGTAAGAGCAGTGCAGAATAAATCCCATATTTGTCTTGGATGGAAGGCCAGACTTCTGTCTGGAACATTTGAATCTGTGCTTAGGGTGCAGCTTCCTTCCTATTCAAGGGTGGTGATCATCTTGTCAACAAAGCATCTGATTTACAAGGTGAAGTCACAGGAGTAGGCTCCTATCATATTTGTATATCCAGCAAGGGAAATAGGGGATTTCTTGCTTGTATAACAAGTGCTGCACCTGCTTATGCTTGTTCCCCATCTTTTATGTGGCTAGATCAGGAATGTAGTTTGTGTTTGACCAAGAGTGCAGGACTAAGTGAAGTTTAGCTAACCCTACTTTTTACAGTGATGCCGCACTGAATGCATTCTAATGGCTTTCCAGATCAGTGGTATCAAAATTAATATTTGCTAATGACAAATGCACCAATAAACACAAGGTTCTTTGTAACTCTTGGATTTTTTGCTTTCTTAGTCAATGCTACTTCTAAGCAAGAACCTTCTATGGTTGATGTGAATCTAAATCCATTTCCCATACTGGATTAGGTGGTATGATTCTCATCAACTTTGAGGGAGAGAGGACTGACAAAGGATAATCCAGCCTGTGTTCTGGATACCAGGGACATTTTGAAGTGACAGGCAGAGGGAGAATACTGGAATATACCAGGATCTCTTTATAAGTGCTTTTTCAATTCTGGAAGATCCTGTGCTCTTTGATGTACTGACCACATTTGACCCTGCATATTTCACGGGCATAATTCAATCAGTTCTGTAGATGTTTACAGAGCACCAAAATTCAGAAAGCTTTCATCTTCTTTGAATGAGATGCATTATTTTCTCTCAATTGGCATCTCAAAATTTACAAAGCAGCACCAGTATCCTAATATTAACTGTGTTTACGTTCAATTACCTTATGTTATCTGAATGCAACAGAGTTCAGATTAGTTACTAATCAGTTACTGGTTGATTCTTTTTCCAAAACTATTGCTCTGAATTCTAGCAAATTTAATTAACTGGGATTTACACAATGCTTTCCCGGGGCATGGGGTTTTATTACAGAAAATTAAGATAGATGTTCGTGATCAAAGCATTTGATCCTGTACTGTTTGTCTCCTCTTAAAATTACTCTTAAAGGAGTTTACCGTACTGTATGTCTTTCTGAGTGTTCTAAGTTTGGATTATTTGCTTCATGCCCCCTTTCTGACAGGAGACTAGGCCAAAATTGATAATGACATGTACCCTTGGAATTGAGCAATTTAGTCAAGGAGAGACTATATTTGTATGCTACATTTTCTTAAAGAAAAATACGTGGGAGCTGTTAAACTTTTGTTGGCTCTGGAAATGAGAAATGCAGTTAGCATGTGGGATGGGAATATTCCTGTCTGGCCTTCCTTTTTCATGGCTGTAGCATGATGAAAGTCAGCAGGTCTTGGTTTTTCCGACTGAGAAAGTGTGGGTTTATGTATATTTCTTAAATAAATGATTACCTTAGTAGATAAAAGACCCTGACATACTTTCACAAAAGATGCTCAGTAAAAGCAATTAATGTTTTGAAGGAACATACTATTTTGAGGGAGGATAACTCATTTTTCCTACCTTATTCAGTCCTTGGCCTTTAAAATGGTATTAACAAAGGAGGTGTCTCTTACAGATGCTTTTGTGATGTGGTTCCTAATTTATTGAGAGCTGGACGCAAATCCATTGACTCATTTCACGTAAGCCACCAAAGAGCTACTTCCAGTTATTGCCTGGACTAAGTCTTAGAGCTGAAAGACGCCATCTCTGACTGCCAGCCATTCTCCACAAGAAACATAACAAATATGCATTACAAATATTTCAACATTATAATTCAGCCTTTGAAGTTTTGGCACTTATTTGGCAAAGGATGTCTCCAAAGAGATATTTTTAGCAAACTCTGTATAGACAGCTTCAGATTTTTGTCATTTTTCTTTGTGAAGAATATTTTTGCTATGAGGTGCCCAGAATTAAAGTATATAAAAATGACAAGATGCTCAAACCACAGTTGGATTCCAGTTCTCTTAGGTTTGTTGGGAGCTGTGTGTATCTGCAGTAGAGACAGTTGCTCAGTTCCGCTGCTGCTCTGCGGTAGAGATGGGGATTGGGCAGGGAGGCCATCTAATTTGTTTGCATAATTTTGGCCCTTAGAACATATTTTAACTGTAAGTCATGCCCATTTGCTGCTGAACTCCTGTTTGATTGCTGGGTTTCTGAAAGTGTTTGAGAAACCTGTTATGTGACCAACAGTTACAGGCTTTTGAGAGAATCAGGAGAAGCAATTTTCTGAATTTAAAGATTAATTCCAGGTACCATTATCACACAGAGGGCTGGCATTGTATCAGCTGCCAGGCAGAATTCATCTGCCCTTAGATGAGTGCTTAGAAGTTGCATATCCAAGCCAGTTAGTCATCCTAACCTACCTCTGTAGGCAGTGGAGATGAAAACAGCCCTTTCAGAAGGGGATTCCTCTGAGCAGAGCTGCCTTAGGAGATGTTTGCCTCTACCTCCTGTGGAGGTGACTCTTTTCACACCCTGCCATTAGAGCTGTTAGAACAAAGGCTATCACGTTTTTCAGGAGAAGAAGATGGCTACAAGTAGGCCCCAGAGGCCCTGCAGTTGTGCAGCCCTGGATGCACGTATATGCTCCTGACTGCTTTGTGAATGTGACTGCTGAGTAGTGTCCTATGGCACAGAAATTTCAACAGTTATAAAATCTGCGGGTCTCACCTTGCTAAAACCTCCCTGCAGGTGCATGTGAAAACTTGTAACATCACAGACTCCTTTTGTTTTGCCAACAGCATAGTCAGAATATGTTGGTTATTCTCCAGAATGTGCTTCCTCCACAGCAGCTGCAAAAGCCCCAGGGCCCAGTGCAAACGTGCGTAAGCAGGCACAGCACCTCTGCAGTTGCACCTCTGAAAAACCCGGGGCTCAGGTCAAATGGGCTTTGTTCTCAGCCTTTTTTTCCTGTTTCCTTGTGTAATTCTACTTTTTTCCCATAGTTCATTGTACCATTTAGTATTCATAGAATAGAATCATAGGCTGTGGAAGGGACCCACAAGGATCAAGTCCAACTTCTGGCTCTGCTCAGGACCACCCAAAAAACTGAGAGTGTTGTCCAAAATCTTCTTGAACTCCATCAGGCTTGGTGCTGTGACCACTGCCCTGGGGAGTCTGTCCCAGTACCCAACCACCCTCTGGGTGCAGAACCTTTTCCTAACACCCAGCCTAACCCTTCCCTGTCCCAGCTCCATGCCATTCCCTTGGGTCCTGTCGCTTTCCCCAGAGAGGAGAGCTCAGCACCTACTCCTCCGCTCCCCTCGTGAGAGAGCTGCAGGTCACCATGAGGCCTCCCCTCAGCCTCTTCTGCTCTGGGCTGAACAAACCAAGGGAACTCAGCTGCTCCTCGTACATCTTGCCCTCTAGACCCGTTCACCATCTTCATAGCCCTAAAAATAGGATTCCATAAACCCTGTTGTTTTCCTGAAGTGTACAAACTTTGTTTTTCAAATATATGCCCGTGTGAAGGCTTGCCAGAGGAACAGCTTGCTTTTCCTCAATGCTGACCTGATCTGACTGTAATACTAAACTGAAAGTGAGAGGCAGGACTAAAGCTACAATTCCATTCCTTAGATCTTCCTTTGGGTTATATAAACTATGCTTTTTGCTTCAAATGCTGATATGGTGCTGCTAATTGGTCTGTTTGCTTGTTTAAAATCTTAAGATAATCAGCTAGAGACATTTTTTGTTCTTCTCATAGCATTTAAAAATATGTGGTATTTGTATAAATTGATGATGCTGTAGATGAGAAAAGCAGAAGGAATTGCAGGTAGTGATACTGGGTGTATCTGACACGGGAATGATTGTGATGGGTATTGAGAAGCACTGGACTTAGCTACTGGGTTTTTGGGCTAGTCTGATTAATTTTGTTGTGCCTAGGTTTCCTCATCTCAACATATCAGAACAATCTGATTTCATAAAACTACACGTGGAGAGTGGTATGTAAGCCTGTAGGTTATTTTGGAGGTATTACTATTATTATTACTGCTGAATAATTGGAGTTGGAAGGGCTCTGTTCCCTAATCTGCTGTAGACACTGCTCCAAGACAGGATTCTCTGGTCAAATTCTTCCCTTGCTCATGTATCTTTGAAGCCCTTCCAGGACTGAGCCCATGTTCATTTACTTTTCTTCATAATTAGCAATGATTCTACTGATAAATTGCTTTACAAAATGTTTTGTGGTTGTTGTTGTCGTTGTTTGTTGTTGTTAGTTTTCAAAGTAACCTCAAGATTTGGATAGAAAATACTTTAAAGGGGCAAAATACAGTTTTCTTGAAAGCTGGAAGGCAGGTACATCACACAGGGAAGCAGAATAAGGCCTGCAGCTCTGATTAATTGGAAGATGTTTTCTGGCATTATTAACGAGAGAAATATCCCAAAGGAGAGGAAAGCAGCTTGAGGCTTGGTAACAACCTGAAGAGACCTTTGCAGCTTCGGGCAATCCAGCACTGCAGCTGACCTGTGCTTTCAGGATTTGCTGAAGTTTCTATTATTTATATTATTAATGATTTATTTAATAAGATTTTACTCAAGGGGATGGACAAAAACAAACAACAAACAAACAAAAAACAATGAAAACCCTAGCTTCTAGATCCTGCTCCAGTCCTAGTGTTACCATCTTAGACCTGGGGAGAGTAGTGATATTTTTATTAGGCAACTAGGCTAGGCTCAGTATCAACTGGGGCACGATGTATGGAATAAAAAGTTCTGCTTTTTGCACAGACCTTTTCTGACTGCTAGGATTATTTCTAAAGTAAGGGATTGTACTTGGCTTTCTTTTTTGTATACAGGTGCAGGTGAAATATGTTTCAAGACTCAATTGAAGCTATTGCTATTTTTATTAATCACCCAAAGGATCACAAATATAAATATTTCTGTTTCTATACTAACGCTACATTATTAAACTCCTTTTTTAGTGTCTTTTATATTTTCAGAAGTGAAGAGAATATTACAGAGCAGCTGCATCCCAGTGATTTGTGAAGTTAAAAGTACTGTCTTACCCTGTGTTGTATCAATGTGACAAACTATATTATTGATATTATGTATATTCCTGGGGCTTTACCTGGAAACTGGTAGAACTTTCCAAATGTCCATTTATCAGTACTTTAAAAGACGGCTGATTAATGTTATTTGCAATGAGGAACAGAATGTGTAAACATTGACTGGGGACTCACTCAAATGAATGCTTTCAGTTGGATTCATAACAGCAACACTTAGCCAAGGGTGAGAATAGCTCTACTTGGAAATGTCATCACCAAACCTGGCCACTTGCAGTATACTAACATTTTTTTGTTCTATTTCCTTCTCCCTGTATATTTCCTCCAATTTCCAAAATCAGAATGAGACTTTGGCCCAGTCCATGGAGCGCTGAAAAACATCTCCCTTGCATATCTTGCCACACACCCTTCCTACCCATGACATAAGGATTAATGCCTCTTCTGCAGTCGTTAGTAGTAGTTAACTGTTTCTCCAGTCTGATCAAATGGAAAGCTCAGAGAAATGCAGTGACAAGGAAGGGTTTGCATGCCTCATGAGTTCTGGGGGCAGCTGAAATAATGTATTTTCAGAATGCATAAATAAAAACACTAATACTCCAGCATCTTTTCTCCTAAGTGTCCAGGCTCTTTGTGTGTATGAAATCATTAAGCCTCCTAATGTGACCTGCTAAATACAGGAATGATGTGTCTGTTCTCACATAGGGTAACTGAGGCACACCCTTTGTAGTTTTTGTTGTTGTTGTTGTTGTTGTTTTCCTGTAGGTTTTGTTTTAGTGCATGGGAAATAACAGATGATTTGGATTCTGTTTTACTTGATGCAGTTCCCTGTCCTGTAACCACAAGAGCATCCTTCCTCTGTATATACATCATCTACTACTAGAAACAGAAATGTCAAAATATTCACAATTTAAACACTTGCATCATTGCTGAATGCCAGGAATTTAATGTGCATTTATTCTGCTGAAAGATTTGTCTACCTCAAGTAACTTTTGGGGATGTGTTAGGGATGCCTTGGCTGATAACTCTTCTGGTAGAGTTGTGGAGTAGAATGAGAGGAAATGCATTAAGGAATGAGTGAGAAATTAGAGAGGGCCTTAAGGTGGATATTCCTGTGTTTTACTGTAAATGAGGTACTGGACTTTGCTCTCAGCATTCTTGGGTACTCATAAAATAATTCAAATTCAAGCACAAAGTATGTATCTCTCTTCTGCATAGTGTAGACATGTGGTCCATGTCAGTGTTGGTACTTGAAAATGCTTGTCAACAATGGGCTTTGTTCATCATACCAGAGCCAAGTGGCATTCCAGGAGGAGCACTCAGTGAGGCTGCTAACGCAAGCAGAAGTGTCACATATGAAGACCAGGAAGGATTTCTAGTAAATTTAGCCAGGGTTATTCATGAAGGGTGCAGCCTTTGATATACCATATAGAGGATAGGTGTTCAGCTGTTCATTAGCCTCACCGTGATCATTTCCATCAAAACCAAATGAATCAAACGAATTGTATTCTGTATTGATGCAGCTTGAAGTAAAGGGGGTGTGAGAAAGCTGCCACAGCCTCTTTTGAAATCTTCGCAAAGCTGTCCACTCCAGCCTGTTTCCAAATGGAGACAGCAAAACCTGGTGCAAAAAGAACATGGGTCACTGGAGAGTTAACCTCTTTTTAACAGTTGTTGCAGTTAGGGTATGGCATGAAACCCGTAGCCTGTTGATGTGACTGGCCACAGGGAGAATGGACAGTCCTGTCCTTCTGCTGCCACAGGTATATCCAAACCCTGCTTGGATGTAGTCCAAATTTAGGTGCCTGCAGAATGGACAGAGCCCTTCATTCCCTTTCTTCTCTGCGCCTAATTCATGTGCTTCATTACTCCCCTTTCGCTGGATTTGGCAGTTGTGTAGTTGGAGGTTGGGACAAACCAGCTCACGGATGTTATGAAAGGAAGATCTCCCTTTTCCAGGGGTGTGGAGATGGACAGTACCTTAGAACTGCTGCAGTATCAGGAATATGGTGGGAATGTGTGGCCAGGATGGGAAGGATCAATAAAGAATGCTGCAGGGGGAGAGAGGAGGACCTTTCTCTTTCTCTCTCCAAGAACCAATTCAGAGACCTGCATTGACACTCCTGGAAACAGAACTTGGCAGCAACTTCTGTCCTGTCTGTGTAAGCGCCTTGTGCCCGGGGCCCAATTCCCATAAGAAATGTCAGCATTAAATAATTTTTCAAAAGTGGAAATGATCTCATTCTTCCTAGAGCTTATTTGGGTTTTCTGTCTTGGTTACTATTTATGGGAAATAGCTGGTTGTATCCAACTCGTCAAGCAGTGCAGATCACTGCCTGGAAGACCTTTATTTGCCACTCCATTGGTCTCCATCTTTATACTTTGTTGACACTGAGTTAGCATTTCCCTTCAGGTTTCCTACAGGTAACTCCAGTTGTCTTCGTCTCCACTTGATGGATAAAGAAATTAAGTCACCTTAGTCACCTTATAGGGCAGTAGAGACTTGCACGTTGAAAAGTAGCAGTGAGCTGTTCTGCAGGAACTTGGGAGTTGCTTTTCCTTCTGCCTTCCTATGAAGCCCATACCTTCATATTTGTGACCTATGCTGCATGAAGAGTGCTCCTTACTGATGAGCCTCGGTCCTTTTCTCAGCTGCTGAGAGCATGCTTTATCCCTGGGACATGCTGCTAGACACTTTTGAAAGCGTTATTGGTAGGAAAGGCTCCTTCCTAGAGAGGTTGTCATCTTGTTCTCTTATTCTTGTCATAATCAATTTGATTTTGAAAGCATGTGAAATTAGATTCTTTCTTTTTTTTCTTTTTTAAATCTGTAAATTTGCCCATTTTTGCACGTTTAACTGTGGTGTAGCAGATATACTACAGCCTCAATATATTTTAGAAACCTAAGCCAATAAGCATATCCTCTGGTCCTTTTCCCACTCACTTTCTATTGCATCTGGATATGGTGAGAGTTTTTGCCCACCCACACCCTGCTCTTGCTTATCTTGTCCTTTAACTAGGAAACCAGATAATTGAATTGAATCTCTAAGATTAAGTTAATGGAAAACTCCACCCATTTTGAATGAGCTTTCCCAGGCCACAACTGGAGAATGACCTTCCACAGGAAACTAATGCCCATCACAAACCTCATCATCTTTCACCTAGGTGCAAATCTTTTCTTTCTTTTCTTACTGTCATACTCACCCTCTTCTCCTGCCATACAGTCCAATACAAAAATCCCTCCTAGTTCCCAAAGGTAAAGCCCCTCTCTGCTCCTGCCTCCCTAAACTCCTTAGAAAATAGAAAGGCTTCATAGCATCCCTAAAATTAAAGAGTTGAGTTTCTTGGCTCAAAGCTGAAAACATATTACAATTTCAAGGAAACTTTATGCAGGTGTCATATTAGAACCATCTCTTACTCTTTACTACTTTCTCAAGTTGTGCATCTTGGCCATTAAAGAGCCAGACCTGGAGAAATCTACTGTGACTGAAATACATTTTCAGACAGCTGTGTGTGTTTTGAAGTGGAACATATCTTTCATTGGACCTGAGTATACTTTTATCAAGAAAACCAGTAATTAACCAAGGAGGAAGCAGAGTTCTGGTCAGTGACCTCTAAAAGTATTGCTCTTGCTCTGTCCATAATTATTTCATGATCCAAAACATTGCAGCAAGATGTTGTGTGAGGAAATTAATTTAGCAGGTCTTAAAACAAGGTTTTCTTGAATATGTCTGGATACAAGTACTTGCTATAAACTGACAAAATGCTTAAGTGCAGATGAATGCACTTACTTCAGAAGGTAGAAGTGTCTACAACCACGCAGGTCTTCTTTGAGGACAAAGATCTATACCATATTGGAACCTGGGGAGAATCAAGAGAGAGAAAAGATGGCAGTAAGCTAAAGCCAACCCTGAAATACCATTCCATTGCACAGCACTGTTAGCTTTTCAGCATACTGCTGATTTCCCTTGTTGGCCCTGGCAGAGAGGGAGGCCTGCATGGCACTGCCGGTCTGGTTCCCCCATCATGTGCTGTGCTGAGACCTGCCATGCTGAGCCCCTGGGGCTCTGCACAAAGCTGGCCTCCTGTTTGGAGCACTCTTTGGAAGATGGAGCAGCGAGGGTAGCCGCTCTGTGCCCTGGCTGTCTGTCCTTCTTGACCGAGCAGACGTATAACCTCTCTGTTTTTCCCCCTCTACCTGAGGTTAATGGGGTGAGTGTGTTTGTCTGTCTTGCAGCCATGTGCACAGTGGTTTTAATGAGTATTAAAGCCCAAAAGTTTGGATTGTTGTCTGAAAAAGACCTCCTGTAAAGAAGTTAGAGTGAGTTTTTTGGAAAGACTGAGCTCATGAAAATACTTACTGCAGTCATTCAGTGCCAAGGTCCAATGCTCTAAGACCAGGATGTCTGAAGGTTGTATCATTAACTGTGGGACGGAGCTGTTTGTCTCCCATTATCAGTGAAAGCTGAAGCTATAATTTTCACATCAAAAGTATTTTTGCGAATGTGCATATATGTTTCTATATATGCCTAGTTTATATATACACCCATAAATGCATGCCATAAATGTATATATTTTTGTATATATACACGCAGTATTACCCACCCAGTATCTTTTCCTGTCAGGGAAAGGAATTTCCATTTGTGGGTCTTGCTTGCTGCTTGCTGGAAGTAGAGCAGGACTGAATCACAGGCGGGTGTTGACAGGAGTCTTGTGCTGCTCTCCTTGGTTGAATAGTAGGAAATCCTGGAGTGCAGTGGAACTCCAATATTCAGTTTTTATTCCATATTAGGAAATACTTCCTTATCATTACCATAGGTGTGTTGTAACCATTTGTGAGATTAATTTTGGTGAGGCACATTGTAAAAACAAGGCTTTCAGGCATGCTGGGCTGGAGGCACTGAAGGCCCTGGCCCAGGGACCGATGGGCTTTCACAACCAATGCTGGCAAAACCCACCTCACCAAGATGTTTCAAGAGAGGCGCTGGGAGCCCCAGCACTCCGTCCAGGTTATGCCACCTCTCATGCTGGCATGGATCACTGAGTGGCATTAGGAGAGAAATGAGGAGATGGATGGATGCAAAGTGGGACAGCTTCTTTCAGAAACAGCACTGGCTAACGCCAGCTTGGAGTGAATATACAACTGGGGCCTTTGCTGCCTTCATTTTGGAGGGATTTTCACCTGCTTTGAGCCCTTTCTTTGCACTTGGCTGCAGGTGGGGTTTGTAGTGTTAGGAGCCTGCCCAAGGAGGAGCTGTGCTGGAGCCAAACACCGGCCCCAAGGTCCCCTGGGTTTCCTGGCAGGGCAGCAGCCATGGGTTCATCACATATCCCCAGCCCCATGTTCTGCACATCTGCCAACATCTCCATATGTTTTTTTCATGGCAGTCAGGCACTGGGAGCACCACTCTTCTCTCTGTCAGCTGGGACCAGGCCAGTTGCGGGGTTCAGCCGCAGCTACGAGGGGCAGCTTGTGCGGGTGCTCTGTGGGGAAAGTGAGAATGACTTAAAATGGCTAAAACATTTGAGTATCTCTTGCTTTTAAATAGCAGAGCCTGTTCTGATGGAGCTAATTTTAACCTGCTTCTTAGTGCTGCTTTAAATAGAACAAATGTAATTCACGCTGTAACTTTAAAGAAGCAAAACTTACTGAACATAACGTGAGTTGGGAATGAATAATAAACTAAAGGAAATGAAGTAAATAAATTAGGTAAAAGAAATGCTAACGTGTTAGTGAGGCATATTGCAGTTTTGCATTTCATTTTCCCTTCTCACATGGGGACTGCACTAAAAGCCAGAGGATGTCAAAAAGATCTGCTTTTGGCTATAACACTGAAGAAGAAAAATCTGTGTGTGAAGTATCTGATTTGTTGTATTTGGCAGGGAATGTTGCCTCCTTCAGGTAGTATATTTAATAAAATAGAGGCTTGTAAATTGTAATACTACTGAAAACATAAATTATGTAGGAACAATATATTTTCCTTTCCAAAACATATCCCAGAGCAGTGCTCGGCAAACACACTGGTCTAATAACAATGAACTTCAGTAACAGCAGTAGCGCAGCTAGCGTCACCCAGATGCCAGAAAAAAAAGAATACTAACATCAAAACTCACTGAATTGAAGTTCACTTACGCTGATTAAAAAATCTTTGGGCAAGACTCTATTTTGATGGTGGCAATCTTTGTTTAGTGATAACATAAGCATTAAGATCTGGCTCCAAGAATTGAAAAATACTGGCCCAGAGATGGCAGTAGCAGGGTAGTTCCTGTTTGCTTGCTGTCCCAAGACTTCAGGACTCTGTAGTGTTTTGTGTGTTTCTGGAGGTTTCTGAAAAGCTTCGGAAGTGGATTCCAAAAGGGTTGTAGGAAAAGAAGGCAGAGAACTTCTCTGGGAGGAGGTTCATTGTAAACAATGGGATGGTGAAAACAGGCACGACACAATTGCCAAATTTGTGCTACCAGAACCCATAGCACAGAAAGTCCTTTTCCTTCAGGGCTGTTAACACAGTATGACCACTTTCTCCTTCTGTCCAATCATTGGAGCTACCAGCTGTCCCACGACACTTTTATCCATGCTTCCTGTGTGCATATCAGCTCCCAGTATGCACAGCTGTGTGCTCCACAAGTCGCCCACAGAGCCTGGGCAGCTGCTGCTCCAGCTGGTGCTCCTCCCCTCTCCGGCTGCTGTGTCACACCACCTCGTCCAGCTGAGCCTTTGGCTGCTTGTTGCATTTATCTGTCCCTGCCCACTGCCTTTTGGAGTGAATCATGCAGTTATTTGTGTACGGTGGGTTGGTTTTTTTTGTATACACGTATATAAATATTCTGTCTCTTTAGCGGAATCTGAACAATTTGGAGTCAGCAGGGCTGGTGCTCAGACATCCATCCTTGCTGTATCCGTTCTGCCTTCCCAGGTAGCACTTTATTTTTTAAGTATAATTCCAGTCACCAGTGGTTTTAGTGCCCAGTTTTGCTGCCTGCTTTGCTGTGTAGCTTGTACAGAGCCAAGCAGCATTAACCAGAGCATTAAGCCAGAGTGCTCCCTGGCTTCTCATCCAGAAGAGCTCCAGTACTACACACGGTGGTGGTAACTGGCATTTCTGAAGGTAACCACTGTGTTGAGCTGTGTGCATTTACTTTGGAATAGATCTTACACCAAAACTGTGTCTCTATTAGTTTATAGTTCTTGAAAATGCCATTTGCATGCTTCATGTCAGGAGAAAGTTGAGTAACAAAATGTGTTATGCAGAGAAAATGAGATCTTTGGAAGGCAGAAATGAGTGTCAATATCTCCCTTACCCAGAGGCTTTCACTAAAGAGCCAAATTCCCTGGGAGCGTAAATGGAAACTTTTATAAACTTTGCAGTTTTAACATTTTTACTGCAGTAGGGAACTGGCTTCCTAATTTCTGGGGTTAGGAGCATGCTTGAGTATATAAATGACAATCATTATCAGCCTTACTGTGAAGTGGCATGGCTGTTTTGAGAGAAGGGGCTGGCGTTCACTATGCCATTGAACACATACATAGCTTTATGTTTCAAATCAGTGTCAGAGACCCAGCGGCATGCAGTAGGCATCATAGCGCTGTCATGTGGAGAAATGCATACTTTTGTCTCCAAAAGAATTGTGCTGTTTGCTCAGTAACTTAAGTACACATTTAGTAATGAGTCTGGAGTAAACTTACTGTTGGGCTGATGTATGGTTATGCTGTATGCATGGTTTCAAGAATAAAAATATTTCCTTTGTGGGACTTGGATCCAGATTGAGTTGATACAGTGGATCCAGATTAATGTGATAGTAAAACCAAATTATATGATATAATGTGTAAGTGCAGGAAACCTGCCTGGAAGGAGGTTGGCATCTTCAGAGCCAGTCTTGTGGAAGCAAAACCCAGTCGTGACACTGTCCCTGACTGGCTTGCACAAGTTTGCTTTTCTCCTGTCTGTCTGTGTAAGAGAGCAAAAGCTGATCATATTGGTTGCTGTAGTATCTTGAGAGATGTGAACGCCCTAATAAGGCAAGCAGCATTCTTCATGGAACGATTGGCTTTAGTTCTCACTGCTTGTAGAACGTGGTCACGTATTCATTTTCTCACTGAAATGAAAAGGTCACTTAAAAAGGTAAATGTGAAAGGTCAGCAGAATGTCAGAAGGATCTGAAATGATTGACTTCTCTGTCTTTTCTGGAGGGAGGTAGCTGTCCTTAATTGAGGTAGTGATGGTGAACAGTCATGTACAGTTCAAATGTTTGGTGATATAAAGTGTTAGGGTTATGCTGTCTACTCCACATCCCTGTCCTTTTGCTCCATGTTTGCAGGCTGGAAAGTAAGGCATAGGGTAATAAAGTAAATTTCTTCACACCTTGTAGCACATCTGGATAAGTAAAAATAGGCTCTAAAATGAAGAAGTGTGGAACTTCATGTTTCCCTGGCAGGTGATAGCTCTGTGCCCTCCCTCAGCTCCAAGTGTCCCAGGTGGGAGCTGTGAAAGCGTGAGACCACATGCAAGAGGCTTGGATTTTGTGTCTTCATCCCCTCTTGATTAGAAAATGATCCCAGTTGAGTGCCAAGCATTTCCTTTAGGGGAGAATGGATCTCCAGGGGCCTTGACTTCTTCCATCTTTCCCCTTCTGAGTTGTTACTAGTACATGGGATTGGATGCTTCTGATGTTTTGCTTTAATTAACCAGAGCATTAATCTGAGAGTCTAATATGAAAACACTGCTGACAGGCTGGGAGCTGCCAAGAAGCCTCCTGGAAAGGATGTGAGTTTTGAGTTACCAGTTGTGCAGCAGAAGCTAGATTTCCAGTGGTGGTGACACTGTCAGGAAAATCAATCTTGTCGTAGAGTTGCCATGCTAGATAGGAGCAGAGGCTGAAGTTGTAGTAGCTGCTGCTTGGCCTGTCTTTACTTTCCAGTTAGAAAGTATCTCAGAGTAAAGCGAATAAATATATACGCTTGGGCCAAGCAGCATTTTTCACCAGGAAGGAGACAGCCAGTCCCTGCCATAGGGGCTAGCTGATGAGCAGACCAGGCACTGGGAGAAAGTCTTGTGCTGGGAATTTGTCCATTTATTTGTTCAGATGATATGAACCTGGATCCTGGGCCAAAGAACACATACGGCTCCTCTGCTCTTGGCAGCTCCAAGGTCTTGTCCCGCAGGCCAAACACAGCACAGCATCTCCTGTTGATTAGATTGTTTTGATGTCTCTCTCATTCAGAGCCTGTGGCATATCATTTTTTCCAAAGCAATAGGCCCTTCAGAAAGGCCTTCGGTCTTTGCCAGGGAGAGGAGTTGCAGCCGAGTGCGCCTGGTCAGCTTGTGTGACCTTCTTGTGGTCTGGGGAGCCCAGTGCAGTGCCAGTCTGCAGCAAGAGGAGAATGGTGCTGCTCTGCCAAATTACGTGAGTTGGGGTGGGTTAATCAGTTTCTGAGGGCGTTTCCAAGAGCTGTGGGTGGCACCTCTTCAAAATGTTCGCATTAACATGGTGAGGTCAGTAAAAGCAATGTTCAGGCAATGAAACTTTGAAGCCTCTTCTTTCCACCCCCTCCAGCATCAGCTGTTTACAAAGGTCATACTAAAAGATTTTACTTGATTGCTCCCAACTGTGTATTTTGTTTGGGATGCAGATTTGTGCTTTGTTTTGGGGTTGGTTAGTGCAAGCAGAGAGGTAGGAGGAAAAAGAACAAAGAGGTTTTCTCTGTTGTGAATTGAATAGGGTTTGCTGAGCACATTGGGTGTCCTGCCACCTCTGGCCCTTTTCCACTTACTTCCACACCAACTAGCAGCCATCTAGGGCCAGGCACCAACCACAAGGAGAGCGAATGTCAGCTGCCTTCATCCCTCCTCACCTGGCAGAGCTTCAGGGTCACTGGGGCACGTGAGGCCACATGGAGTACAGGCAGCCCACGCTCCTGTGGCTGTCTCCCTCCTGTCCTAGTGGGCTTGTGCTGTGGTATGGTGGGGAGCTGTGCACGACCTGTGGATCAAGAGCTTTCTCTGAGCTCACTGGGTTACTGGTTGGGTTCTCTTCTGTGTTTTCTTACCGTAGCATCACAGTGAAGTTCAGCCCTGCTATAAATAGTGGGGTGTGCTGGTGCCAGATCTGTTATCTCCTTTTTACAGGCTTAATAAAATCAACTGACTTAGATTCACTCTTTGCTAGCATCGGCATTTGCAAGTATAGGAGCACAGGGAAAACACATTAATGGGAAACAAAACTGCAGTGTTGTTCTGTCCTACCAGGAACAGGAGGCATACAAATGGTAAACAGCCTGTTGCCTGCTGATGCTAGGGCATGCTTTACCTTAAGTAAAGGTTAATCCATTCCGAACCTGGGCTAATGCTACACTCCCTTGACACTGCAAAACCATCAGAAGGCAAGTTTTTACTTTTTAGATAATTTCTTGAAATAATTTAATCGTGGTGTGTGTTCAGCACTTGTTTAATTTGGGTGTGTCGGCATGCTGCCAGTTTTGCTCTCAGATACCTATTTTATATTTTGCTCTCAGATACCTGTTTTTATATTTATCTTTCCCACCTATCAAGGAAGAAAGGGAGTGTAATGTAGGAGAACAGACTCAATAGGGAGAGTGCAGCAAAGTTCCCTAACTTTTGGAATAGTGTCCAGCATGAGGATGTTTTTGT
The DNA here is from genome assembly GCF_011077185.1 of Oxyura jamaicensis. NCBI lineage: Eukaryota > Metazoa > Chordata > Aves > Anseriformes > Anatidae > Oxyura > Oxyura jamaicensis. Next base: position 73,637,493 of record NC_048893.1, on the reverse strand, counting down.
ATGGAGAACGTAGCCCCTGACTTTTCAGTGACGGCTACTGGCAGTTGACAGCACTCATTTTCTCTAGTAGAAGATTGAAGCAGAGTAAATAATGATTAAAAAAAAGAAAGATCTGCGTCATCATAAAGTAGCTGTAGTGCTATTAAAACCTCCTTGCACGTGTGTGGGGAGATCCATTTGTATTCTCAGAGCTCCAGCACCTTGCACACTCCAAAATACAATATGGTTAAAGTAATAGCCATACAACATTATAAAAAGCCTTTATTTGTGACACAGCAGCTGCATTTCTGGCAACAAATATTTTATTGTCACCCCAAATTCAATTAAAAATTCACAAGATAATGTGCTGTCCTCACAGAGAGTAGCCAGCACATCCAAAACAAAGAAAATAAAAGAAAAAAAGAAAAAAAAAAAAAGACATTTAATTCCTGTATGATGTAGAAATGCAAGTCTACTTCTGTATGAAACTTTTAATTATTTTACCTTAAAAGGTATTAAGGGCTGCCTGAAGATCATAAAACTAATTTAAGGTTTGTCTTCTTCAAAATACCCTGGTGAAATTAGAAGGGTTACATTAAAAAAAAAAAAAGAGAGAAAAAAAAAAAAATTTTTTTTTTAAAAAAAGGAAGTGTATTTACTTTTGGTTAGTTTTTCAAAATAATAATAAAAAATATAATAATAATAAAACACCTTGAGCAAAGAAATGTTGGGCAGAGGTGCTGTTATTTGTGGCTCCCCTCTGTGGTGGAGCAGCAGCTCTGCTGGTGTGCCTCAGCCCACATTCAGGTAGGGCATGAGTCCTCCTAGGACATGCTGTGTTTTGTTCCTCTTGTTGACTTTTTCTTTTCACCTTCGTCAGCTGCAAGGGACTTGGGACTGCCCTGAGATGCTTTTGCCCTGCATTAAAAGGGTTCTTCTGGCACAGGGAGTTCTGTAAAGATCGGGTGCTCCAGAAAGCCCTCATCTGGTTGTCAGTGTGGCACAGGGGTAAGCTGTAAATGAGTTAAACCGAAATGCTGGTTGCCTTATGTTCTTGTGGTGGGGAAGAATTTTCCATTCTTGCTGGTTGGCTGTTGCTTAAAAAAAAAAAAAAAAAAAAAAAAAAAAAAGAAGTTTTCTATTTAAGATATGGTGATATGCCAGTATTTGATGTGATACTTTCTAAAATTCACCAACTGTCCATGTGCAATTTTGTTGAGCTGCTTTTGAATTCTAAGAAATGGGATAGATATTCTTTAAGTCTTCTCTGGATAGGGTCAGGATTTTTGTTCACTTATCCTGTCCTTCTGGCAGTACTTAGCATTTGTGGAGTCTGAAGATGCCACGAAGCCATCCTGCACATCCAGCTGTGGGAGCCGCCACGTCCTCTTGCTTCTTTCTTTTACTTTCCATGCTCTGCCATCTCTTCCTTCCCCCAGGCTGGGCTCAAGCCCACCAGAGGTACATTTTCCCAACATGGGGTGGGGTTTTTTTTTGTTTTGTTTTGTGTTAGAGAGTGGGTAGGAGTGGGTAGTAAGTCCTGGTAACTTGGGATAGTTTTATAAAACAGTGGTTTTGTTTGTTTGTTTGTTTGTTTTTAATGGAGTTTCTTATATATAAAGAACAGTGCTTTTCACAGAATCACAGAATCACAGAATTTCTAGGTTGGAAGAGACCTCAAGATCATCGAGTCCAACCTCTAACCTAACACTAACAGTCCCCACTAAACCATATCCCTAAGCTCTACATCTAAACGTCTTTTGAAGACTTCCAGGGATGGTGACTCCACCACCTCCCTGGGCAGCCTGTTCCAATGCCTCACAACCCTTTCAGTAAAGAAGCTCTTCCTAACATCTAACCTAAAACTCCCCTGGCGCAACTTTAGCCCATTCCCCCTCGTCCTGTCACCAGGCACGTGGGAGAACAGGCCAACCCCCACCTCTCTACAGCCTCCTTTAAGGTATCTGTAGAGAGCAATAAGGTCGCCCTTGAGCCTCCTCTTCTCCAGGCTGAATAAGCCCAGCTCCTTCAGCCGCTCCTCGTAGGACTTGTTCTCCAGGCCCCTCACCAGCTTCGTCGCCCTTCTTTGGACCCGCTCAAGCACCTCCATGTCCTTCTTGTAGCGAGGGGCCCAAAACTGAACACAGTACTCGAGGTGCAGCCTCACCAGAGCCGAGTACAGGGGGACAATCACCTCCCTAGCCCTGCTGGTCACACTATTTCTGATACAAGCCAGGGTGCTGTTGGCCTTCTTGGCCACCTGAGCACACTGCTGGCTCATATTCAGCCGACTGTCCACTATCACTCCCAGGTCCTTCTCCGCCTGGCAGCTCTCCAACCACTCATCTCCCAGCCTGTAGCTCTGCTTGGGGTTATTACGCCCCAGGTGCAGGACCCGGCACTTGGCCTTGTTAAACTTCATGCAGTTGACCTCAGCCCATCGGTGGAGCCTATCCAGATCCTCCTGCAGAGCCTTTCTACCCTCGAGCAGATCGACACACGCACCTAACTAGGTGTCATCTGCAAACTTACTGAGGGTGCACTCAATGCCCTCGTCCAGATCATTGATGAAGATGTTAAAGAGGACCGGCCCCAGCACCGAGCCCTGGGGAACGCCACTAGTGACCGGCCTCCAACTGGACTTGACTCCATTTACCACGACTCTTTGGGCCCGGCTATCCAGCCAGTTTCTAACCCAACGAAGCGTGTGCCAGTCTAAGCCAAGAGCAGCCAGTTTCTTGAGGAGAATGCTGTGGGAGACGGTGTCAAAAGCCTTGCTGAAGTCAAGGTAGACCACATCCACAGCCTTTCCCTCGTCCACCCAGCGCGACACTTTGTCATAGAAGGAGATCAGGTTTGTCAAGCAGGACCTGCCTTCCATAAACGCATGCTGACTGGGCCTGATCGCCTGCTTGCCCTTCAAGTGCCGCATGATGACTCCCAAGAGGATCTGCTCCATGAGCTTCCCTGGTACTGAGGTCAAACTGACAGGCCTGTAGTTCCCCGGGTCAGCCCTCCGGCCCTTCTTGTAGATGGGCGTCACATTTGCTAGCCGCCAGTCAGCTGGGACCTCCCCCGATAGCCAGGACTGCTGATAAATGATGGATAGTGGCTTGGCCAGCTCCTCTGCCAGTTCTCTCAGTACCCTCGGGTGGATCCCATTCGGCCCCATCGACGTGTGCACATCCAAGTGCCGTAGCAGGTCACCAACCAGTTCTTCGTGGATGGTGAGGGCCACATCCTGCTCCCCATCCCCTTCCACCAGCTCAGGGTACTGGGAATCCAGAGAACAACCGGTATTGCCGCTAAAGACTGAGGCAAAGAAGGCATTGAGCACCTCCGCCTTTTCCTCATCTCTTGTAACTAAGTTTCCCCCTGCATCCAGTAAAGGATGGAGATTCTCCTTTGTCCTCCTTTTTGTGTTGATGTATTTATAAAAGCGTTTTTTGTTATCTTTAACGGCAGTAGCCAGATTGAGCTCCAGATGAGCTTTGGCCTTCCTAATTTTGTCCCTGCACAGCCTCGCTACATCCTTATAGTCCTCCCTAGTGGCCTGCCCACTTTTCCAAAGATTATAAACCCTCTTTTTTCTCCTAAGCTCAAGCCACAGTTCTCTGTTCAGCCAGGCTGGTCTTCTTCCCCGCTGGCTCATCTTTGGGCACATGGGAACAGACCGCTCCTGCGCCATTAGGATTTGCCTCTTGAAGAGCGCCCAGCCTTCCTGGACCCCTCTGCCCTTCAGAACGGCCTCCCAAGGGACTCTACCAACCAGTGTCCTGAGCAGCCCAAAGTCAGCTCTCCGGAAGTCCAGTACAGTGGTTTTACTGGTTCCCTTCCTGGCCTCGCCAAGAATAGTGAACTCCACCATTTCGTGGTCACTCTGCCCAAGACAGCTCCCGACAATCAAATCCTCCACCAGTCCTTCTCTGTTTGTGAAGAGAAGGTCTAGCGGGGCACCACCCCTGGTAGGCTCACTAATCAGCTGCATCAGGAAGCTATCTTCCACTTTCTCCAGAAACCTCCTAGACTGCTTTCTCTGGGCTGTGTTGTGCTTCCAGGATATGTCAGGGAAGTTGAAGTACCCCACGAGTACAAGCTCTGAAGATTTCGCAACTTCTGTCAGCTGCCTGTAGAACTCCTCATCCGTCTCCTCATCCTGGTTCGGCGGTCTATAGCAGACCCCGACCAGGACACTAGCCTTGTTGTCCCTGCCGATCCTAACCCAAAGGGACTCAATCTTGTCATTCCTAGCCTCGAGTTCTACAACATCAAAACACTCTCTAATATAGAGAGCCACTCCACCACCCCTTCTGTGCTGCCTGTCCCTTCTGAAGAGTTTATAGCCAGTCATTGCAGCACTCCAGTCATGAGAATGGTCCCACCACGTTTCCGTGATGGCAACCAAGTCGTAGCCTGCCCGCTGCACAATGGCTTCCAGCTCCTCCTGTTTGTTACCCATGCTGCGTGCATTGGTGTAGATGCACTTCAGCTGGGCCATTACCTTATTCCCCGGCCTTGCTATTGTTCCCCCTGGCACAGCTCCAACAATCCTTGCTTCACCCCCATCCCCCTTCTTACCTAGTTTAAAGCCCTATGAATGAGCCCCGCCAGCTCCTGGCCAAGGATCCTTTTTCCCCTAAAGGATAGGGACCCGTCTACGGCCATCAGACCAGGTGCTGAATAAACTGCCCCATGGTCGAAAAACCCAAGATCTCTGCGTTGGCACCAGCCCCGGAGCCACGTGTTTAACAGGTGGGCTTTCCTGGTCCTCTCCGTACCCCTCCCTGTCACCGTAGGGATGGACGAAAGCACTACCTGCACTCCCGCTCCGTCCACTAACCGTCCCAGCCCCCTAAAGTCTCTTTTGATTGCCTTCAGGATTCTGTCTTCAGTGTCGTCACTGCCCGCCTGGACTATCAGAAGAGGATAATAATCAGAGGGGCGTACCAGGTTGGGAAGCTTCCTGGCAACGTCCCTGACCCTGGCCCCAGGCAGGCAGCAGACTTCCCTACGGGTAGGGTCAGGCCGACAAATAGGGCCCTCTGTTCCCCTAAGGAAAGAGTCTCCCACAACAATCACCCTTCTTTCTTTCTTGATGGAGGCAGTCCTGAGGCGTGGAGTCGACCTCCTCGCCCTAGGCATCCTCCTGGGAACACTTTCTACCTCTTCCTCAGTTGCTGTTGATCTCTCAGTCTCCAGGGCCTCAAACCTGTTGTGTAAGGGCACCTGGGAAGGTGGGGCCGGAAGGGGAGGGCATCGCCTGCCATGTCGAGCAGGGACCTGTCTCCATTCCTCCTCAACTCCCAGATCCCCTCCCTCTGCCCGACGGCGACAAGGCAGGGGCTCCACCCCCATTTGGGGTGTCTCAGCCCGGTACCTCTCCTTGAGGCCCTGCAGGGAGTTACTCCACCAGTCTATCTCCCGCTCACACTCCCTGATGGCCCTCAACCTCTCCACCTCCTCCTTGAGCTCCGCCACCATGCGGATCAGGTCATCCACCTGCTCGCACCTCACGCATGCAGCGTCTCTGCCTCCCGCCGATGGCAGCAGCAGGCTCTGACACTCCCTGCATCCGGTGACCTGAACCGCTGCATTCTTTAACGGGCAGTCGGTCTGGGTGTGTACCGACCTCCTGGAGAGCCCACCGTGCCTGGTGGAGACCATTATCGCCTAGCTAACCAGTGATTTCTGTAGCGTCACATTTTCCTGTGATTTCTGTAGCGTCTAAGATTTTGGAGACGGAGAGTAGGAGATAAGTATACATACCCATTTTTTTTTCCAAGTGAATAATTATTTGATGTGCTCTGTTTCAGTGCATGTTACCATGGCGATGACTGCAGGGACTACAACATCCTTTCCCATGAGCAGTCACACCCGGGAGAGAGTGACGGTGGCCAAGCTTACGCTGGAGAACTTCTACAGCAACCTAATTATCCAGCACGAAGAGAGAGAAACAAGGTACCAGCTCTGCTTTCTCACACCTTTCTCCAGCTTTTCTTAGTTGGCTTTTGGCAGCATTTGTTCAGGGGCAGTTTCAGCCCCATGCACAGAGCGGGTCTCAGCAGGTTTTCATTGCTCGGTAGCGAGGAACTCATCACCTAAGGACGCAGCTGCTGTCTGTGCTGGCAGACCTGTGAACATCCCCTCCTGCACCAAGCAGTCACTGAGTGACTGAGCGCCTCTGCTCTGGAAGTTCTCATACAACTTATCACCTTATCAAATTATTACTTTATGGAAACTACTCTGTGCGTGGTCTTACTTTGCTGCACATGTGAGCTTTTTACTTGTGTGTGTGGTTTTGGTGACCTCCGATTCCTTCACGTGTTCCACAGGGAATAAACCCTACAGAGGCAAATGCTGCAGAGCTGCTGATGTTTGGTAACTTGTTTTTGTACAAGGCAGTGGCTTGTGTTTATTCATGCTCTGCAGCACTGAGCTCATGCCAAGACTTGTAAACTCTGCAGAAGGGAGTGTGAGAGACATGGGGAACAGGGTTGATGGTATAGAGGTGTTTGATGGGATAATGCAGTGAGGAAAGGAGGCAGAGAGCTGTTATAATGGAAGTAGAAGGCAGGAAAGAGCGTAGGGCTGGTCACAAAGTGTTGGAAGGCTTGTGATTGGGAGGGAAGAGTTTTGGGGATAATATTGTACCCACACTCTTAAGTTTCTTCTGTGTGATGCTGACTGGTACTCTGTGTGTGTAGTCATCTCTGCTTTAACTCCTCATCAGCTCCACTCCATTGTGCTGAAGTGCCACTTGAATTAAGTGTCAAAGCACCAAGCACTTGACTGTAATGAATATTGTGTTTCAAATTGTCATCAGTATGTGAAATTATCATTCTCCTGCTAATATGTTTTTAATTGAGGGATTTTCAGCCAAGCAGCAGGGTTTCCCTCTTCATCATATTTAGTTATTATCCCATGTAATTGAGTTGCTTATAGTTAGGTGAATAGTCTGTCTACTGAGGGCCTTTATTTTAGGGGACCCTGCTGAACTTCCTCAAGTGCAGGAAGGCAGGAGCAGCTTGGCACCCAGCACTCGAACTGAGCTGCTGCCAGCAGGTGACCAGCTTCCCGAAGCTGCACCCTAACAGAAGCACCCTGGGGGTGTACAATGAGAGCTCCAGTATCCACGCTAGCCCCCTTGCTATGTGCGGACTCCCTGCCATCTGTGGGATACTCCAGGCTTCACTCCCCGCACGGAACCTCCCAGCCTGACCGGGCACCAGCAGCGGGAGTCCAGGAGGGGCAAGCCCTGGCCCAAGCAGGACATGGGAGGAGATGGTGGCAAATCCAGGAGGGTGCAATGAGTTAGCATGAGGCTAAGGGGAGAAGGACCAGTTGTGTGATCTGGAACAGACAGCAAGACTGAGAGCAATGGTGAAAGGTGGAGCTGGGTTGAGGTGCTGGAGGTAAAGCTGAGATGTTTTTTCCACCATTTCAATGTTTTTATCAATTTGGATTATGAGTCAGAATAACCAGCGTTACTTGACGATTATATAAAGAAATAAAAGTCCATTAGGCTGACTATATGATTGGGCCTTTAGTGCCTAATTCTGCAATCATATAAGTACATGCTTAAATTTGCTTATACGTTTTCAACAGATTTGGTTACGAGTGAGGAAATGTATGGAGTGGGCAGTAAGTTCTCAAATTTCTGTTTGAGTCAAATGCTTTGGTATCTGGACTATGTCAGGAAAAGGGGTTGTCTTACTGTAGTGTTATGGTGTTTTTTTGTTTTGTTTTTTAATTAAAAAATAAATCTCTTGTTTTACTCCTTTGCAGGCAGAAGAAACTAGAAGTGGCTATGGAAGAAGAAGGGCTTGCAGATGAGGAGGTAATACCACTTGAATAACCTTTGAAGAGATTGCTTTGTTTTTGTTAGCGCTTTTAAAAGTTGAAATTTGATGAGTTTACGGGCACATTAGCTATCAGGACAGTAAGTTTTAGTTTGTAAGTGACGTTGCTTTTGTAAATAATGAGGCAAGCTGTGCATATGCTTGAATGTGATGCTTTGAGTAGCTGAGTGCTACTCATACCCCTTTTTAGTCATTATGAAGCGTATGACTTCAGCAAGTATGTAACATGTTTTTCAAAATTTAAAATTGTTTGGCATGTGATTTGGCTACAGGCAAGAAAAGGGTGAGATGCACTTGGGAGAAAGCAAAATGCTAAAGCATTTTTTTTTTCTTGATATAAACAATAAAGCAGGTGCTCCCTTGATCCATTAGGATACAGATGTGAAGGGAACTCTTTCCAGAAGGCATGTCTCAGAACTTTTCTCAGCTTTATCACATCATTGCTGCCTGTACCTCTTCCAGAACAGACACTGGAATAAATAGTAACAACTGCCTCAGTCATTTCTAGTTATTTCTCAAGTTTTTTGGGTTGATGTAACTTCTGGAAAGAGGAAAAAGCTAATGTGGGTGTATAATGCCATCTTGTGGTTTTAAATGACACAGTCGTTGTTCTCCAAAATCTAGCAGGCCTGATTTTATGGGTTTCATTAACAGTCTCTGAGATATTCTTGGCATCTTTGGGAACATAAGCTGGCATTTGTCTTTTTTTCAGGATGAATTCCATTTATATTTTTATAGGAAAAAATATATGGCAGGATTGGAACAGATCTTTCTTTCAAATACAAGTATTTTCCTGCCCTAAAACAAATAGATTTTGTTAAAGGTTAGAGTAAGCTGGATTTCTGCTGCCTGTTAGACTCCTTGTTGCCTGTCATTTGTGTTTTTGGCAGGGTGCAAGTTTTAGCTTTTAATGATCCTTTATGCTGCTGAAAAGCAGAGCTCTTGTCTTAGCTGGTGACTTTGGCCTTCAGACTGATGCACCTTGTTTGAACCTGTATGTTTTTTTCATTGTTCTATTACTGCCTCTTTATACATAAGTAATAAGCAAGCAAACAAACAAACAAAAAGCTGTGCCTGAGGCCTCTTCATAAAAGACTGTGGATCCAACTTCAAGGAATTCAGGAAGATTTCCCCTTTCACATTTTCTCTGTATTCATAGGGAGAATGCTTTATAGGAAGAGAGATTACATATCTTGACTTTCTACTGTCACATGACTTAAATTCTCATGTGTCTTCCTAGAAAAAACTGCGCAGGTCACAACATGCTCGCAAAGAAACAGAGTTTCTGCGACTGAAGAGGACGAGACTTGGCTTGGATGACTTTGAATCTTTGAAAGTTATAGGGAGAGGAGCATTTGGGGAGGTTTGTGGCTTTCTTGCTTGAATGGGATATTAAAATTGGATTGAATGTGAAAAAGAAACACTTTAAAGAATAAAAAATTTCAGTTGAACAGTCTTATTTTAGGAGAATAGCTATTTGAGTAATTTTGCACGTGTAATAAGACCAGTACGTACATGGATTTATCAAGGCTGCTGGAAAAAGGCTGTTTCCCACAGCTTCCCTTCCTATTAGCCCCAACTGATGTTGCCCATGCATCCACTCAGAAATGATGGATTTGCAGTTGCACAGCTCCTCTCCATAAAAGTCCTCCCTGCCCTGTGTCATGTCATGGTTGTGCCTACTCCTGAATTTTAGCATACTCAGTCTCTCAGCTATGTGGAATTTAGTGTGTCTGCTAATTTTTTAAAATAATGACTGCTTCAACTATCTGTTCATTGCTACTGTTAGCTTTGTACATGTGCTTTTCAATGTTTAACAAAAGAACCTTTCCATGCCCACCAGTTTAGAGCCATCCTTATGTTCCACACTGGGGTTTTGTTTGAGGTAGATGGGATTGATTGGGTTATTTTTCTCATTAAAGGTACGTCTCGTTCAGAAGAAGGATACGGGTCATATTTATGCAATGAAGATACTACGAAAAGCTGATATGCTGGAGAAAGAACAGGTTTGTTTTGTATAGGTCGCCTAAATTTCAAAGTTACTTTGCCTAGAAAATTTCCAAATTTCTCTTTGGCAGGTATTATTTAGTCGTATTTTTCACTTCTGTAGCCCCAATAATTGTACTGCTGCTGTTCAAGGCATCTATGGAGTTGCTAGCTCAGTACAACAGAGTAAGTAGAAATTAGCATTCTTGAAAATGTTTTATTTACAACCAATTTGGAACAGTGCTAAGGATGGTGTTTTTTTCTTTTAGTCTCTTCCTTTATCAATGTGCACCTTATAGCACTTCTTTGTAAGACTACATTTCAAAGAAAATGCTTCTTGAAAAGCAATATGTCAAAGTAAAAACTGAGAATGCTTGATGTTTTCTTTTCATGGTCAGATACCACCAGGTGTCATCTTGTTTGTTCTTTGGCTTTGGCTTTGGTTTTGGTTTTGCTCGGTTTTGTTTTGTTTTGTTGCATCTTGAGATTGGAGGGGTTTTGTTTGTTTTGCTTTGTATTTTTTTTGCTTTTGCTTTGTAATCCAGAATTCACTGCAAATTCCTGATAGGACAAAGCAAGTCCTTTAGCAATATGAAGAACAGAAATCAAGTGTGGATGTCTCAAGCAAAAGTGCAGCTGGAGAAAGTTGGGGTTACTTAGCCTGTAGAAGATAAGACTCTGGGGAGACCTTATAGCAGCCTTCCAGTACCTAAAAGGAGCCTAAAGGAAAGATGGGGAGCGATTCTTGATCACAGAGTGTAGTGATAGGACAAGGAGTAACTGCTTTAAACTAAAAGAGGGTAGGTTTAGACTAGATATTAGGAAGAAATTCTTCACCCAGAGGGTGGTGAGGCCCTGGCACAGAGAAGCTGTGGATGCCGCATCCCTGGAAGTGTTCGAGGCCAGGCTGGATGGGGTTTTGGGCAGCCTGGTCTACTGGGAGGTGTCCCTGCCCATGGCAGGGGGGGTGGAACCAGGTGATCTTTAAGGTCCCTTCCAACCCAAACTGTTCTATCTTCCTTACCTATCCAAACCCATCATTATTTCTTATATTATCTTTCTCAGCAGTGTTACTAGTAGTACTACTATATTTTTTTAAAGTCATCCCAGGACAGACATTTTGTCTACTCAGCCTTGTGCCCTGAATGTAGGGAAGCAGAGGAGCATTATGTTCTGCCCCACAGACAGGATGTGTGTGGTCTGCTGCCTGAAGCACTGCCCTCATTTCATAACCTGATGTGGCAAGGAGGCTTAGATCACAGTCCACATTTAGTCTGTGTCTGTAACATTTCCTGTAGAGTATTTATTTGCTCTAACTTTCATTGCCTGGTTTGTTCAATGGGAAAGCATTACAGGACACAAATACGAGAAAGCTAGAACTTTCAAGCACAGTGGCAGTGAGAGGTTTTTCTGGCTGCTCTTTACGCAAGGTTTTAATGTTATAGTTTATAGCTACATTTAGAAGCAGAGAAGTGGAGGTTGGAAAGAAATCTTTTCTAATGAGAATATATGGAATAGATAGGGCTAGATAAATTAGTGTTGGAGTGTCCACTACAGAGAGGGACCCCATTGCCCTACAAAAAAGACACACATTAGAAAGATGTTAGAACTGAGGAACAGATGCAGATGAATTTGCTTATTGGAAATACTGCTTGAATCTGGAATAATGGTACATATTTTCTTTCCAGAAGTCACTTTCTGGTATCTGAAATGTGAAAATCTTACAGCTGTCAAGAAATGTTTTTCCATGCAGATGTTTTTCATTTTCCTCCACAACTAGGGTACATTGTAGTAAAACATACACCCTTCCTCCTGTCTCTATTACTCTTAGTTTCCAGTGAATTCATGAGGTAGCAGCTCTCAGTATATTTTTCAAAGACTCAGCTTTGACTGGAATATCTTAAGCATGGTCAGACATTCCCAAGCTCACTTGCCCAGGACCAATGTCAGCAGCAGTGGTGAATGTATCAGTTCTGGGCCAGCTTTGTGCACATCATTTGACGAATTGCTCCATCTTCTCTTCCCTTTTCTTTTCCCCTGCTGAAATAGACCATGGCCATTTTTTGCCCTCCTTGAATACTGGCCATTCAGCTCACTGATACTTAAGGTCATCTCTGCAAACTGAGACTCATCCCAGCCCTTTTTTCCTTTGGTCAAGGTGTTTGCCATGCAGTTCAAGTAAGCTTCACCATGTACACAGATAGGAGCAGTCTCCATGTACAGTTTGAAAGGGCTTCATGCACCATTAGTGTGTACAGTGTGGGTTTAGGAGCTAGGTGATTGTTTGCTGTATGTCAGACATTTCACAATGCTGAAGAAATAAGGTTTTGCAGGAAGTAATTTAGGCATTCTATCACTCTTGCAAAAGAGGATTCCATGAGCTTATCTTGCCCAGTTTAAACTGTGAAGTATTATTGTGAGGAAGCAGTTAATAACTATTTATTTGTATATGTATATGAAAAAAATGATGAATTCTGACATTAAACATTAAGCATCTACCATTTTACCTATTAGTTCTTATATTATGTAAGACAAACTCTGTTTTTTTTCCAGTAATTATGTTGATATCTGCATACTGAATTGCACATTACATTTTTGTCTGAGTTTGCAGTAAGGATGGCCATCATAACAGAGCTTTTTATTTTATTTTTTTTAATGCTCTTAGTTCATTTTAGGATACAGTAAAAATGGAATTGCAGTTTTCCACCACCTTCTTCAGCTCTGTCTGACAAACAGAAAGCTCAACAAGCCATGTGTTTTCTTTCTAGATACCACATTTGTGAAGTTATGTAAATAGTTATTTTCAATATTGAGTTAATTTCTGTGGGTTTTTGCTGTGTGTTTTCTGAGGACTTTGTAGGGTCTAGTAAAAACTATGTAAAATAGGAGTGAAAAAAGTAAGAAGAATATCTTCTTTGTGTAAAGATCATGAAAATACGTTGTAAGATTAGGAATGTAGCATGGCATTTGGTATTGAAATAATTAAATAATTATTTAATAACAGTATTAAAAAAATTTTAGGTGGCCCATATCCGAGCAGAAAGAGATATTTTGGTTGAAGCAGATGGAGCCTGGGTAGTGAAAATGTTTTACAGTTTTCAGGATAAAAGAAATCTTTACCTGATCATGGAGTTCTTACCTGGAGGTAAGCTATATGTTGTGTTGCTGCTAAGTGATATAAGTACTTCTTCCTTAGCTTTGTTGTCAGCTTTCTAAAAGTGTAGAAACAAGCATGCTGTGTAACTTGTGATAGCATAAATTTTAATGATGTTTTAAGTGAAGTCCCAGTAACTTAACCTTTCCTGATTTGTAGGTGAAGGGGAAGGATTATTGGAAGATGTTAAAATAGACTTGGATTAAATAATAATTCTAGTCCAATGTTCTGCCTTTTACTGACAAAGCTAGAAACACTTTTTTTTAAAAAAAAAAAAAGTCACTCTTGATCAATTTTTGTGCAATACATATATTATGCGTTAAAAAATTGCTGCATCGTTCAAGGCTATCCAATTAGAATTCCTATTTAGGGTTGCAACAATTTTACACCCAGTCTGCAGAAAAAGTATGTTGGGTTTGAAGGTCCTTGCAGTAATAGTTTTATAATTAGTAGCTATAATGCTTGTTACAAGTTTAAATTTGGAATCTAATGGGGTTTCACCATTAAAATGTTCTGATTTATAAGCTGTATTTTCTTTTCTTTGATTAGGTGACATGATGACCTTGCTAATGAAGAAAGACACCTTATCAGAAGAAGAGACACAGTTCTACATTTCTGAAACTGTGTTGGCCATAGATGCTATTCATCAGCTGGGATTCATCCACAGGGATATTAAACCAGATAACCTTCTGCTGGATGCTAAGGCATGTGGTGTGCACGTAAACTATCTATGCTTTAAACATCTCAATCTGCAGATAATGCCATTCACAGTGGTGCTAAATCACTGGGAAACTGTAGTGCCATACCACTGATTTAAACTAGCTGGAATAAAGACAGAAAATGTTTGCTATCTTTTTCTTGTAGAACTTCACTACACTTAAAGCAAAACTACCCTTGTAGGTTTTTTGTTTTTCTTTTTCTTTTTTTCCTCTTTTTGTAGTTGGAAAGCCTTGTAAGTGTGGGAAGACCTACTCAGGGTGTCCAGATGCTCGAATTCATACACATGAAAAACTGGTATAGTTTGTTACTTCAAGAAGAAGGAAAGCATGAAACATTCAGACAACACTAAATAATCGGTTCACTTCCTGCAGTTATCTCATTTGTTTTATTGTCCACTCATGAGTGGGAGCAGTCTCTCCATTTGACTGACTTGTACTAAGCCATGAAATGGACCCACTAAGTATCATACACAAGCCTGTAGCATGTCTAGCACTGATCTTTAGAAACCCAATTAAAACTAGGTTAACATCAAAACAGAATAATTTTGTGCTGGAGGCTTTCTCAGTCTCAGTGCAAAACAAAGCCAAGTAAACTAGCTGTACTCAGCTGTTGCAGATGTAGTTATTCCCAGGAATGACACCCTTTTTAGAGAAAACACACTCTCCCAGTACATCAAGAATCAGGCATTATTTGCCTGCTTTCCCTGAATTAGGTAGTCCTGTGCAAGTCCATCGTTCACACATGGCCTAAGAAGGCAAGTGCAGTTACGAAAACATTTTTTTTTCTGAGCACTACCTTTCTAAATTACGTTTTTATCTTATTTGATGTTTTTTAGGGTCATGTAAAACTGTCTGATTTTGGGCTGTGCACAGGTTTAAAGAAAGCTCACAGAACTGAGTTCTACAGGAACCTTACACACAATCCACCAAGTGACTTCTGTAAGTATAAGGTGTCCTAGGTAAACATTTAAATAGTTTTGAGCTTCAGCTGTACCACATCATACTTTATTTCTTCTGGGTTAAACACAATTGGTCAGGCTGAGTGCATTTAGTTGGATAACTGGAAATGCATGTTCCCCGTGACATGGAAGCATTTCACAGGAAAGAAATTGTTTTGTGCAGTGCTAATGTGTTTTTGTACACTTGTATACAGATACAAATACATGTAGCATGACTATATTTTAATGCATTTTTCATAACAATGTTACTGAAGTTACAGAAATGAATTGTCTTCCAGATCAAATATGGATTTAATGTGCTGACTTACTGAGGTCAGTGACAATCACAACAAACCTTAACAGAGTAGAGCTGTTCATCTCTATGCCATGGCGACACATACACATTAGGATTTTATTGCATAAACATAAAATTCTTCTGCAGTTCTTCTCAGAATCTTCACTTGTTTAAAAAACATTGTCATCTTCTGTATCATATCTGAATACACACTACCAACCACAACAATAAAGTTTGCTGATCGCAGATCAATCTGAAAAAAAAATAAAAAATCAGCAAATGCTAATTTAGAATTGCCAATCACATGTGCTACTGATGTGATTTGCAGCCACAAATTGGACAGTAGTTATTCATTGTCCTTTTTCTGTCTCCAGTGACAATCAAGTATTTATTTCTAGAAAAAAAGCATTCTTAAGATATAAAATTGTTATCCTTTGAAGACAAAATGTTATCAGTCTTTTACTTCACGTATGAATTCTTTATCTAATAACTATTCTCTAAATTAGCATTTCAGAATATGAACTCCAAGAGAAAAGCAGAAACATGGAAGAAGAACAGGCGACAGCTAGTAAGTTAATAACATCTTTTTTTTTTTTTTTTTAACTATTTACATAAAGCATTAAATAAAAACGTGGCATTAATGCTACTGGTTTTGTTGTTTTGTTTTTTAAATCTGTAAGGCCCTCATCAGTTGTAGCTCTTTTCAAACTCCATGAATTCTAATCAAATCAAAATGTTTAATTAGTTTGTTTTCAGAGCTGTGACTAGGAAGGTACTGCTCTTCTTTATGACTTTGTTTCTCTCACAAGCATCTCAACTAACTAATCTCAGGTGTCAGCAGCCACTTAGCAAAGCTGTGTCTTGAATATGTCCCCTAGAATGAGGCTGTGTGTTTGAACTCGAGTTTAATTCCTGCAGTTCAGTATTGCAAGATTAGTAGCTGCATGATTCTTTTTCAGATAATTGCAGAGGAAAAACTTGTCTGGTCTACTGCTGAATGGGAGTATTATGGAAAGGCACTGAAGTGGTGCAGCAGGGGTTTATAGTGCAAAGTGGCCAAGTAATAAAGGGCATTCTGGCATTAACTAAAGCAAACTTAAGCATCTGTCAGCCATGGCATTTCAGAGTTTCAGCTCTGCTTGTGATTTTCACTGAACAGTAGTTTGTAAAAAACATCAATTGCAAGTTGTGGAACTTTTTATTTTTTCTCCATGCTTAGGAGGATGATTTCCATTTACTTTCAAGGTTCAAGGTTCTCTCTGCATCTGTGTTTTGTCATGTAAAAGAATAATCGTCTTGGGATTTTAGATATTGCAAAATGTCAAATTCAGCATTCTTGTCAATCCAAAAAACAAGATACTATATATGAATCCCCAGGAAAAAAAAAAAAAAAAAAAAAAGGTAGCATTAATTTTTAAAAGAACTTATTCATTTTTTCCAGGCTTATTCTACTGTTGGGACCCCGGATTATATTGCACCAGAAGTATTTATGCAGACTGGGTACAATAAGCTCTGTGACTGGTGGTCTTTGGGAGTGATAATGTATGAAATGCTAATAGGTACGTTAAAGACTGCAGCCCTAAGAATCATTCAGAGGATTCAAAGGTGACAGGGTCTGTTAGTTCACCTGCATAGTGCAGGTAGTAGGATTTCATTCACTACTTCCTGGAGTGAGCCCCAAACACAGCTTGCAGAAAACTTTAAAGTCTTCCCATCTTTCCAAAAGGACAACAAGAGGTAATGCCTCAGTTAGTAATTCCAGTGAATAACTAACTTCACTGTAAAATGCTTTTGAGGTTTTGTCTTCCTAGCTGGTAGTACCAAAATCAACTTTTAATGTAGTACTATAAAAGAGAGAACTTCTGGCTCCCACAGCATTTTAGATCTGGGAGCCACAGTGGCAAAAGCAGAGCCAAGGGAGGGCCAGCAGCTAGCATTTATTGTTACTTCAGGCAGTGCTCCCCCCTTGACAATTTCCTACTCTGGGAAAAGCTTGTTCATTTTTATTTTTGTTTTTAATGTTTGTGCAGGGTATCCACCTTTCTGTTCAGAAACACCACAAGAAACTTACAGGAAAGTTATGAATTGGAAAGAAACTTTGATATTTCCTCCAGAGGTGCCCATTTCAGAGAAAGCAAAGGATTTAATTCTAAGGTCAGTAATAAAAGCCCACTCCTGGCTACTCACCCAGACGTAGTCATCTTCCATTAGGTTAACTTTCTGTTCTGCATGAAGGAAGCTCTAGACGGGGGGGGGGGCCCGCCCGAAATTGGTTTCTTCTGTGTCACCTTTCTTGATGGATTTTTCAGTATTTTTCCTTTTGCCATTTGTTTAGCATGAAGGAATAAGCTTTAGTGATATTGATTTGTACTGCTGCATTAGGAGAAAGAGCACAATGGGGAAAAAGAAAAAGTGATTGACACTTTTTTTTTTTTTTTTTCCCCTCAAAGGGACTCAGAAAACAACCACTCACCAACATTTTTAACTGTAAAGGAAATCTTGGGATGTTTTGGATTTACTCATGTTTTCCAAAACACTAGTTTTTAATCCATTCAGCTTGCACTGAAGTTTTGTGAGGGGTTTCAATGTCAAGGTCAGGCAGAAATGCTCTGTTTTCCTGATAGATTTGGAGGGGCAAATGCTTTATGGCCTTGATGTGTTTTGTTTTGTTTTGTTTTTAAATATAGTGTTACAAGCTTACATGATTTTGTTACAGGCAAAAAGGGGACTGTACTTTTATAGGCAGGGCTAAGAGCTAGAATTTATTGCAGACAAAGCTAGAGTTTTATTTTTGTGGATGTGGATAAAACCCAACTAAAATAAGGTCAAGTTCAGACAAAGCCAGACAAAGCCTGATGTTGTTGGAAAGGGAAACGGACCGGAGTAACGATGCAACCTCGATGCAAGTATAATCGTCCTCCTTTATTGCAGGTTCTCACAGAGTATATATAGGCAACTAACTACAGCATGCGCCGATAACAACTTATAATTGGTCTAGCTTCTCCATGCACTTGTCTCTAGCTTGTTTCCTCATTATCTCTAATACAAGGAAGTGGGAAGCAGGGCAAAGCCACCTGCGAATTCCTTTCCCACAGCCTGAGACCTGGTATGGCTAACTGTTATTACAAAGTTTGAGGTCTATTATTAGTATTTGGCATCCACCACCTGGATGGACATCAGTCCAGAGGAGAAGACAGTCAGCCTTTGCTGCTCCCTGGTACAAATCCCTGATTGCACCAAGTTGCTATTTGAGAACCTCCTCCTCCCTTTTTTTCTTCAGGGTTTTATCCTTGTTGGTGTTTATCCTTCTGTCTACTTGAGCTGGTAACTGTCCCCATCTCAAGAGTCTTATCTCTGTCTTCATTTTCACCTTTCTTATTGTGTCTCTACAGCCTCTCACAGCTTCATCTCTCAGATTGAGAGTTTATTCAGGAGTCTGAGCCAAGACTGTGCAGTTAGACCATATCAGAGAGAGGCCTTGGGTCTTCATGCTACCAGCACCTAGAACTCTGGGGGGGAGGGAATTGGGAGTGACAGGGAGAGTAGGGTATGTTTCGGACATGGCATGTTCTGAATTTGTGTTGGCTCACCTTATTTCCAAAATGTCACATGTGAGAGTAGTCTTCTATCACATGGTGTCTATGTTCCTATTAGTTTGACTTAAAAACATGGATTTTAAATAGTTGAGAATGTGCAAAGGAGTTTTCAGTAGTAGAGACATAAGAATTTCTATTCCAAACTAACCTTGCAAGACTAGAACATGCAGTAACTTTTCACTAAACTTGAAGATGGGAATATCATTAGAAAAGGTGCAAGTTACTGTCATCATGACCTTCATTTTTGGGAATGTTAACAATATTCTACTTCTGCTATTTCCCCTCATCTCCTAGATGCAATGGGCTACTTTTACATTACTTGGAAAATACAGCAATTTAAAAGAACTTTCTCAAATTTCTGATACAGGATACCATGGCACAGTTTTTCACTGTTGCTTCTGTCTGCATTTATTGTAATATTCTCTTTATTTTTCCACCTTTTCAGGTTTTGTACCGACTCAGAAAACAGAATGGGTAGTAATGGAGTAGAGGAAATAAAAAGTCATCCATTTTTTGAAGGTGTGGACTGGGGACATATCAGGTACTTATGTGTATACATATATATATATATATACATATTCTATAGAGAGCATAGCCACCATGAAAGCAAGAATTTCATACACTATGATGGCAAGAATAATTCTCTTCAATTTACCTCTTATTTTGAAATGCACTACTGGCAATAGCGAGTGACAGCCAAGGTTTTCAGGCTGTGCTGTAATTCGTAGATCTGATCAGAGTTTACTGTCTTTGAGATTTCTCAGGTTGGCCCAGATTGCCCAGGATGGAAAAGTGTGGTAGAGTGGTCAAGTTATTCCTGATTTATGCTCTGATATTGTCAGAGAGCTCCTCTTCCATCAGTAATGGGAAATGCAGCTGTTGCTATAATTCACTATTTTTTGTAATAGGAGCAATAGAAAAGCAAACTCTGCCCCAAAAATGCAGAGGAAATAGATGAATGAAGACAAAAGGCAGCAAGTAAGAGGAAAATGCAGGGTATGTCACTGTACCTGAGTGAACCAGTATGTCTACAGGTTGCTAGGCAGAGGCACGGACTCACCTCAGAGTGGCAGCCTCAGTGGCCTAAATTCTGCTGGCCAAGCCTGGGTAGAGGCTCTGCCGAGGCAGCCATACCAGGTCTACCCTGAGCTTGTGCGTGCAGATGCTGAGCTACATCTGCATGTACATGCAGTGGTAGCACCTCCAAAGCAGACTTTGGGCCCACAGATGGTTTCAGCTGCAGTAATAGCTACTCTTCAGCCCTTCTTAAGGCTTGAGGTAGTCTGCTCTTTCAGGAATACTGCACTTTTGCATATGAAAATCCACACAGCGGGCATGTGATTGTCCAGCTCATATACTTCTCATTTCTTCTGTTCTGGAAAGCTTCATGTAACTTATCTTCTCAGTGTGGGAAGCATTAATGAGCAGCAACAGCAGTGACTTACCTGTTCATGCCACATTTGGCAATGTGGCAAAGGGGTTTCCCCATTCCACCCAGAAGTGGATTTAATTGTAATTGTAATAATCATAGCTGTAATAATTTTACAGCTGTAAATTAATAACTCCCCCACAGTGCCATGTTCCAGTTTGAATGCTTTCATAGTACAGGTCACTGAAGTAACTTCAAAAGCTACCTTAAAACTTTTTAAAGGACTGTCTGATTGTTAATCAGTAATGTGTGACTCTACTCATTTTGGATGAGAGATACTGACAACTGAGCATCAGAAATGGGAGCTACAGTCAAAAGGTGTTTGGATGAGTTCCAGGCTAATGGGTACTGGAACTGTAAAGCAATATGTCTAATAATGGCTTCAAATGCAAGTAAAATCCTGCTTGGCTGGGTAGGCAGGATTTAAGAAATGAAGGTAACCACTGTGTTTCTTGGTGACATCTAAGATCATAATAGCTATATTGCAGATGACTGTGGAATGCTGTTTCAGCTAATGGAAAAGCATATGTTCCCCAAGTTTGCCAAGAATATGCTAATGCTAGATAGGAAATTAATGAACCTTGCCATGATGTCAGAAAGTAGGCAGGCCAGATGCATCTCTCATGGAAACTTTGTGCTTTAAATTACAAGGATGTTGTAAATGTAAAAAACTAAGTTAAAAGAAATGGAACTTAATGTATCTTTTTTTTTTTTTTTTTTTTCCTTTCTATTCTTTTATGTCTATCTACAGGGAAAGACCAGCTGCAATCCCTATAGAAATCAAAAGTATTGATGATACATCCAACTTCGATGAGTTTCCTGAATCTGATATTTTACAGCCAGGTGAGACTGCCACTGTAAATTCCAAATTTCTATCTATAACGTGCCAGAATGCTCCATGGGTTCATTCATTCTTATTGTTTTTATTAACCTTTCTAATGTCCTAGTCAAGGTAATATACAGGCTTGATCTAGAGATTCTCTTAAAAAAAAAAAAAAAAAAAAAAAAAAAAATAAAACGTATGACTTCTCATAGCTTCTACTTCCTTAAAACTTCAGGGAAAAAAAAAACAAGATTGTAACAATTATATTAATGAAAATGATTTGCATATGTAGTGAGCACCAAAAGCAGTACAGTTTTCTACCATATAGTCTGTCTAAACAAATTCTAATAAAAGCAGTCTGCACTGATTTGCTTTTGATCTTTAATTTTTATGTTTTTTAGTTTTATGCCAAACAGTGCCTCTTCACTGCCTGTTAGCTATTCCTGTATTTAGGTAACGCCAAGTGCATTTGTATTGGTTTTGGCATCTCAAACCCACTGTATTAACTGAAAAAATGTACATCTAGATATCCAAATACAAACTCGGATATCAGCATTTTTGGCACCTAGAGTTGAAAATGCTGTTGTAGAACTCTAAAAGCAGCAACCTGAGTGCTGAATATAGGAGCCCACTGCAGTGAATGTCAGTGTTCAGCACACTAGCCGTGCAAGCTGCTCACAAAATAAAACGTGACTAGATCTCCTGCTGGCTATACGAGCCTCGCAGAAGCTATAACCCGGCAGAAGGCCTAGAAAAAGAACATCTGTTTCATGTGTGTAGTTCTCTTGGGAGAACTTGGATAAAACTTTCTTCTGTTTGTGGTGAGGATAACACTGTGTATTCCTACGTTTGTTGTACATGGAGCATTATAAATGTTTTGTTTCTTTTAATTATATATGCCATAGTTGTTTAAGAGGTTCCTCTCAATGTATGGGAGCCTGTATATACATATACAGAAGAAAATAACCATTAACAAACAAAACCAAACTTTTTTCACTTCAGAGATGCATGCTGAAATTAAGTGACTATTAAGTCACTTACTAGTTACTTTTTAAACTACATTAAACTAATATAAGTAACACTGATATTAAGGACAAAAGGCAGCTGAACTAATTAGAAACAGGATTTTTTCAAGTAATTTCTGATGAGTAGGGAAATACAAGTTCAGGACTGTTGATGTGTGAAAAGTCCTTTCAGAAGCTGTTTTTAATTGTTTGTTTGTTTGTTTGTTTGTTTTATTTTTACTTTTGTATCTGAATTCTAGTGCCAAACACAACGGAGCCTGACTACAAATCCAAAGACTGGGTTTTCCTCAATTATACCTACAAGAGGTTTGAAGGGCTCACGCAGCGTGGTTCAATCCCTACCTACATGAAAGCTGGGAAGTTGTGAAACAAAACCCAGACCCACAGAAGAAATAAAAACACAAACCTCAGGTAGCTGCATCACCAGACCCGCTTGGCATTAGTTATCAATACATTGACTCTGGTGCGCATCAATTTCACAAGGAAATTCTACAGGATTAGGATTTCTAAGACTACTACAGGAATTAGTTGGCAGTGCCAGCTGGCTTTTTTTTTTTTCTTTTTTTTTAAATATTTTAATATTTTTGTTAAGTTTATTATACAAAGGTACTGGAATAAAAGGAACGTACATTCCTTTGTAACTGCACTCACTGCCTATGTGTGTATAATGGTTAATTATGCCTCTCTGTCCTGTGGCTTTGTTTGTACTGTAAACTGTCTAATCCACCCAGGAGTAAAACACATCATTTTACGCAGGATTGTTATCATACTACTTACCTGGTGGGTTTTAGATATGCAGTATTAAAAACAAACAAACAAACAAACAAAACACATTGTCCACATTTTCAAAATTCTTTTAGCAGTTGCTCAAGGGTGTTCCAGTTGTGGTCTGCAGATATACCCCATGAGTGTGGCAATATTGGATTATTCTAAATAGCAGTGTCCTGTGGGGCCTATTTGTACCCTTCCTAGCCTTGTTGCTCTCACCTGGAGGGTTCTGTGAGCAGATTGTCCCTTTTCATGGGGGATGTGGGGCAGGAGGATGGTCCCTGTGATCTGTATAGTGGCATTTCTGCTTTAATTGATAATTAATGGGTCCTATTATTGAAGATGATGATACTGTTCATGATGATGATACATGTTGACACTTCAGAAGAGAAAAAGGAATCTGAGTAACAATGGCAAAGACTCTTAACAGATTTGTTTTTTCTATTATGAAGTTCTGAAAATATGGCAGTTTTCAGGATTGCATTTCTGCCTCTGTCGGAAGGCAGATAATCTCACTATCGATAATTTAAAATATCCTTCTCTGTCTGAGAAAAACTTATCCTAGAGAAGTGATCAGATGGCTGCTTTTTCTTTTTCATCTCCCTAAGAATTTCCAAGAAGGGATGCTGTTACACCCTTTTCTTTCCAAAATACCTGTAGCAGCCTCTGCCAAACCAGAAGAAATGGAGTGCCCAACTAGACTCACTCTCCTGTGGGCTCCAGCTTTTTCTAGCATCTCTTCCTAATGTGGACCATGGGATTATAAGGGATCAGCTGAGTCTGAAGACCAATTATGAACAACCACGACTGAATCAGGCAGAGCACCTACACCTGTTCTCCCCACTCTGCAAGCTGGTGACAAACTGACAGTAGAGAGGGGTCTCCTTCCCCTGGGTCAAAGAAACCAAAGCAGAAAACTGTGTACTGGCTATGATTTTGTTCCTCAGCTACATTCCTGCCTGTACTAGCATATTATCTGCAGTACTTTGAATTTATCACAATACAATGGAGAACTTTGGTGTCATTTTCTGATTACAAAAGAGACTTACAGCAATGAACAATTCACCAGTAATTGAACGAGCAGAGTCACAGTCGCTGTCTTCCTCCTTTGAACACAAGTGAAAGGCATTCTAAAGGCCCTACAACACCCATCGGAGTGAAGTACAGGATGTTTTGGCATGTGGTAGGGAAGACTCCATTAGACTGACTATTACAGCAAAACAGAAGTGACTGTTCATAAAGCTTTTACAGAAATATATATTGCTGTTAGACACCATGGTATCAGCTGTTCTGAATTTTTTGTATGCTTCAAAAACATTGGAGTGATCATCTGTTGCATAAAAGTTCATTTACCAGGAAAATTTCTGTGCATCAGCAGCTTACTGACAATGTAAGTAGTGTTCCCTGATCCAACAGTTGCTAATTTCTTCAAGGCCTTCAGTGATGAATTTCCTCCAATACTTTATTTTCCTTCAGGCATCTAGCATCTCCTAGTTATGCTGCTTTTCTACAAAAAAAAAAAAGCGTTCAGTTCATCAAAGAAGAGTATCCAGTGCCTCAGGGCCCACCCAGTTTATACAGTCAGATTATGGCTGAGCTAAACTTTGCCTAAATGTTCAATTCAAATGGGAACAACTATATGATCTCCTAATTTTTCTTCACAAACCATACACTAATTAATACCTCTTTACTACTACTGGGACAAGATCCTTCAGAAATTCTCTGGTGTTGTCTTTAGCCATGTCAATGCAATGTAGTGAAGGTCAGCTGTATACATCCAGAGACTGTCCAAAGCCAGTAACTTAAATCCACTTTTTAATACTTCTGCATTTCTTTCTGCCACTGGCATAGCAGCTTCTGAGGCTTCTGAGAAAAGGAAATTCCTTTCCTGACATTCAGTCCCTTCTACCAAGATGGGAGAGATTGGGCAGAATATATACAAGATGCAGACTTTGCCCCAAAGGGTACTGCTATTCAAAAAAAGATTTTTTCTTAGTTTTAATTTCCAATCTCATTCATAGGGTCACTATATGCACCAGAAGTGGAATTCCTGTGAACAACACATTTCAAAAGACCACAGTTACCCTTTTGTGTAATATAAAAAGAAGCCTTTGCTTGAATTTCCTAAGACAAGAACAATTTCACGGGAACTGCAAATGCTCAGTAACACTGGTGATTTTTTTTTTCCTGCAGGGTTTGCAAGAGGGGAGATAAATATACTCTTAATTTAAAGCTACCTATTAAACTATGTCTGTACATACTCATTGGTTTACAAACTTGGGAAACAACTGAACCCTTATATTCATAACACTAAAGATAATACGCATTTAAAATTGCAGAGAATTAAACATATCAGTGCTCACATAGGAGTTGTATCCTTCAGGAAACAGCCTGCAGCCTATTTAGAATAAATTCCTGTATTGTGGTAGTTGAATTTATTTATTTGAAAACAGAATTATTTTAATCAATAAGTCAAGTCCAACAAAATATTAACTACTGCTTTTAGGATTATAGATTTTTTTATTTTTTTCAAAGGTAAAACTGTGACACTATAATAGATTAAAAAGAACAGAAGGTTGATCTACACTGGCTTTCAGAAATGGAAGTGCAACATATCTTTTTGCTTTATTTTTGTCTTATTCCTTTGGATGGTCATTTGTCTTTTTTTATTTTTTTCTCCTTTGGTGTTGTTTGTTACTGTGCTATTTATTTTTCTTATTCTTGGAGTACCAAAGATCCTGAAATGGCTTGATGATTGCAACCATGTGAAAATTTATTTTGTGGAAGTATGATTTGTTAACTTTTATTAAAATGTGGAATTGTGTATGCAGATTCTTATCAGAGGTTTGCTGGGGAGTTAACCTATTCCAGCAGGGAAAATCTGAGTGCATCAATGGAAGTAGTGAGCCTGAATCTAAATTCTGGATCTGAATACGCTGAAACTGGGGAGGAAGTTTGAACTGGAAAACACATCTGAGCTTTTGCACTTCGTTCCATCTGTAATCAGCATGAATGCGTGGCCTTAGGTATAGGACATACACAGAGGTTCATTCACGTGCAAAAGGAATTAAAATAATAATAAAAAGTCGGCATTCACAAATCAAATATTGTTGATACTGCATTTGCACTCTTAAATTTGCCTTGCTGGAGCATTACGTGTTATTTTTATAGGTCAATTGTTAAACAGCTGAGTGGTTGGATACAGTATGGAATAATAGCATCTGATATGGGTGAATTCACCAAAGTGCAAAGGGGCTTGCTGAAAGCTCTCCACAATACTAAGAGAAATGGGCATAAGCAGTACAAAGGGTGTTGTGTCAGCTCCTTGTAATGAGGTGACTTTCTTCCTCTGCAACAGCAAGTAGGGAATACAGCAGTTTAGCCCAGTTATACTCTAATGCTTAGGAAGTGCTCTCACTTCTTCAATAATATGAGCAATTAAAAGCATTGTAACATACTGTACCTTGTCCTTTTAATGTTGATATATTACAGCAGCTCATTCTTGAAGTCAAAATGGCAACTGCTATATTTTTCCTAGACTGTTTCATTAGTTGTAGTTGGGAAGGTTACATAGAAGCATTATAAAATTTATATGAGGCTTTTTACAGCATTTGAAAATAAAAGTAGCATTCTTTTTGTAAAGTTGCAGTTTTTTATTTCTTTATTCTTACAGTAATGTGCTGGGTTTGTTTCTTTTCCAGAATAGGAGACATCTAGGGAATTGAAACACTGTTTGGGAGGGGGTTCATTGTCAGTGGAAGTGAAGATGAGAATGCACGTAACTATTCTCAATCAGACGTAGAGAGAGCGAGAATTACCTGACTGGCACCAACTCCAGTCACACAAAGCTGCTTCTAAAAGGGCTACCACTCTTCACAGGAGGCTTCCTCTCTTTCCCTGGAGATGATAATTTAGTCAAGAAAGGCTTCCATGGACAGTTGTTCTTCAATTCATCACAGAAACGTTTTTATCCTACTGTTCCCAATTCCTTACTGTGTTTAGAGCAGTGGCAGCAGATGCAGTTGTTAGGCATTAATGTAAAATATTATATTGAGGTGAGCAGCTGAAAGCAAAGAGGAGCTGGCACCCGCTGAGTAGCCCTCCAGTGAATAACAGCCCTCCTCTGCTCAAGAATCACTGCTCTCAGTAAGCTGATGCAATTTGAACAGGATTTTACAAATTCTGTTTAATACAATTACACTTTTCTTGCGGTAACCAGATGTTATCTTGCACTGAGCTACATCTCATAAGGAACTGCAGGCTTGGTTCTTTTTCTCCTTGGATTTCCAAATTCAGTATTTCTCAAAAATACGGCACCTTAAATATAAAGGCTATGCCTTCAGCACGTGCAAATATGTTTTGTCTAAGTCGACCACTCAAGAAAATAGTATATAATTTAGTATTTATAAAACACTGGAAATATCTGTTGTGCATTTTTATTTTTATTTTTGTACAGAATGTGCCTTGTAACAAAAATGATTATGCTTTGGACAATAAAATGTCTTTCTGACAATCTTCCTATGAAAAGAGAAGGAAGGAATATTCAAACCATTCTGTCTTGCTAAGGGGTGTGATGACAGTAGTGGTTCCCAGCTCTGGACTAGACAAAGGTGGATTTGCGGTTCAGGCAGTGCTTAATGTAGTTCTTTAGGTTAATTTTATTTACTGTGTATGTAAACTTTAATTATCACAGAGGTTCTAAAATGCCTTATCCAATAGCTGAATTTCAAAAATGAAAGTTGGTTTGAAATGTGCATGTTGTACTAGTGTCACCTGTCAGCTATGCTGGGCTCATGCACTGGATGAGAGTCTGGCGAAAGGAACTTGCCGTCTGAGATAACAGCTCCAGCAGCTATTGGGGCGGCTCAGCACTGGAGAAGGGCAGGTTCACATACATATAATGGAATGAGCAAATTCTTTGTCAGTTGTAATGGTCTTGAAGTCTCCTAAGAGGATTTTAAGAATTCATTATATTCTAAATTACCAATTTTTCTACTGCTATGTGCTTTCAGTCTGGTATTTTTCTTTTGTTGTTGTTGTTGTTGTTGTTTGTTTTAATTATAATTATTAACTTTAGTCACCACTGTTTTAGTGATCATCTGAAGTACAGGACTACTGCCGAAGGAGGGCACCCAAGACCCCAGGCTGAATCTGAGTACCTCAAGCACGAAGCAGAACAGCCCCACTCCTTCCTGCTTACTGCTGTTCTCAGCAACTGGGATTTGTGTACTTGGCTGCACAGAAACACTGCTGCAATCACCATAAGGGGAACTGGATCTTTGAACATGCAGGGAGCTCATCTCGCCACCTCCTCCTCCCATCCCTTCTCTCCAGGTTATTGGATAGCATGGAGGTTGCTGTTCCCTGGGGAAGTGGGGTGTGTAGGTTTGAACCCTCTCACACTCTGGGAAATTAACCCAGGTTTCTCATTTCTCAGTCAAGCCAGAGCTCAGCTAGGGGGGCCGGTTGTTTCTGAGTTGAACCAACCCTTGATGCCACATCCTGTTTCCATACCAGCTGCTTTAATCTGTTTCTAGTGAGCCACCATCTGCTGTGGCTTCTTTCTCCTGCAGGAACACACAGCGCTCAACGTCTGTGCTGGCCCCAGGCCTTCCGCTGGTGCCAGTCCCCGTCCCTTCCCCTCCAGGTGTCCTTGCCTGCCCTCACCCTTCCAAAAGCCAAATCTTTGGCCTTGCTTCTACGCCTCCCCTGAAACTAGATGATGTTGAAAGGGGAGCTCAATAGCAGAGTGTTGCAAGCTTGGAGCTGTTGTGTAAAAGCAGGGTGTAACCCCTGCCCCTGCATCCATGTTTTGGAAAAAAAAAGACAGCAGCTACAGGCAGCAGGTGTTACACACACACACACACCAAGTGCGTCCTATACATTGTTTACTTCCAGGGATTTAGACAGAATCTGCCCCTCAGTGTGGATGTGTGGGAATATGTCTGATGTGCAGGCAGGTGCCAGCTGCTCCCCAAGGGCACATCTGCACCCTCGTGCCCAGCTGCGTAATGGGGGGCCAAAGGGGAGCACCAATGTGAGTGTACACCTCTCCAGTGTTAGATCTCACATGAAGGCTGCAGTGGCTCTGCTGGTTGTGGGCACTTATTTCCCTACTTCAGGCTTCATTTTCTGTCTAATAACAACAAATGATCAGATAACAGCCTCGATGACTTCTGGTCACAACAGAGTGATTCACTGGTAAACCAGACATGCATCTCAAGATTTTCAGTCCAGGAGGCTGCCTGTGAGGTCTCAACTGGTTCCCACTGATGTCAGCAAAAGATCCCTATCAAAAGCACAGAAGCCAGTGAATAAGTATGATCTCAAAAGCAAGCTGCTTACTGATGCCATGCTTTTATGTTCTCTAGGAATGAGACAAACAGATTTTCTATCTGTAGTGTTAAATTGGTTGAAAAGCAGTACGGATAGGAGGAGGATAACTTTTGGCTTCAAATACAAAGGTGAGAAACTTGCAATGGTGTTGCTGTTAAAGAAGAAAATATTACACCTCATTTGTCTGACAAACAGAATTAAACTAATGCCTCAAGGAAGCTTCACAAAACGTACAATTCCTTTAGGTGCATTTTTCTGAGATAGCATACTGCATCACTGTGGGACGTGACCCAGGCTAGGCCCAAGTCTGGATTTTGCGTGTACTGGGGAGCAGGCAGTGCAGCATGGCTTTGTGAAGTTTAGCCGGTGACCAATGGATACCTTGCACTCAGTCAGTGGCGTTCTGCTGAGTAACGTCAGACATGACCCACTGCATGCACCACTCGGGGGACTTCTGTCCTCAGGTAATTTGCTCTTGACTTAGTTGCACAGATATAAGGTGGTTTACACTTTTGTGTCTTTGCATTGTTCCAATACCAGCTTTTTAATCTAAGGCTGGTAACGTCTGGAGAGACCAGGAATCTGTGCAATGGATGACAAATGTGCTTTAACCAAGGAGATGACTCTCAGGCAGCGATGTGATACATTGTTTTGACCTTATTTACAGGCAAAGATGAATGAGATGATTGAAGGTCAGCAGTTGAAAGACTGGTTGTGTGCAAGGCCACAAAAAGGTGTTTTGTCCTTGGAGATGCACTGCTCTCACAGCTGGCTTTGGCCTCTTCTAGCCACAGTAGAAAGAGCACTGGGTTGCACCTCAGAGATCTAGAGAGCTAGGACTCAGCTTGTGGGCTGCCACTTGTACCATGGGCACATCTCAGTTGCATTTCATTTTCAATGGGCCCCCTATGTAGCTTTATTTATCCTTTTGTAGAGTAACTGCAATGGTGTTTTTCAGAGCCATTTAGACACTTGGCTCTTGACAGACATTTCAGAAGTACCAGTTTCTGCTTGGAATGAAAAGACCATTTAAGATGTAAAGTTTATTTTGTCTTTGAATTGAAAGTGGCAACATCAAATTGAGAGACTTTAGGTAAGAGATATACAAGTAAGTGGATTACATTGTGGGCACAAACCGTTGCCAGACAGGACTCCTAAATAACAAAAATACTTCTAAAAATGCTCATCTTTTTGACTTCTTTTAAATTTGTTAGAAAACCTCAAAGTAAATTGATCATCCTACTTTTTCCAATGCTCAGACTAGAGAGATAGCAAGTAAGAGTTGAAGCTCTTCCCAAGTGAAACTTGTTTCATCCTGTAAGGAATTTGTCAGTGATTCACTAATCTTTAAAGCCTGAATATTTCACTATCACAACCCAATCTGACATACCACATACCATAACCCATATAACTTCACTGACTGTATTGTGCTGGCTTTTTGCTTCTTTGAAGGGCTTCTGTACCAGTTACTGACTGAGCATAATTTTAAATGGATTTCTTTGTTAGTTTGTTTTTATAGGCTGATTACAGTGCATTTGGGTCATTTACATATTTTTTCAAGCAAAAATCTCTCCTGATTTGGGGAATAACTTTTGCTTGAAATGCTGGTACATTTTACTAATGCACAGAATTTATAGCAAAGTCAACAAATTGCTTGAAGTGTGGTTTTTGCTGATTAACTTCAATTTACTGTTATTAAGTTCCAGAAGAAAAGCATTAGCTAGGTAGCCCCAAGTAGCCACCTAAGTCTTTTTTGTGTGAAGCAATAAAAGTCACCCTAGTACTACATGGTTGACCTCTCTGTGATCCCTCAAAGGAGAGTGCTTTTTTCCAGTCTGTCCCCGCCTCTGAAATAGGTCTCTTAAGGGTAGTGTGCATGGAGCTACATCAGTCCCAGCAAACACATCAGAAATTAGCATTCCCTTCAGGAGTGTATCTCAGAGAAATGCTGTTTGAGTGCTCTCTGTGTCCTGTGTAGCAGCTAAGACACACTATGGTTCAGATGCTATTAACCATTCACATAAAAGAAAAAGGAGTAATAATACACACACCTTTCTTTAACTGCTCTGTCACAGGCTGTTATTTAACTACTCTGAGGTTTGATTGTTGTTTTTACCCCCTTTAGTAAGTTGCTATATAAGCTGTTTGGAAAAAAAGAAGTTATCTGTTGCTTACATAAAGCATTCTGTTCTCTACTTTACAGCTAAAAGCTGCTCAAGAGAAAGTGCTTTCCTAAAAAGGGCAAATATATCAAGTGTGGCCTATTCAAAATCAGTGTCTTACATAAATTGCGATCCTACTCTGCCAATACTCAAGGCTAACTATCTACTATAAACACCAGTTACTGTCATATATGAAATGTATGGAATGTTCAATAATGAGACCAACCACCACCTTTGAATAAGAAACAAATACAATAAATGATGTTTAAAATCTGTGTTAATGAATTGGTGGTGCACTACATTTATAAGAACTTTGTAAGTGCCAGGAAATGTGACATTGAGCAAGGAAGAAAAATACACAGGTTATGAAGGTACTAGGAAAGCATGACAGGCAGAAATATCGCTAAGGGATTGACCTATTTTCTGGCCTAGACATATCATTAAATACAAAAAAAAAAAAAAATGCATTCATTGAATTACAAGTACTGCTATTGTTACACTAAAAATATGACATAAAATGCAAATAAGACATATTAGCTCCCTGAGCATGTTTTGTTAGACCCACCCACCTACCCACCTACTCTACCTTTTTCACATGTCTAGTCTAGCAAGGACAGTTTGCAGGTCTCCACAATATTAAAGCCAAATTACAGCAAATCTAGAAAAGAAGATAAAAGATGGCACAAATGGAGTTCAGGACTGCAACTGAGTAGTTGTTCTCAAGATCACAGTTTGGAGTTTAGGCAACTAAATTCTGTATAAATCTCAGAAAGCTATGAAGGAAAGATATCTTTGTTTTCTGTTTTTTAGCAGTTCTATCACTGACTAGGAAAGTTAGTAAACTTCCATCACATTCTGTTAAATTCATAGGTGGTCAGATGGATTTTTCCCACATCGTTTAGTGAGGATTTACTTTCTCAGGTTTTTAAAAGTATTTTGGCAAACTTACATGTTCATATGCAATGAAAATAAGTAGGATGCTGAGCTGCTGTCTTAGATGAGATGATGGAAACAGAGAAGAAAAGATTTTATGAGACTTCTGTTTCAAGATACTGGCTTTCCCAAGATAAAATATTGACCTGCCTTCAGAGAGAAAACAGACATAGAAACATCTGTTTTACACACGATTTATTTTTTTTCTTTGTTCAGGTATCACAGAATCATTTAGGTTGGAAGAGACCTCCAAGATCACCGAGTCCAACCTCTGACCTCACACTAACAAGTCCTCCACTAAACCATATCACTAAGCTCTACATCTAAACATCTTTTAAAGACCTCCAGGGATGGTGACACTTCCCTGGGCAGCCTGTTACAATGCCTAACAACCCTTTCGGTAAATAAGTTTTTCCTAATATTCAACCTAAACCTCCCCGGCGCACCTTTAGCCCATTCCCCCTCTTCCTGTCACCAGGCATGTGGGAGAATAGACCAACCCCCACCTTGCTACAACCTCCTTTAAGGTATGTGTAGAGAGTGATAAGGTTGCCCCTGAGCCTTCTCTTCTCCAGGCTGAACAACCCCAGCTCCCTCAGCTGCTCCTCGTAAGACTTGTTCTCCAGACCCTTCACCAGCTTTGTTGCCCTTCTCTGGACACGCTTGAGCACCTTGATGTCTTTCCTGTAGTGAGAGTGAGGGGCCCAAAGGGTGAGGGGCCCAAAAAAGGGCAAAAGGGCCCAAGTATACCAAAATGTATACCAAGCTTTAGTAAGAATATTTAGTAGGACTTTAGCATTTATTTATTTATTTAAAGCAAGACAGCACTAAACAGTTCTGTAATTTTCTAAAAAGCCCTAACTAGCTGTAGTGTAGTAAACAACAGCAGCGAGGTGTTTATTGCTACAGGAGTCCCCTCTGGACTGTTACTACAGCATTAGACCTATTGCTCTGTTGCATGTGATTATCTTTCTGAAGAAAAGAGCCTTTCAGAAAACTATCTTTCAAGCAATTTATTTCTGCAAGAGCAATTTTACTGTTCATGGGTTTGTCTTAATGCTTTGCGTGCTTGCAATGTTTTTTGACCTGGAGAGATAACAAGCATTCACGCACATTTATTTCCTCTTAGCATAATGTAATGAATTATGAAAATATCTAGATAAATAATATTCTTGCTTTTATTAAAACCAACATGTTTTTCGTGTATTTAATTTTCTTTTTCACTTTTAGCAAAGGATGCTTTTCATCTTAGAGAATAATTTTGTTATGCCTCCAGACCAAAAAAGCAACCACTTGTTGATTGTTGTCTGTTGCACAAAGATAGAAATTTTAACAACTTAAACATTAACCTCTAGAACAGATGCCAACAATGTGCACTTTGAGAATAGTAAACCTGCTTTTGCTAGTTCCAAAGGAGCCCCCATTACTAGTAACTGCCAGAAGCTCTGGAAGTCAATGGAACAGTACACCTGCAGAGGTAGCTTCCTTCACACCAGTTTCAGATTACCTGGATCCAGCTGCCCTGTACACACTTCATCCCTTGAACATGAGTTCAACAGGTAGGTGCAGGGACACGTGCAGCCTATGAAGATGGCTCAGGTAAGGATGAGAGAGGGAGTTAGGAGAATCTTAGCAAATAGAGATAGAGCACTGACAGTATTAAAATAGTGGATGCTACTTAGTGTCTTTGCTAACTATTATGCATTGTGCAAATTAATTAAAGCAAGAAGCCTTGGGCCCCTTGCTAAGGTTAGTCTCATGAGTCTCATGATAAGAGTGTGAGCCTATCTTAAGAAACTGGCAGAAACTGGTCCTGTGGATGGACAAGAGCCAAGGAGCAACTGAGTCTGTGCAAGGACAAGAGGTCAACTGGCAGTGACAAGGAAGGGTCACCAACCTTCATACCCATGACCCCCGCGACCACCACCAGGAGACACTGCTCAAGCGCAGATGGGTGGAGCTTATGGAAATAACTCATAGGAACTAATTTTAATATAAAGCAGGAACAAGTTATGAATATGTATATGCTATATGTATATGCTATATGTATATGTATATGTCCGACTTTGGTCGGACTCCCCCCCCCCCCCCCCCGTAATGCCCAGTGCTGAATAAATGTACCTACTTTACAATCTTACTGATTGTGGAGTCCGTTTTCCACAAGTCAAGGATGTGAGAGACTTAGGCAATGGCCTGTTCTGCCGTACTGAACAGCTGGAACTGAGCAAGCAGAGGCTACATGAGTGAGCTGGGACAACACAGTAGAAGTGGTTATGTTAAGAGGAACAGTTATTGCTGAGTTCCTGGTGTCCACACCACACATTGGAGAGATTTCATTTCAGGTTAGCTCTGGTGGAGTTATGTGGAACAGATGTCCATTACCAGGTGCAGCACATTAAGCAATTTCACATACAGCTTGAGGTTTCCATACAAAAGGAATACAGTTCTCACACAGCCAGATCATTCCAGGATGTGAACCAAGATGCAGTGAGGATGCTGGGTATCTTCACTTTGAAAGCGCACACGTGGCATTAGTCAAAACCAAGGTTACACCCTCAGTGCCTAGCAGGATGCAGGTCTGCTGACACGATTCACCGTGTTGGTAACAGTTAACTATTTTTGTGTTTTTTACTTGCATGTGTGACTGTTCATCGCCCTGCCCACACGGCGGAGCAGATGACCCCCAAAAAGCTGTCATCCAACCAAAATCACGCCAAGATTCCCACTGAGCGCTTTCTGCCACACCTGCCCTACGTTCACTCAGCCCGCCTTGTCTCCTGACCGGTCCCCGCCCGCCCCACTATCTCGCGAGAACCGCCCTGCCGCGCAGGGGCTGTGAGATGGCGGCGGGACGAGGAAGGGGGGGAGAAGGGGGTAAAATGGCGGCGGTGCCAGTGCTGCTGAGGCGGTGCCAGTGAAGGGCGGGGGGGGAGCTCGGCAGGGCGTTGGAGAGCCCGCCCTCGGGCTGGTCGGGCTGGGCTGTTCCGTTCTGTTCCGCCTTACCTTAGCTCACCTCCTGCATGCTGCCGGGGCCGGGGGCGCTGTGGAGCGGGGCACGGGGTCGCCCGCCATGACCGAGGCAGGAGCGGGTAGAGCGGAGGGGGCTGAGGAGGAGCGGCGGGCTCGCGAAGGTGGTGGGGGCGGCCGCTGTGGGCGCGGGCAGGTGTGGGGCGGAGGTGGGCGCCGCCCGTGGGGCGCGACCTGGCATGGCTGTCCGTTTGTTTGTAGCCGGTCGGTGGGACTCTGTGAGTGGGGCTGGGGTATTGCCAGCCCGGGGCAGGGAGGGGACTCTGCCCTGCGTGCGCTGATCCTGAGTGTGCTCGGGGCTGAGCCACCTCACTTCTCGTGTCTTCAGTTCTTCCTTGGGGTTGGATTTGGGTGATGTTTAAGGTCCCGTCTAGCCCGAGCCGTTCTCGGGTTGGAGTGTAGCTGAGGTGTTCAGGGGTGGATGCAACGGCGGTGGATTTTGTGTGTCCAGAGGAGCCCCGAGCACAATGTGCACACTGCACTTCACTTTGTTCAAGCTACAGATGTATCATACTGATGTGTGGGCTGCAAAGGTTTCTCTATGTTTGACTTAATACGCTGTTTTTGGTATGCAATTAGTTATGTACCTCATATGATAGGATGATTTTTTGGCAGGCAAATGTAATTTAGTATTCTAAGTGTAGTGACTTTTGGCTCCAGCATGCACGTGCCTATGCCTGTGTAGTGAGCAAGGTCTGATGTTCCTATTCATAATGTTCAGTTTCTGGTACTAAACAAGGCAAGTTGTAAACCAGCTGCAGCTGCTTGTGCTCCCCCGGCCTTGCAAATGGGTGTGTCGCTTCCTCTTCTGGGGTTTTGAAAAACAGACATGAAGAAATCTCTCCTAAATGATTGTTGCAGTTCTGTTTAGTTAGCTCTGATTCTTCTAGGTTTAGTTGTTGTTTTAACATATTTTGGGTTGTATGCATTTTAAGACAGATGAGCATCCTGGTTGTCTAGAAGAAACAGGCATTTTTCTGACTCTGTGTTTTTTGGCTGTTCAAATACAAGTATAATTTTGTAGGAAGTAATTAGTGTTTGAAAAGCAAGTGTGTTAAAAACAAGCTTTTATTGTTTCTATGTGATGCATGGGAAGGAAATAATAAAAATAAAGAAAGCCCATTGTGGTCTTTTCCATTTACAAACAGGAAGGTAATGAACCATAGGCTTTTATGTTTTACTGTGGAAGAAACCCTCCTCCTGGGTTTTGTTGTTACTCAATGTTTATACTTGTTCTTTTAACAGATTTTGAAGAAACGGAGTCTTTTTCTATCAACTTTTTTTTTTTTTAAAAAAGAAAAAAAAGATAAAAGCATCTTCATTTGTGGGGAATAGGTCCATACTGGTCAGCTTCTTAGTACTTTTTTTTTCCACTCAAATGTACACATTATTGTTAGTGTACTTGTGCATTATTAAAAACAAACTCTAAACTAGACAGTTAACATCAGTTGAGAATCATCTTCATTGTAAGAATAAAACTACTTTGTGGGTGACTGGAAAGTGAATCAATATGCATACTCTGTTGAAAATTCCCTGCTTGGGCTCCAGGACCTGCTGAAAATGTGGAAGTTCTTCAGCAGGCTTGATGGAGTCAGCCTTTTTTTGCAAGCTTTTGATTCAGGTAAAACCAGATATACTCGATTCCTTTAGCAGTATATGATTGGAGAGGTTTTTTGGTTTGTTTTGTTCCCTGCTTTGTAATGAACTGAGATATATGAGACTCTCAGTTTCTGTTAGTAACCTGATTTGAGCCTGGAAGTGACAAGGAAAGCAGGGTAATCTTTCAAAGACTTTTCTGGTATCTTTTCATTAGCTGGTTACAGTCATACTTTTCAATAAACTAATAGGTTTGGGCAAGTTGTTGGCGTTTGAGATCTATTAAGTGAATATATTATTTAATTAGTTGTGATTCTTCAGTATTTTTTTCTGAATGGTGAAAATAAATGAGCATAGATGCAGAAAATAATCAGCAGCCTGTATTAATATTTGGTTTGAATTTCTATAATTTGGGATATGAAAATTTTTCTTCTCAGCATTTTCTGATAATAAAAAAAATCCAGTGTTCTTAAGCCAACCTGTAAGAGTTTATCTATTTACTGAAGTATGCATCTTTTTCCTGTTTATGCATGCTTATGAAGTGTGACAGAAAAAAAACCAAACACCTGTTTTAGGTGTTTTTTAGAAAATTAGATTAGAAAATACCTTTCTGGTATTTTCATAACTTACCCCTGATGAAAACAGTTGCCCCAGCTTTAAATGAAGGTATACTGTAGGCTGTGATTTGGACGGTAAACTTGCTGTAAGTAGTTTGAAGACAGTTTTCACGGCCCGTTTTAAAGCTGTAAACCCCAGAATATTTGGCGTTGGCGCTGTTGCTCTGAACCTAAACACTTATTGGTGTTTAGGTTCAGAGCAACAGCATTATTTAGAAGTGAATTCTCAGTCATCCTCCCTTACTGCTTTGCAGCTTTGATGACGACTCCTTTCAGAAGAAACTAAGCTAGTATGGTATTGTAGGAAGGTTAATGCCTCTCCAGACACATACCAAATGTACTCCAACTCCAGACGTAAAGGACTGAACCAAGGGTTGGTTCTCAGACAGCTTTAAAACACATGCATTGTAAGGATTCTTGGTCCAGTGAACTGGATTGAATGGGTTTTAACATAAGCTCCCTGGACTACAGAAAAATTAGAAATAGGGACTTCTGTAGCCGCCTGCTTTGCTCTGCTGGCCTGTTGCTGCTCTGCGTAGTATTTACTAATAGACATAGCCTAGTAGCTCATGTGAGTAGATTTCAATTTCAGTAAGTAATCAAGCAAGTTAGAGTAAGGACCATTTATGTGCCACCTTAACTACATTCACTTCTAACACCATTTTGAGTTCCTGAAACTTGTCAAAGCTTGAATTTCCTTAAGCAGCTGCAGAGCTGTGACATGGAGAATAGTTCTGCGTTGTATCTTCTGAGGACAAATGCACGCAGAATGCCACCCAAAAGCTTTGGTTTTGCCTTTTTTTTTTTTAAAGGTACTTGCTCATTCATATCTTACTTCAAATATGTTTTACTGCAATATCCCAATAGATGCATTTAGATGGTTTTTAGTTGCTTAAAAAAAAACACCTAAATGAGAGCAGACTAAGAGTTTTTTTATTAACTTATTAATATCTACATTACTTGTATTTTTCTGCTTATGTTTGGAGTGCCTATGTGTATCTTGTACGA
This sequence comes from Oxyura jamaicensis, assembly GCF_011077185.1. Lineage (NCBI taxonomy): Eukaryota > Metazoa > Chordata > Aves > Anseriformes > Anatidae > Oxyura > Oxyura jamaicensis. The sequence goes on along the minus strand of NC_048893.1, from coordinate 73,599,243 downwards.
TTTCATTTTGATGATTCTAAGAAGTGACAAATATGTTTTAATATTAAATAAATATTTCAGGAGAGCCTATGGGGTGTGAATCTATCTCTAGCCAAAAGCTGAACTTCGACAGGGAGGCGAGTGGATCATGAAGTGGCAGTAAGGCATAATTAAGGCCATAATTCTGAAGGGACTGTCGAGGATTTGTTGCGTGTGACTACTAGGTGCTGTCTGTGGCTGTTGTATTGCAGCAGCTGCGTGAGAGGTCTGTAGCCACCTTGGGTGGGATTTACCTTACTTATCTTCAGATGTCAGTGGAGTAGATAACAGCATCAGGGCTAGCTACTTTCTTCTCTGTGTAATTACCAAAGGGAAGGAGGTAGGCACTCATGGGCTGCATTTCATCCAACCGACTATGGAAATCTATTTTAGATAGAGATGAATCACCCTAGAAATGTTAAATTTCATCTAACCAACTGTATTTTAGGTTGATATGAATCACTCTTGAAATGTTTGCTACTCTCCAAGAGGCCCTAAAATGGCTAGTTCAGATGTGGACATAATTGTTTGCTTGGAGGCATTGCGCCTTTTATGGCTGGTGGAGTTTAGCCATAAGACTTTCCTAATAGCCTGTGTTTGTTTAGGAACTGAAAACCTTAAAATTGCTAGTGGTACAGACTGCTCAGAAATACGGTATGTGTTTAGATAAAAATATTGTCAGTAATTAGAAATATAGAAGGTTTCCCAACTCTTGTTTTTTAATACATTGCATGGGATTCACAGAGAACAATTACTGAACATATTTTTCTCCAACTGTATAAACTTATAGCCCTTCCTTAAATGTTAAGTTTTTCTTGATCAATTCCTAATATGTTTAGTGAGAATGTAAATTTTTTCATGTGATATCTTTGTATGGGCTTTCCTTTTTCATAGAGACAATGCTTAAAACACAGTTTTTTGTTTTATTAGAAACAAATGACTGTACATCAGGACATTTGACCGTCCTGATGTACATACCTAATATGCTTCTTTCTTATTTTTTAGATAAGTGCTTAATACTGAGATTCAAGCAGATCAAATCAGATTCAAATAGTTCCTTGAAAACATATGTCTATTTGCTCAGTCAACAGTATGCCAGGGCCTTAGTAAAAGTGTAAAATTATCAATAGCATTAGTTTTTTTTTTAAAAAAAAGTCAATTTGAATTTTGTTAGCCTTGCAATCCGAACTAGTGTAAGTAATAAATAGCCTTTGGAGTAGCAAAACAAAATGTATCTAGTTGAACTAAACTGTTTCTGTCACTCTTTTCAAAATTAACTAATGATTTTAATCATCCTGGAAAATAAATTTCTAATAAAGATTGTCTTTCTGGGTGTTATTGTTCATGAAGCAAGAGTGGGAGACATTTAGTTTTGCTTCATATGTTCTTAGAAATGCTTAGTTTTAATGGTATGAAACTGCTCACAGAAATGGAAAATATGAGGAGGTCCCTCAGCTGCACAAATGAAAGGTAGGAATCTAGCTAGGAACCTCCTATCGTAGAAACACACCTTAGTTATTGGATCCTTTATCCATCTCTCCCATTGTGGTACAATCAGTGAAGAAGTCTCTCATCACAGAGTGCAGGAGGTAAAGATATTCTTCAGGGCGAGAGTGAGCACTTTAAAATCACCTAGTCTCATAGAGCTATTACAGCAAGTCTGACGGGATTATTCTGAAACGCTCTTACTGACTTCTCAGAGCTGACCTAGCTTTATGAACTGTTTCTGTCTGCTTCTTGTTCAGTGAGTAGTAGGTATTAAAAATACTTGTTTTTGTCTGTGAAATTCTAAATACTTAGTTTTCTACTGCTTATTTCCCTATTTATTTTCTTTTCTGTTCTTTTTTTTTGGATAATTTTAAATATGTAAGAGTATATGCTGCATTGCTGCACATGGCAGGAATTAATACAAATTCTTAATATTATTTATCTTCCTGAAGATATATCTAGATGGCATTTAATATGACATTTCACTTAAGATGTCACTGTGATAGTAAGGATTCAGCCTATTCATTTCAATGTAGAAGTTCTAATAAATTGTTGTTGATAAACTAAACATCCTGTTTTTTCTTAGTTAAGAAAAAGATGTTAGGAAATGTAGAGGAGATGGGTTCAGTGTTCAGAACTTAGTGCCAGAGTGTTAGGAAAAATTGTAGTTATTTTGATAATATGAAGGATAAATTGGAAAAGCTGTAAATGACACATCGTTCGATTCCCTTTTTTTTTTTCTTTAAAAGGAAGTGGTTTAGGAAGCAGGCTGGCCATCTGTGTGCAAAGGAGCATTTAGGTCAGTGTGTCTGTTCTCTCCTGCCTTGTTAAAGGATGAAAGGATTTGTTGTGCTGAAAGCATTCTTGTATTTGGTACATCTAGGTTTCTGTTTAGTAAAAGTAAATACCCTTATGAATATGCATGAAGAATGATCGTTAATTCAAAAAACCTCATTTAGTGATTGTAGACTGCTGTTAAAGAAGTGAATTAAAACTACTCCCTACAAATAAGTTCCTTTGGAATTATTTTTGTTTGATTTTATTATTGCAAGAATTTGTAGCAGAACTATCAAGTGAAACTACTATAAAGTGATGATTAATCAAAAAAAATTAAATATCTTCCATTTGTACCCTTGTATTTATAACTTATTTTAAAATAATTTTAATATCCCTAGTTTTAATGTATTGTGTGCTTGAAGTAACTACCTCTTCTTTCCATTTTAGATGCCCAAAGGCTGTTACTTATTTGAGAGGTGTTTATTGATTCTCTGTGTTTTCACCACCTACTTTTCTTCGGAACTTCCTATGTGACTTAATGAGTTAAAAAGATTTCTAAAATAAAATTGGCTGACTCTGTGTAGTCTCTCTTGGTAGAGAGAGGATTAGTGGAAGACCAGGCAATGTTCTTCAAGTATTAGCCTATTTTCATTTAGTTCTCTAGAGTAACATTCCAACAGAAAATGAGAACCTAGGAGGTAATTTTTCTGGTGTAAGATGCATTTATACCCAAGAGGGGGGGAAAAAGCATACACTGTACTTCATTCTTTTTACAGACAGTACAGATGCTAAAAAAATACTCTTAATAAAGTATCCAGTTTTTCTTCGCGATGGATTTTGAAAGTACCTATTTGTTTTTTGCCTCCTGCAAAAGTAGGAGATACTCACTTTGTGGAATTAATCCTTTCCTGTTTCTAGTTGTATGATGCTGGATGCTTTCCTCACTAGCACCATAAGCCTAAAGGATTGCCTGTGTTGCTGAAACAAAGTTAACTCTTTCTTTAAGCATCAGCTGGGTAATTCTTTGTAATAACTTTGCACTGAGATAGGGAATAAAGTGCAATAGTGCTTTGATTCCTTGAGCGTATGTTCCTTTACCAGTAGGTTGCTAGGAATATTTTGGCTTGTGACTTTTTTTTTTTCTGGCTGAGAAAGCTGTTTTTCTTGATAGAAGAGTTTTCAAGGGAATTCTGAGGTAGAATGTGACAAGCTTTCGAGACTCTTGACCTATGTGATTGATGTTATAAGTAACTGTAGATTTTATGTCAGAAACATAGCAAATCTTCTTTTTGAGGATGCTCGGCTTGTTTAAAAACATAGTTCACTTTATTTTGTTTAAATTGAATGTAGAGTTAATATTTGGATCTGCTAGTAATGCTGCATCTTGTGATTTAGGAGCAGGATGCTTGAGGTGCTGGGAGAGTTAACTGTAGTCTGTGGAAACTGAGGAAAAAGGTATATTTTACATTGCATTAGTCTGAATAAGTTGTGGAGGTCTTTATAGGACTGTGGGAAAATGATGTGCTGTTTTCTGTACATAGGTTGTAGCAGTGTAACTTGTTTTTTGTGTCAGAGGTGTAAGTCACCTACACATGTGGGTTTTGTTTTTTTCTTTTCTATAAATGAAAATCAGAATGAATGCATGATGATGTAGCTTGCATTGAATGCTGAGTGTTTTTTCTTCATTTATAGATAATTTCTCAATAGATGGAAGTCCATGCATTGCTTCTGGAGTCTCCAGCCTCATGAATCCAATAGCTAAGACTGCTACCACTTCTTTCAACACTTCTGTGGCTGAGATTCCAAGGAAGCGCAAAGGAAGTGATTCTGATAACCAGTAAATAAATTGATTGTGTCTCCACATAAATAAAGGAAAGAGGATTAGAAAGTTACTGTCATAGAAATAACAAATGAACATCTCAAATTTATTACAACTATTTATTTTTGTTTCTTGTAAATATGTTGGCAGTTCTGATCACTTAAAACTCGAAAAAAGAATCCTTGAATCCAGGTGATATATGTAGGTTTCTATGTGTCTTCCTGTCTTGAAGTATCTGGTAACGTGTCTTTAATAATGAAATTTCAATCCTAATGCTTTTTTTTCTTGTTCTGCTTGCAGCAAATTATTAAATAGCTTGAATTCTCAGAAGTGCACCTTTTGAATACCATTTTTAATCTCTTTGATGTAGAATTGCAGAATCAGAACTGCTTCTTCAGTGAACAGAGCAGCCATTTATATAAATGTCCAGAGAGAACTGTGACCTAAAAATTAGTACCTTCCTGCAGTAGTACTCTGTGCACTGATACTCTTAGCTGTTTTCTCCAGTTTTATAACTGCCAAACAGATGCCAGTTAACCAAATTAATGTTTATACAAAAAATATATATAATTTCAAGTCCTTTGTTCATAGTTACATTTATCAGCTAGAAGTAAGTCAGCATGCAGATCTACTGCATTACAAGCATCTCTCCATTACCATTGTGGAAAATCCACTTTAAAGGGGGTGGGGGTGGGGGGGTGTTGTAGTAAATTTACATGTATTTGTGATTATTAAAGCAATTCTCTTTAAACCATGCTTTTTCCATATATAGGCCAGTGATCTACAGAATGTAGCCATACTGTGGATGTTGATGGAATTTTCAACTCGCAGCTTCATGTCTATTGAGAAAACTCCAGAAAGACAATAGCTTCTGAAAGAAATCTCCACTGTTGTTTTTTTTGTAGTATTAGTTGATGTTATGTGTTTAATGAAAATGCTAGTTACTCAGTAGTGTTTCCCTGAAGTTTGGATCTGTTTGTGATTTCATCTGACTTCTGTCAGAAAAAAAAATCGTGGAAGTTGAAAAAGTATAGTTTTATAAGTACTAATAATTAGTTTGTTAAAACCAATATTCTTGCTGAGAATGAGTGAATAATCAAGTGGGATTTCCACACACTTTTTTTCTGCACCATTAAGTATACCAAGTCATCTTGCGTTTCAAAGTACATTCAGTTTACTTCATTACCTGTTTTGCAGGGATACGGTTGAAGTTGATGGTGATCCTCAGAAAAGGTACTCTTTATAAATGAACCCATTTCTGTTTTCAGTGTTCTGTCACATTTCCCACTTGTCTAGCTAAGCTGTGTGGCTGCCTTAAGGAATGCTTGTCCAAGGACATGTATTTGTGTAGCTAATTAGTGGGGTGGATAGATCCATTCAGTGTTAAAATTTTCTAATGTTTCTTTCAAAAATGACACTAACGAGCTCATGTTTACCAGACTTACTCATGTTGAAATTAAGATACACATAGAAAAGAATAACCGTTAAATAAGGCCGAAGAGGTGAAGGGAATATGCTCATGCTCTTCTAGGAGAGGCACATCTAAAGATGTTTTTCAATTTTTTTCAACCTTCACAGTGTGCTTTTTAAAATATAACTACCACATACATGTTTAAATAACTTTATTCCAAGTTGACAAGCCAAAATTAATATTGGCTGTGCAGTATAAATACAGATGATGTGTGTATTATGGAATAGTTATTAGTTACATGATTACTTTGTGATTTCTTTTTCTGCACCTCAATACCTTACTTAGAATATATATGTTTATATGTAGCTGTCTAGTATTCTATATTATCCTTGTAGTCAATATTTGGTGCATGACTTACTCGGTAGTATTAAAACCTGAGCATAAACTGTTAATTTATTTGTGGATTTTTCCATTGTGCTCATGATGGAAATCTTTGAATAATCTTCTTTTGTCTTTAAGACCCTCACTTCTTTTTAAGACAAAATAAGGAATTATGATTAATGATAAAATAGATGAAAATGTGGTGCTATTTTATTTCTTTTGAATAATAACAATCCTGTTCTTGCTAGGACAATTTAAGGATACCTACATCAGAGCCATGAGGTAGACTTTAACTATGTGTTCAAGGTAGCCTTAACCTAGCTATTTATATCAAGAACAGCACATCTGTTAGGACAGAGGCTATATAAATCCATGGAAGGCTGTGACTGGTTGCTTGAACAGCAAACTTGTTCTAGTTTCTTCCCTAAGTGAAGCTTCTGAGGGAAGAGATACAGTCAATAGGCTGCATGCTGCATTGCAGGTGATCTGGCTCTACTTTATCTCTTTACCTCTTATGGTTAGATAAGGTAACTTTTACAGTATCAAGGAATCATCTAGGTTGTAAAAGACCTTCAAGATCACCAAGTCCAACCATCAACCTGACCTGTTGAGTACCACCCCTGACTTATGTCCCTTAGTGCCACGTATGTATGTCTCTTCAGGGATGGGGACTCCACCACTTCCCGGGCAGCCCATTCCAATGCTTCATCACCCTTTCTCTGAAGAAATTCCTCCTAAAATACAATCTAAATCTCCCCTGCTGCAATTTGAGACTATTCCCTTGTGTCCTATTGCTCATCATCTGAGAGGAGAGACTGCCAGCCTAGAAAACGATCAGGTCTCCCCTCAGCTTCCTTTTCTCAAGACTAAACAACTTGTTTCCTCAGCACTTTGTCATGAGTTCTGTGTTCTAGTCGCTACACCAGCTTCTTTTCTATTCTCTGCACAATGCTCAAGCAACACAATATCCTTCTTGTAATGAAGGGCCCAAAACTGAACACAGTATTTGAGGTTTGGTCTCACCAGTTCCAAGCACAGAGGGATGATCCCTTTTGTAGGCCTCCTGACCACACTATTTCCGATACAAACCAAGATACCATTAGCCCTCTTGGCCACTGGATTACACTGCTGGCTTGCATTCAGATGGTTGTCAAACTAGCACCCCCAAGGGCCTATTCTGCTGGGCAGCTTTCTAACCATTCTTCCCCAAGACTATATTGCTGCATGGGATTTTTATGGCCCAAATGCAGAACCTGGCACCTTAGCATTGTTGAATGTTGTGTGATTAGACTCAGCCCATTGATCTAGTCTATTCAGATCGCTATGCAAAGCTTTTTTACCCTCAAACAGATTGACAGGCTTGCCTAACTCGATATCATCTGCAAGCTTACAGAAGGTGTTCTTAATCCCCTTGTCCAGATAATTTTTATCAATGTTAAACAGAGCTTGCCCCAATACTGTGCCATGGTGAATGCTACTGGTGACTGGCTGCTAACTGTGTTGAACACCACTCGCTAGGACTCTCGGAGCCTGGCTGTACAGCCAGTTCTTCACCCAGCAGTGTACGCCTGTCTAAGCCTTGAGCAGTCAGTTTTTCCAGGAGAATACTGTGAGAAAGTGTCAAGTACTTTACTGAAAGCCAGGTAAACAACATATATAGCCTTTCTGTCATCCTTACTGTAGAAGGAGATCAGGTCAGTAAGGCAGGATCTGCTGTCCATGAACACATGCTGGTTGCATCTGCTTACTTGATTTTTTTTTTTTTTTTTCTGTGTGCTGTGAGATGACATTCAAGATGATCTGCTCCATGACCTTCCCTGGTACCGGGGTGTCCTGGTTTCAGTTAGGACAGTTATTTTTCCTCCTAGTAGCTGGTAGGGTGCTATGTTTGGATTAGGATGAGAAGAGTGCTGATAACATGCTGATGTTTTAATTGCTGCAGAGCAGTGCTTACACTATGCCAAGGACTTTTCAGCTTATTGCTCTGTCCTGCCAGCGGGCAGGCTGGGGGTGCAGCAAGAGCTGGGAGGGGACAGACCCAGGACAGCTGACCCAAAGTGGCCAAAGGGGTATTCCATACCATCTGACGTCATGCTAAACAATATATAGCGGGTGGCTAGCCGGGGTGGGGGGCCGGCTGCTCAGGGTTGGGCTGGGCATTGGTGAGCGGGTGGTGAGCAATTGCATTGTGCATCACTTGTTTGTACATATTATTATTATTATTTTCTATCTTAATAAACTGTCTTTATCTCAACTCACAGGCTTCACTTTCCCGTTTCTCTCCCCCATCCCAGAGTGGGAGGGGGGAGGGTGAGCAAATGGCTGTGTGGTGTTTAGCTGCCAGCCGGGTTAAACCACAACACGGGGTCAGGCTGATAGGCCTATGATTCCTGGGATCCTCCTTCTAGCCCTTGTTGTAGATTAGAGTTATGTTTTCTTGCCTCCAGTCAACTGGGACCTCCCCAGTTAGCCAGGACTGCTGGTAAATTATTGGAAGTGGTTTGGTGAGCACTTTTGCTAGCTCAGTCAGTACCTGTGGATGAATCCCACCCAGCCCCCATAGACTTGTGAATAATCAAATGATGTAGCAGGTCACCTGCAGTTTCCTAGTGAACCATAGGTGCTTCATCTTGATCCCTGTCACTGTTTTCCAGCTTGGGGCTGAGAACCAGAGATAAAAAAGGGATTAAGTACTGGAGTTTGTAGTATATGCACATTTCTCGTAAAAGTTTATTTCAAAATGAAAGAAGAAATATTAGGTATTGATAACTCCCCCAGATCTGAAGCAATTTCACTGAAGATAAATTCTAGGGTCATGTGAACCCAACCTAATCCTTATTATACGATTATTATATATAGGCTTATCAGACTGCCTGGGTTCTAGTAAAATCTAGGTTGAACAGCTGGATCTCTGAATCTTGTGTTAATTTGACTCTGGCTGCTGCATCCTTATTGGGGTTGGTGCTTGGTTGTAGGTGGAAGTAGCTTTTGAAGTCTTTTCTAAAGCTCTAATCTCCAACTTTCCTTCGACTTCCTACTTCTGTTTTCTTACAGGAAATAGCCACTACCTGATTGGCCTGTCTCCTTACAATCCTGCCACAACATACACATCTTCTAAAATGATCTTGAAGCCAGCAGGTCTCCTCTGGAATGGAGCTTAGAGTACTGCATGAGATGTCTCCACAGCTGATTTTTTTTTTTAAAAAAAAGCTGAAGTACTGTTGTGTAGATTTAAAAAATGCTCGTATCAGTTTCTTTTAAAGAAAGTTGTTGCCATTATTAGTATGGAACTGCCTCTCTGCAAGTACCAAATTGCTCATACTGAATTGGCAAGACATCTATTAGGCCACTTTCTGAATTTCTTAGAGATTATGGTGGGGAATACTGTGATCTTGGAGAAAAGATCATTGCCTTTGTTTGAATTATTAAGTTTTCCTGCTGCTAAGTATTTATCATGATGTTGGTGCTATGATTGTCTTTCATTTATGGTTTTCTTACACAGACTCTTTCCAGTCATTGCTGTGGGGTATGGGAACATTTTAATTTTTACTTCTTTTTTGGTCCTTGAGCAATTATGTTATATTTTAGGCCCAACCTAGGCTAGGGTTATTTTTTTAATCTCTTGGCAATCAGATTTTGGAAATAACATGAATAGAGGACCCTTGAAAATTTAAAAAAAAAAAAATAAAAAATACACTAACTCAAGACTGGACTTAAGCTGTTTGAATGTTACATTAATTTTGTTTTCTTTAGGTTAGAAATAGCTCTACAATAATGAAATATCCCCGTAATATGTTTACATAACAACTGTGAATATTGGAAATTATGTTTTTGTCTATTTGTGTTACACATCACTTTCTAGGTAATGTTTGTGTTGGGAATTTCTGTGGCTTTGGTTTTGTTGGAGTGACAGTAAATTTGTAGCATTTTCTGTATCTTCTTGAAGTCATGGACGAAGTGCCTAGTACTAAATACACAATGTAAGACTCTATATCTTGTTTTCTCTAGGAGTGAAGATGAAGAACATCTTAAGACAAAAGATTTCAGGTACTAACTTTATAGCATTAAAAGCTATAAACTCAAGTTGTGTATAAAGGAAGCTAGCTGATCCTCAGTCTGCATGAATTTAGGAATTGTTTCTTCTAGATTTGTTTACACATGTAGGTATTTAAGAATTATCCCACACGAAAATGGATTCACTGAAAGCATGACAAAGAATTCTTGTTCTGGAACAAGTGCTTGTATATGGAATTACTTAATGATTGCCACTGCACTGTGAATTCACATCTTACCTTAATGCAAATTAAAGTTCACAGAAACTACTTGTCAGAAGCATTATTTATGCAATATGCTAACTAGTAATTATCATAGAAACAACAAGGTTGGAAAAGACCTCCAAGATCATCTGGTCTACATTAAATTAAATAGAAGAAATGAAATAGTGTTCCAAAACAAATTTACAGTTTAAAAAACTCCCAAATTTGTTTTTCTTTAATGAGTATCTCAGATCACTATGTAAGACTGTGTTTTGTATGTTGCTTGTGTTGTACTGTTAATTTTTTTCCTTAGATGTTGGATTCTTAGTTTATTAAAAAAAGTATATATTGGAAGACATCTTTGAAGGTTTGATCAACAGTTAATCTCTGTCCAGTGTTTCTTTTCACAAGCTTATAGGAAACTTGCTTGTCTCCCTTCCTGCTTGTAACTGGGGAATGTAACAGCAGGCTTTCTGAATCATCAAGGTTCACTAAGATTTCTGCATCCACAAATTATTCTCAAATATTAGAGGTGTGGAAGATTGTTCTATTTCCCCATATGTTTGTAACCATTTTCCCGAGGTTCAAAGTACAAAGAACATACATAATATATTACTTGACTGTCCCTACCCTGATACAGAGGAAAAGTGGGGTGAGCCAAGAATAACTGATGAAAGTAAACTAAAAAAGGCTTCGAGGGTGGGAGGGAAAGCAGATTACTTGTATGAGTGATCCAAAGTTATCCATGTGGAGGGGGAATTTCTTTTTTGTGCTTCCAAAGAAAAATAATTAAAAACATAGACTAAATCTTTAAAATTATACTTCACTCTTTCTAACAGGCCAGAGTTATTGAACTTTATTATCATCAATGCTTTGTTACAATACACCTAAAAGGAAGAATTTGGGTATCAGTTAACCAAAGCATTTGCTTGATTCGGTTAACTGCCATTGTGTCTGGTCTCAATCAGAAAGGAATAAATCCTCATTTTGAATGAGTGGCTAGCTTGCCTTCTGAGTGAGAAGGGAATAGAATTAATTTGACTTTCCCTGACCAGCTAAATGGTAGAGGAAAGATGATCAGCTAGAAAGTCAACATACTTGACTAGAAAGAATTTGAGAAAAGGTGACCTGAGATAAAAATGTATTTGTGATGTGCAATGTTGTGTGCCCTAGAGGGGATTTTATGATGAAAACTGTGTAAGAGAAGCTCTTTTCAGGTGGTTGAATTCTTGGATGGAGGCTTACTGAGATGAAATCTGAGACATAGAGTGTGCACAGAGGCTGGAATCCTTCCTTAATTCACCTTCCTAGGTGAATGAAGGGGGAAAGCTTTCTGAAATACCTCTAGTGAAAAGCAGATGGAGCATAGCTTTTTCTTTAGTTTCCACAGCATCTCTTATAACCACGTGACTCGGTCATTTGTGCTGTAAATAAATGCTTGTATTTTTGTCTTTTTAAAATATGAGTTATTTTCAAGATAATTAACAAGAAGACATTGCTCATACTGGATTATTGTGCGTTTGCATAGGCATAGCTCAGAGATACTTCAGCGAGTGCTTAGAGCATTATTTTTTTTTTTTAAAGAAATAGTAGTAGAATGAATTCCCCATCTTTCTTACACAGGCTAGAGAGCAGCAATGTCTTCAAATGTTTACTAATGACATCAAATGTCTGGTATACAGTAAGATGTCAAGGTATTCACTTGGGCCTCAAGGGTCACAAGAATTTCAGTTTTGTTAGTCTTTATCAACTCTTGTTTCTGCCATATATGATTAAGTTGTTGAAATATTTCACTTCATTATTGTGACCGTTGCTACTTTGTTCACATTAATCCAATTGTCAAATATGTGTTTAAAAAAACATTTCAGTGCAGTGATACTTTTCATAATACATTCAATTCCCAAAATTAAATTGATGAATATTATGAGGAAAATTGTGTGTTCCACACCTTAAATATTTTTTTTCTTATTAGAGAGGCTCACAGTCAAACAGAGAAACGAAGAAGAGACAAAATGAATAATTTGATAGAGGAATTGTCTGCTATGATACCCCAGTGCAACCCCATGGCACGAAAACTAGATAAACTCACAGTTTTACGGATGGCTGTGCAACACTTAAAATCTTTAAAAGGTAGGTTTTAGAAAACTAATCCTGACAGTCCTTGTTCTATCAGGAGTTATACTACATATTTTCTTTGATGTTAAATACATCTTAGGTCTTCTGTTTTTGTTTCCTTGCTGAATTCATTTCTATGTTCTTCGCTTAATTTTTCATTTGTAGTTTCCAGAATTTCATTTATTTATATTCTGCTATAATAAGCAATACTTCAGTGTCTAATACCTTGTTAGCTAAGGCTATACCTTTTCAAAATTATAGAAAAATCAAGCAATTCCATCTTCTGTTATTTTCTAACCCTCAAATTAAAAGTTCTGCTCTCTTTCAACTTTCCATAATACTTTCTTTAACAGTAATACCTGTGGTGCTATATTAACATCAGTAGCTGTACTGCTAGTGAGAAGAAAATGGTCTTCAAACTAATGTTTGTTTGTGATTGCATCAGCCCTTCATATTGAAATTTCCTATTTAATTATTGACTTTGTAATCTACAACATCATTGGAAAAGACCATTTTTTAAAAATAACTAAGTTCTGGGAAAACTTGAAATTGAAAACCAAGTCACTTATGACATATTGAATACTTCCAATGAGTTGTTTGTCTAGTGTGACATCAGAAAAAAAAAAAGTATTCTCAACAATGGGAAACCATCCTAATCCTTACCTAAAGAAACTGATCTAAGTAGTTGTACTGATAGGGAGCACAGAGAACTTACTTCAGTGATCAGTTTCATCTTTTACCGTGTAGTTTTATAAAACAATAACTATTTGCATAAAATTTAAAAAAAATGAAATTTGAATGTGATCATCTTTCTTCTTTTTGTTTCTTTGGCTTGCAAGGACAGTAGTCAAAAGAAACATTGCAAGACATACTTTAATAGAATAGTTGCTGGCTGATTACATTTAAGTCTGAAACACCACAAAATTTTATAGAGTGCTAGGAAAAAGAGTTATTAGAAGCTTATGTCCCCAGCCACATAACAAAGTAAATACAGATTTCATTGAATGGTTTTGTGTGTGTGCCAGAGTCAAACCATGATATATTCTTTCATCTCTTTTTGCTATTCTTGCGTTGTTCAAGGGTTTTCTTTCTACCCTAAGAAATACTGACATCCAAATACAAGTTGCTTATTGCTTGCTCTGTCAGCAGCATGCAAAATTTTGGTGTGTGTTTTTTTTGGCAACGCTGTTTCAGAATAATAATTCAATCAACTGTAAGCAAAGATCAAAGACTCTGTGCCTTGCCAAAAATTTTATTATGGATAAACACATCTGATAAGAACTTCTTTAGATGTAAGTCAAAGCAATGTATGAAATGAATTACATGACTGTCTTGACAGTTACGGACTCAGAATAATTTAGGATGGAAGAAATTTCTGGAGGTCCTATGGTCTAAGTAGGCTGAGAGTTGTGCATAAAGAAATAATGTCACAGATAGCAGGGTAGTAATTGCACTTAGAGTTTAAACAAGCATCTACATCTTGACAATGAAATGAGAAATCTGAAGCTCAAATGGTATTATTTTAACAGTGGTTTAGGAGAACTGGACTTTATCCACCATAGTTGTTATATGTATCTTCAAAACAAATGCTTTAAGACAATAAGAGATACTATATGGAATTACAGAAAATGCTGGAATTCATTGGCAAGTTCAACTGCTATATACCTCAAAAAATGCCTAGAAAAAAATGTGAAAATACTTGTAATGGCTAAGGAGGATTTTAGTGTGTTTGCCATGGATGATAGAACAGTAGTATGTTGTGAGTCAAACATACAATACCTATTTAGTGTAACTACACAGAGTGATTTTTTGGATGGCTGGATATAGAGTACTAATGAAGCCTTATTAATGCCAAAAGGCAATTGATAACATAGGAATTCAGCAGATAACTAAGGGTTCTGAAATAGGTCTACAAAATATTTCTAGGTAATGCAGAGCTCATAATACCTTTTCTGTAGCAGTATACAAAAGATATCTGATCAGAAGCTTCCTTATTTTCTGCTAAATAAAAGGCAAGGAAGTAACTGGTGGTATGCCCATATTCACTATCAGTGTATGTTTAAGAGGTTTGTTTGGTTCTGTTTTTTTAAAAAAAATCTTAATTTTTTATTCAGCTTTTATGATTGAAAACAGAATTTACAAATTAAAAAATAAATATAAGTATGTTAAAAATAAATTTATCTTTTGATATTGTATGCATGTTTACAAATAAGCTATTTTCCAGGTTCCACTAGCTCTTATACCGAAGTTCGATATAAACCTTCATTTTTAAAGGATGATGAGCTTAGACAGTTAATCCTTAGGGTAAGTAGAAAGCAACTCTCAGTTAAATGTTGTCCTTATTAAAGCTTGCCATTAACTTTTTATTTTGAGAGCTGCCCTCCCCGTCTTCAAGCAAGTGCTTTGATGTAGTTGATGAGTTCTGGTTTATAATCTCTGTACACTGAACAGGACTTTTCACTAAGATATACTCAGCATGTTTCATACATAAAATGTTTTTAATGCTGATATTGAAACTTGCATGCAAGGATATGAAATGTTTTTAATTATGCATAAATATACTTGGAGTTACTTGCTTAGCTTCAAGATGCAGAAATAATACCTGAAAGAAAATCTTCCTGTTTTTGCATGTAGTCATACACCCACGCCATCTTAGCCTTTCTCATTTGCAGCTATTTTCTCTTTTCCTTTGCTGCAATAACACAGTTTGGCAAGATCTGTAAGATGACTCCAAGTTAAGCTGTTTTGCAGCTGGCATTCTCTTTCCCAAAGCTGTGTTTAGGAAACTCTAGTTGTCTGTAGTGGGAAGTCTGATTTGGTACTTGCAATCTTTTTAGTTGCTTTTTGGTGTGATTTTCATTTAATAAAAACATTCACGTTTAAAAGTGCACCTCCTTGTAGTCATCAATATTCATTGTATATTTTAATTGTGTGTTTTTTAAGACAGTGTCTTTGTATTTTCAGGCAGCAGATGGATTCCTGTTTGTGGTTGGATGTAACAGAGGAAAAATTCTGTTTGTCTCAGAATCAGTTTGCAAAATACTTAATTATGATCAGGTGGTTATATTTGAGTTTCTTGGTTTGTTTTTACCTTGCATTTTCTTTTACTTAGAAATATTTAAGCTTTTACATTTTACTGTGTTTTATTTTTAAAAGAGTCCTTCTGTATCATTTCTTGGAATGATGTTGGTAACAACAAAGTAAAACTGCATTTCCTGGAATAACTATTTGTAAGTGTGGTCAGTGTTTGTGACCTGAGTAATAGCACTGAATTTCAATTGATCATACTTAAGAGAACTGCTGGTTTAAGGGAAAAGGATGTTTTGAAGATGTCCTAAATTTATCCCCATTTTTTGTTGAATGATTAAGTGATTTTTTTGTTGCTCTAGGCTGAGGAAAATTGGTTGTTCAGCAGCATGAGTTAACTAAAGCTCTCCTTGGTGTAGTGCCTTTGGGCTCAGATGCACCATATATAACCTCACCCATAGTAACCATTCATGTTATATAATCTTAACTTGTAGGAAAACAGTGTGAGTTAGCTTAACCTGTATGACATTTAATGTCATAAGGAATTACTGCAGATAATAAAAGCATGATAACTTGTTCATGTTTCTGTGACTCCTATTCCAAAAACAGGCTAAAACAATTAGTGCTTCCATCTGTCTACTTCTGTAATTTAGAAACTATTTGTGCTACATTCTCTTTGATTAAAGGAGAAAGGTCAACCAATATGAATTCTTTTTTATAGACTTCTTTAAACAGAGCTATGTCTTATTTAAATTAAAGTTAAATAAATCATTTTATTTTGTAACAAGCATAAAGCCGATTTTTTTTTTAAACCTCTATACTGAACTCGCTCAAAAGTACAATTTGGAGTCTTTCACATTAATCATACCTGCTTCCAAACCCGTAACATCTTCACTGTTCAAGCCAAAGTGGTTTAGAGAATTTAACTGTCTTAAGCCCTGGATTTATTTGCTTATCTAGGAACTGCTCTGGGTTACAAATCCCAACCTGCAGCATAGTCTGTTTGTTAAACCTATGTATTTTGACAGGGCTGCTATTAGCCTTCCTCAGGGGCACTCATCATTTTCCCTTTTCCCTGGGTTAGATGGGGACTGGCTAAAGAAAGAGGCTGAATATTTATCTTACTTTCTTTGAAGATTTTCATTAAATGTATTTCTGGTTCTAGTTTATTAGAGAGGTGCTCCCGTTTTATGCAGTGATCGTGTAGCAAGTGGCCAGGGTCCAAAATTAGTTGCAGTTTGAGTCTGGAACATGATTATTAACACAGCTCCTTTCTACCCTTTGATTTGAACTGCTGTGGTGAAGGTAGGCCATCAAAAAAACAAAGCTTGCCCACTTCTGTGAGAATTCCTTCCTGTTTCAAGATAAGGTAGCAGTGCCTACACTAGTGCAGCAGACAAGCTTTGGATGAGCAGATTGAGTGAGCTGAAAGGATCCCAGCTAGAGACATCCCTGTAAATATCCCCTAGCAAGGAGTGCTGAAGTGAGCTGAGCCACTTGCAGCTTCCAGACAGATCCTGGCTTAGCAATGCTGTTCTGTCCATCTAAATGAGAGCTCAGTAATTAGGTATCGTGAATTTCTTTCTTTTCCCTTCCATAACCAAAATAATCTGTGAGGGGAGTTGTTTTGCACATAACCTTCTTTGGCTTCAGCATCAGGAGTCTGTTAAGTAAATAAAACGTGTGTGTGTATATATATATATATATCTTACTTTTTATTAATATGCAACAAGTATTTTTCAAAGGGACGTTGCAAATATTTTTTTGCTACCCCATTTATATAAAAAATATTAAAACAATGGAAAGATAATGCAGATTAAAATATCACAGTTTTTCTAAAGTTCTGTATTTCAAAGTGTTTTTTTAAGTAACATAGAATGTTGTATTTCTGAGGTGTTAAATGTGTTCAGTGCCCTAAAACAGTGGGGTTCTTTTTTCTTTTTCTTTTTCTTTTTTTTTTTTGAATAGGCCAGTTTAATTGGACAAAGTTTGTTTGATTACTTGCATCCGAAAGATGTTGCCAAAGTGAAGGAGCAACTTTCATCTTCAGATGTCTCTCCCAGAGAAAAGCTTGTAGATGGAAAAAGTAAGTCATATGTGAATGTGCTCAGATTTCTTTTTTTTAAGAGATGTTAATAAAATTCAGTTCTTATGCAGGGCATATTCATGTGTTCACATCTGTAATAAGTTCTGTTCTTATGCAGGACATATTCACATGCTTATGTATGTATGCATGGATGTACAAACTTGAAATACGGTTTCTATGAACCAGACATTTGAATGCTTATCTGCTGCTTAGAATGCGCTTAGAGATTAAAAACTAGCCCAGAAAAGAAATGATTTTAGTTAATAAGAGTGATTTAAATTTGCATTGTTAAGCATTTACCAGGTTGTGGTCTGACATTCTTCCTACCAGGCATGCTACTTTTTTTTCTTGTATTTGATAGGTCTTGTCAATACAAAAGACCTGATGTGGTCGAACATGGGATAAAATACTTCAATATCAAGAATCCCTGTCTTCTCTGAAAATGCTGTGTCGATCCTAATTTAACCAAATCTTAATTTTCTTTACAGTTATTTCTAATATAGAAAGCATTATGTACTCTGCGTCTAATAACTATTTTATAGCTGACTTTTATAAGCATTTTCACACTTCTGTGTACCAAATAGAAGTTGAAAGTCTATAAAACATTTATTAAAATATAATTCAAAACATCATGTATGGCTTAAGTTTAATTTGGTAGTTCTTTTTAATTTTGAAATATGTGTGACAGCCACATTTTCTCTGCCCTGTTTAAGTTATTAGACCTTTTTCATTTTTAATTGTCAGTACAAAAATTAGGCAACTGAACAGTAAGAAGAATGTATTAGACACAGAAATGAAGATTAGGCCTTGGACTGAACAGTTTTATTGCTGGATTTTTTTAACTACTTTACTAAATCTTTATAAGCCGGCTTGCAAGTACACACAGATTTTCAAGCTGGACCAGCTCGACTGAATTCTGGCGCTCGACGTTCCTTCTTCTGTCGGATAAAATGTAGTAGGACCACAGTCAAAGAAGAGAAGGAGTGCTTGCCCAACCCAAAGAAGAAAGGTATTCAAACAGTGTAGCTGAAGTGGGGGCTTTCAGTCTTGAAATTTGGTATATTTAAGTTCCAAGTCAGTAGTATGACCCTTGTAGTTATCACTGACTTCACAAAGTAGCTGTAGTGAAGTGTAAATATGTACTGAAGACACATCTTGAAAAACAATCTAATTGTACTCTTTCTCCTCCCTGTTCACTCCTGAAAAGAGGGAGGGAGGAAGGAACTTGAGTTTCAGTGCCTGTTTAGGAGCACACAGTCTGTTGTAGTCAAATTTTAAAGTCTCAGGGAAATTTTTGAAAGCACTGGAGAGCAGATCAGAAGAATGAAACTAAGTAGCGTGTGTTGAAGATAACTGTATGAATCAGGCCTGCAAAACCTACTGTTTTGGAGGGAAAAAAGAAGCAAGTAAAAACTTTATCTGTTTACATTTTGTGTTGTATGTACTTACGAAGTATGAGTTTTCTGTTTTTGGTTTTTAATGGTGAAGTTAATTTATCAATGTCATTCCGTTTATTTTTTTCCAATAATTTTAATCTAGTTTGTAATTTCAATTTAGTTTTGGTATGCCTGTGCAGCAAGTATATTCTTGTCAAGTTTTCAGTGATTGAATCTTTTTTTTAAAATGTGATTTCCAGCTTTTGTTTAATATCTTGGCATTGATTTTTGCAAAAGTGTGCAGAAATTATTTGATCCTGAATAAATCTTCCTCCTCTTTTATTTCAGTAACCTGTTACTGTTGAGATAGAATATACAAGAATAAATTTAAAAATAGTTCTGTCATTGTAAGTTAAGGGAATTCCATCTCCCTTGATGTGCCAACTAATTTGATAAGACTATTTAACATATAAATGCTTCTTCAGGAAAGCATTATTCAGGGAGATCACATTGTAAATCTGGTAAACTGACAGTCACAGCAGAATAAATACCTCAGTTTTTCATTTTGCAGTGATAATTGATGTTTTCCGTACTTGATAGAGTTAATGCAGTCAAATCTATGTAAATCATAATTTGGTAAGAATAGAGTTATTAAGAATATTTTGGCAATTTGTTTTAAAGTTAGTTACTGCAGCACATGGTATATCTGTGTTGATGCAAATTAGGCTATCTACATATTATATAAGCAGTGTATGCTGTAACTTAAGTCTCTTTTGATATTTGTGTTCCCAGAAAAATTGAGGAATTCAGAAGCCTTATATAAATGGAAAGTAAGCTGGGTGGTTTTGGGTTGCAGTCTTGGTTGATTCTTTTAGTAGCTGCAGTAAAACTATGTTAAGATCAGTGTTCATATAAGATAAATTGATTTGGAAGCTACAGAATGCTGCCATGGGTTATTTTAATTTACAATATGCAAGAAACAATATAAAGAAAAAATGATCTGTGAGTTACTAGACTCTGTTTTTTCCTGTGAGATTGTTTGCACTGTTAACACCTATAACTTATCTTACTAAATCTTATATAGGGCTAGAAGTGCTCAATCCAGGTAAGCCAAAATTAAGTAGTATAAAATTAATTTAGAAGTACTGTGTAAAATTATCTATAGCCTTCTACAGTTGTTGTAGGTAAGCATAAAATATGACTGCTGGTATTAAAGTGAAAGGAATAAAAAACAACAACAGAAAACATTTTTGAACCATAACTGCTGACTTTATTTCTTTTTATTAGATCACAGGAAATACTGTACCATTCACTGTACTGGGTACATGAAGAACTGGCCTCCTAGTGAGGTGGGAGTAGAAGAGGAAAATGATGTAGAAAAGGACAGTAGTAACTTTAATTGTCTTGTTGCAATTGGGAGGTTACACCCTTATATTGTTCCACCAAAGAGTGGAGAGATAAAAGTCAAAGCAACAGAATTTGTTACACGATTTGCCATGGATGGAAAATTTGTTTACGTAGATCAGCGGTAAGCATTTTCATCTGTAGTGAAGAGAAAATCAGAATGACAAAACTAGATAGGTTTTCTAATCTTTTCTGTGAGAAAGAAACATGATGTTTCAAGCAGGATAGAATTTCTAGATTCTGTACACAGGAAGAGCTTTCTCCTGAATCAATGACTTCCTTTTTGTTAAACATAATGTAGCAAAAAAGTGTACCACTCTGTAGGAAAAGGTAGGCTAGGAAGATGAAAATACATAATAAAATACACTCATGTATTTATTTGTAAAGAAAAATCTCAAGTAACCAAATTGTTTCATTTGAAGTGAAAGCCAAGTTCGTATTTTCTGAACTTCTTTAAAAAGGACTTTTGTCAGTAATACAGACTGAATTTCATTAATGCTACTGGAAGATTTTTATTGCTTTCAGTCATCTTCCATCTAAAAGTATCAGTTCAAACCTGTTCCTTAACATGGAGGAGCAAAATTTAGCTATTTTTTAATGACTCATTATGTGGGTTCAGTACTCTGGCTAATTAAAAGAGCTAATAGTGATTTGTACTTTGTGTGCATTTAAATTGTGCATACACGTGGTTTGCATGTTTAAACACTGTTATTTTGTCTTTCTATTGCCATTCATTGCAAAATCTTGGTATCCTGTATTATTCATTGCAAAGAGATCCAAGGTAAACTGCAGTTAATATTTCCTGTTGGTTTAGAGCTATACTAGTACTGTATCTTTTCCCAAACATGGACACAAGCATCTATTTCTTTAAACATTCATTTTCTGCTTTATCTGATACTGAAGAAACCAAGCTTTGCAATTGTTTAAATCCACTGCAGTTCATGTTTTTATTTCTAACAGTGCAACAGCAATTTTAGGATATCTGCCACAAGAGCTTCTAGGAACTTCTTGTTACGAGTACTGCCATCAAGATGATCACAATCATCTAGCTGAAAAACATAAAGAAGGTACAAAATGATTGGTCCTCCCAGGCCGTATACAACTACATGTAATTGCTATTTGAAAACAGCACAAATCAAAAAATCAGAAGCTGGGAATTAATAAAGTTAAAAAATCTTAGTATTGTCCCTTTCTACATCTGTATGAAGACATGCCCACATAAAGTGTGTAAGAAAAACAGGGAGCAACTTCTGTTGTCTTGGATCTTGGTGCAGTGCTTTAATTGCAAGGGAATAACATTAATACTTCTTTCAACCTCCTGCTTCAATTCTTCTTTGTTAGAAAGAGGAATAAGTCCTGGAGAGCAAATGTGACTGATCACTTAAATAAAGACACCAGTTATTAAAGTTCACCAAGTCTCCCTGCTAGTGGTTTTCAGAAACTTAGTACATGGGCTCATGTTTAAGATGAATAGCATTGTTAAAAATGTAGTTTGATTTCAGTAGGGTTTCTGTCCTGTCAATTTTATGGCATTTGATTTGTATTTCTGATTGTCAAAAACATTTTGGCTTTATGATATCACAAACCATTTTTTTTAGCTTAACTCTGTCCTCCAGAGTATTAGTGATCATAATTCTCCTTTCTTATTTAGTGTTGCAGAATAAAGAAAAAGTATTTACAAATTCCTACAAATTTAGAGCAAAAGATGGGACATTTCTTACTTTAAAGAGTCAGTGGTTTAGTTTCATGAATCCATGGACCAAAGAACTGGAGTACATTGTATCAAACAACACTGTAGTATTGTAAGTAATTTGTTATATTAATTCCCTATGTTAATTTTTGTCTTATTTACAGCTAGCATTGATAGAAAGCAACCTGTTTAAGAAGCAGAACAAGACTAGAAAACATCAGCAGTGCACAAAGAGGTTGAGTAACCTGGAAAAACATTTTGCATTTACCAGTTGATTTTGATTTCAGGCTTAGGTCGTCAATTTAACTATGAAAAATGTGTGACTTACTCCTAGAAAAAATAGGAGTTTACTAAAGGAAGAGAGGAGAGATCTTTAAAGATAATATATGAAAAAATGGAAATGTGAAGTTACTTCTACTTTTCTTCCTGAGCTTTGTCAGACTGCATGTATAGGTGGGCTTAATTTTAAGTGCTACCCCACCTGCAATGTGTCAGAATATGGAGAAGCATAATTGATAGATAGTAGAAATGCAAGGCAGGACAAGAAGATACTCTCCAAACTGATTGCAGGGGAAGAGCCTATGAGACAGTAAATTAACTGTTGGAGTGTGTGATTAGTTCTTCTGTTACTTTTTCGTTCACTGAGCCTTGCAATAGAGTTGTACTTGGATTGTTCAATAGATACTGATGTTCTTTGCCATTTACTGGGTTTTTGGGAGGGGGAGGACAGTGATTCTATTTCTGTTAGACCAAGTTGTCAAGGGAGCCTTTTACCCATTTTGTAATTAGTTCATGTCTTAAGTCAGCATTGTCCGCCTATATTGCCTGTGTCTTTTTTTCCTCAAAAAGACAGTGAAGCAGCATGCGCTGCCCAACAGCCAAAGGGCACTTCTGCCTGCCTTGGAGATCCAGGCATCCACAGCTGTCTGGAGGAGGAGAAAATAGGCAGCAGCTGCAGGCAGACAGTAGCCATTGGCCTGTCCTAGTATTTCTCTCAGTGCCTCATAACTATCAAACAGTATAAAGGTTGAACATTGAAGCATGTAAGGAATATATCATTTTATCACTAGCTTGAGGATATTAGTTTTCCTATGTAAAGTATTGATTGAAATCAAGCACAAATACACTGTATTTTGCCATTGAAAATGTTGCTCATTTTTGTTTTCTTTTTTATTTAAATCTCAGAGGTCACAATGAGTCTGCTGAAGAACAGGTACCCAATGCTTCCCAGCCTGCAGAAGGCAAGTGTCTCTTCTTACAGTTATCATAGGTGTATCTTCTGATGGATCATTAATGTTTTAGGTTTATTGAATCCAGGATTATTTTTTTTAAGATTAAGCTGTTTTGCAAGGGAGATTTTTTCAGAAGTATTTCTAGTGACAATTTCTAGCTACTTGCAGCATCCTAATTGATGTAATTCAGATTAATGTGATGGGAAGGGCTTGCAGCATCTCTTTTCCCCTCTAGAAATTTCTACTATAGCTAGGTTTTTGTTGATAGAATATAATGTTTCTGTCAGTCTTTTCTTGTTTGTTTTTTTCTTTTCTCCAGTTTTCTGCAGAAATACAATTGCAATGACTTTACTTACATAATAAAGGGTGATAAATATTTTGTTAACCGTTCTGTGCTGTGCACATACTCTGATCTCTGAGGTTTTCTTTTACCTTACTAGAAAGTTTTCTTTAACAGCATGTTTGTGGAAATCAACTTTTTCTCCTTATGCTTTTTACATTGACTGAGACGAGAAATGGTAATAATTAAAGCTAGTAACTTCATTACTGAAGTTCAGCAGTGCTGACATTTCACAGAACTGTAGGGGGGTTGGAAGGGACCTTGAAAGATCATCAGGTCCAACCCCCCTGCAAAGCAGGTTCCTCAGAGCAGGCTGCCCAGGTAGGCATCCAGATGGGGCTTGAATATCTCCAGAGGAGACTCCGCAACCTCTCTAGGCAGCCTGTTCCAGTGCTCTGTCACCCTCACTGTGAAGAAGTTCTTTCGCATGTCGGTGCGGAACTTCCTGTGTTCTATCTTATGGCCATTGCCCCTTGTCCTATCCCCACAAGCCACTGAGAAGAGGTTAGCTACATCCTTCTGTCTCCCACCCCTCAGATATGTATAGACATTGATAAGATCCCCCCTCAGTCTCCTCCAGGCTGAACAGACCCAGGTCTCTCAGCCTATCCTCATAGGAAAGATGCTCCAGGCCCCGTATCATCTTTGTGGCCCTCCGCTGCACTCTTTCCAGGAGATCCCTGTGTTTTTTGTACAAGGGAGCCCAGAACTGGACACAGTACTCCAGGTGAGGCCTGACCAGGGCAGAGTAGAGGGGGAGGATCACCTCCCTTGACCTGCTGGCCACACTCCTTTTAATGCATGCCACAATCCCATTGGCCTTCTTGGCCACGAGGGCACACTGTTGGCTCATGGTCAACCTGTCGTCCACCAGGACCCCCAGGTCCTTCTCCACAGAGCTCCTCTAGCTTTATATTATTCAGTTATCTTTATATTTCAAATAAGGCTTATAACATCCCCTGGGAGGTTAGTATTTTAAGGAATTTCATTTCTGAAAAAAGGGAACAAAAACTGCTTTAAAGTGAATCCTCAAGGTGATTGTTCCATGCTATGTAATAAAATATCTACAAACTTTAGATTTTATTCTAATTTATTTTATTTTTTAACTGTAGATGCTGTTAAACAGTCTTTAGTGAGCGTACCTGGAATGTCCTCTGGAACGGTTCTTGGTGCTGGCAGTATAGGAACTGAAATTGCAAATGAAGTATTAGAATTGCAAAGGTAATAAGCATTTAATGTATGTTAGGATTTTAATTAAAGATGGAGAAGACGCGTATGTGATTATATGGGGACTGTTCAAGTTTCACGTTTAATATATGTATTAAATTATTTTTTTGTTCCTCAATGGTATTATGAGGTACTGATTATAACCTAATGTAGGTCTCATGCATGGCAGTACACATCACTGGCCTTGGTAAATGGTTTTGTTCTGGGCATGCAGTTTCCTTTGTTAATGGAAGAATTATATAACTATGACTTCAAAAGTATTACTGTGATGCTTTTTCACTTGAGATTAAAATGGGTAGATACTCCATTAAGGAATGGAAAATTAGTTGCTTGTGAGTAGCGTTTATTTTTTTATATTAGTGTCTCTGCTGACAGTTAACTTCTTTGAAACAGTGGAGTGCTTTCATAGCCTGTCTTGTCCCTTTCCAATTGTCCTGCGGGTAGGCTAAAATGATAGCTCAGTAGCTCCCCAGTACCCAGCTGTAGATCTAAAAAAACATGACTGCATCATTCCAAATGGGAATCCATGCAAGATTTAGGCTGTTAAAGACTGAACCTCTTAAAATTAACTAGTTTTATTAGATTTGTAGCATAGCCAGTGAATTACAAAGGAAGAATCGTAGTTTTAATGTGAAGATGTCCTTCTGTGTTTTTTGTATTGGGCATCCACAGTGGTGCCTGACTTGCTGTTGTGGTTTAACCTGGCCAGCAGCTAAACACCACACAGCCATTTGCTCACCCTCCCCCCTCCCTCTCTGGGATGGTGGACAGAAACAGGAAAGTGAAGCCTGTGAGTTGAGAGTTGAGATAAAGACTGTTTATTAAGACAGGAAATAATAATAATAATGACAATAGCACTACTAATAATAATGTGTATGAAACAATCCCCCCCCCACCCCGGCTAGCCACCTGCTATATATTTTGTTCAGCATGGCGTCAGATGGTATGGAATACCCCTTTGGCCAGTTTGGGTCAGCTGTCCTGGGTCTGTCCCCTCCCAGCTCCTGCTGCACCCCCAGCCTGTCCACTGGCAGGACAGAGCAATAAGCTGAAAAGTCCTTGGCTTAGTGTAAGCATTGCTCTGCAACAATTAAAACATCAGTGTGTTATCAGCACTCTTCTCATCCTAATCCAAAACATAGCACCCTACCAGCTACTAGGAGGAAAATTAGCTCTGTCCTAACTGAAACCAGGACACTTGCTTATAGGGAGGTTATTACTCTGTTTCAGTTTGCACCATATCAGCATTTGTTGTTTAAGAACATTTTTAAAAAGTCTGTGAGGCTAATTCCAGGATTTTGGGATTCACAAGCACAGAAAAAGTCCTGTTTTGATTACAGCTCTTTTGGGAATCTTCTTTGGAAGGCTTCGTCAGAAGCACCAACCACTTTTGTTAAGATCAAACATAGCATAGGGTACTATCATCTCATCAGGACAAGACTGTTAGCTTTGGCTAATGAAGCGATCTCTTAGACTTTAAATCTTTAACTTCCAACTGCCAGTTTGAAGTAAAGAAATTAAAGCAAATTGTTTATGTCTACAGAGCAGTGTGTTCCAAGGATCCTTGTAATTCTTTCCAGTGACACTTTTGCAACAGTACCTGAAGAACCATAGTAATATTAAATCGTCCAGTAAAAGATACACCAATTTTGGAAACAATGGTAGATGTATAAGGAATAGTTTAATATGCCATAGCATAGTCAGCTTCTGTTTTTTCATTAGCAGATGTCTGACTCCTCAGCTCATCTGTGAGGATGTTATGAGAGGCAATGTCAAAAAAATTACCAATGTCAAAGTAGCATCCACCACTAAATGCCTCGGTCCACCAAGCTAGTCACCTTATTGTAAAAGGTTATCAGATTGGTTAAGCATGATTTCCTCTTCATAAATCCATGTTGAATTCCAGGATTACAGATTATCTCCTGATAACAAGGTTGTCTTCTCAGCTGTCTCTTCATCAGAACGCAGTAAAAACCATGGCCAGGGCCTAAGAATGATGAGTCATGGTGGTAGATATTTCTTACTCTGTTTCCTGTATTTTGGAGTCACTTTCCAACCATGAAGTCATATCCCTTTATTAGAATAGTCAAATTGAACAGGGACTCATTCCTTTTGAATGAAAGGAAGAAAGGAATAAATGATTCCATAGTGATAGGAGGAGAGGACTGCTATTTTAAAAATAAAAATAAAAAATCCACCTCCAGCATGTCAGTAGGTTGCTGGGATTATCTGCAAAGGAAGAAGAAAAGCATTGGCAACAAAAGCAACAAAATTGCGATGTTACACTTTCGTAATACCATTTTTAATGTTCTCTCAGCAATACCACCTATAAATGGAAAGTGTTATTTTTATCAATTTTTCTGAAGACCAAAGTAAGCTGGTGGAAGTTCTCATCTCTGATGATCAACACCCAGGCATGAGACAAGAGCTTAACTTGATACCCCTTCTAGGAGCTTCAGTCAGGTCAATGTTATGTTATTGATTGAAATCACTTGACCTTTGCTGAAAGGTATGTGATCATACATGTCATCAGCTTAAGAAGACCAGTTTATTAAGTGGATGAAAAATAAATTGCTGGATGAGGAAAGAATGAATGTATTCTTCTAAGTTTCCTTTGAAGCTACCCCTCGACAGTTTTGGTATCTGTGTTTAAGAACCACAAGCACTACTCTTCATAATGCTACAGAAACAATTTCAGGTGCAGTATCTTCCTAAGTAGCAGAGGAAAATTTTGTGAGTTTTTTATGAAGATCAAGCCAACTCGCCACTTTTGTGACAGTTCTTAGAGTTAGCAGGTCATAAGAGCGATTTTTTCATCTTAGAAGGCAGAAGAATCTATCATAACAGAAAGCATTGTGGAATTTGGAGAAGAGTGTGATATTAATCTCCCCACATTGGAGGAGGTTGTTTTTGTAAGAGGTTTTTCTTTTTTTGTGGATATTTAAATGGAATTCTGCTGTGGAGCTGAGGCACATACGAATAAGGTCTCTTTAGGAATGTTTCAGGGGAATATTTATTACTTCACATCCTTCCTCATCCCAAAAGAAGAACAAATGTTCCTAGTCCCCTACAGACCTTACAGAAATTGAGTTTATTTATCAAAAAGTTAAATATTAACACTGCCATAATTTTGTCATTTTGTCTGCTTATCATAAGCTTGAAGCTTTTGATGATGCACATCTCCCTATCTATCAAAGATTCATTTTGTGCATGTCTTGTTTCATCATGTCAGTAAAGTACGGCTTGACTCCTTAATGGAACAGCAGTTTAATGCAATGAGACATTTACCCCTTTTTGTCTGATTTATCAAAACATCAAGATCTAGTCACAGTGATAGGCCAGACTTGCTTCTCATTTGAAAAGTGCAACTGCTACAAGAAATTAAAACAAAGTGTGCGTGTTCTAGGTTCAAATATCAACTTTTCAGGAAAATGTTTTTGAAAGTACTGGCAGCAACAATCACATGCCTTATGAAGCTGTATCAGATAGTCTTATTCTTCAAGTCATTGATTGACCTTTGTTTTTCTCATTTACATGCACATCTTGAACACTGATTAGAACAGGAAATAGTATTATATTGTTTTCCTTGGGAACAATCATAGTACTTCCCAACTAATAATCTCATTATCAATAATCTAACCTCTAATGTTGTTAACCTCTAATCAATAATCTAATTAATCTCATTTATAGTCTAATAAACTAATAATCTCATTGGGATCAGTGTGGACAAGCAGACTCCTCTTACTAACGTGTAGCTTTGAGACTGGTGCAATCGGCAGAACTTTGGGTTTGTTGATCATGGGAAGGTTTATGTGACACTGAAGCTGCTGGCACCAGATGGGATGGGCCTCTTTTAGAGGGGGAAAAGGATTTTTTCCCAGGAGTTAGCGAAGCTGATAGATAGGGTTTTAAACTTCAGTCAAAGGGGGAAAGGGATAGAACCAGGACTGGTGGTGTTAAGCTAAAGGATGGTGCACTAGAATCAAAGGGACTGTGTGCTAGTGAGGTCCTTTGGTCTGCTCCACAAGGTGCTGCGTGCAGTGAGGAGTATTTGAAGTGCTTCTACACAAACACACGCAGTATGAGGAATAAAATGGATGAGCTAGAAGTCTTGGCCTACTCCCACAGCTACGACATCATTGGCATAACATGACAATTTGCCAGATGTCAACTGGGATTACCACACAGCCAACACGAGCAAGTCCAGGAGGTTCTTAAAGCACCTAGATGATAACTTCTTGGTGCAGGTGCTAAGGGAGCCAACTAGGAAAGGTGCCCACCTAGATGTGTTGCTGGAGAACAGAGAGGGTCTTCTGGGGGACGTGGTAATTGGTGGCAATCTTGGTCATAGTGACCACGAAGCGTAAAATATTTGGTGACAGAAGGAAAACAGCCACCAAAACTCCAGCCCTGGATATGGGGAGAGCAGGCTTTGGGCTGCTCGGGGAACTAGCAAGGTACCCTGGGAAACTGCTTTTAAAGGTGTTGACATCCATCAGTGCTGGTCAGTCTTTAAACACTGCCTCCTAAAAGCACAGGATCAGGCAATTCCAAAATGCAGAAGTCAAGCAGGTGGGACAGAAGGCCATCCTGGCTGACCAGAGATGTTCTGCTGGAGCTTAGGCAGAAAAAGAAAATGTATGGAAGGAGGAAGGAGGGTCAGGCAATGTGGAAGGAATACAGGGACGCTGTTTCTATTTGTAGGAAGAAAAATTGTATGGCTAAAGCCCAATTAGAGTTGAAGCTGGCCAGGTCTGTGGGAGACAATAAAAAAGTTTTTTTTTTAGATATGTGAACAGAAAAAGGAGGACCAAAGAAGACATAGATCTGCTACTTGATGGGAAAGGTCTCCTCAGAGACAAGGACACAGGCAAAGCAGAGACATTTAATGCCTTCTTTGCCTCTGTCTTCAACGCTGATGATGGGCTTTGGGACCCCAGGTGCCCTGAGCTGGATGATCATGACGGTGGGAATGAAAAACTCCCAACCGACCCTGAACGTGTGTGGGATTTGCTGCTCCACCTGGATCCATGCAAGTCCATGGATCTGGGTGGGATTCATCCCAGGGTGCTTAGAGAGCTGGTTGACATCATTGTGGTACCTCTCTTGATTGTTTTTCAACAGTCTTGGGAGTCTGGAGAGGTCCCAGTAGACTGGAAGCTGGCAAATGTGCCAATTTTCAAGAAGGGCAAGAAAGAAGACCCTGGCAATTACAGGCCTGTCAGTCTCACGTCAGTGCCTGATAAATTATGGAGAATGATTCTTGAAGTTATTGAAGCACACCTGGGGGACAGTGCAGTCATTGGTCCCAGCCAACACGGGTTCGTGAGGGGTAGGTCCTCCCTAACAAATTTTTATTTCCTTTTGTGATAAGATCACCTGTCTAGTCGACCAAGGGAAACCAGCTGATGTGATCTTTTTGGACTTCAGCAAGGCTTTTGACACGCTTTCCCATAGGATCCTACTGGACAAAATGTCCAGCATACAGCTTAACAAAAACATCATATGATGGGTGAGCAATTGGCGTATGGGCAGGGTTCAAAGGGCTGTGGTAAATGGAGCCACATCAGGCTGGCAGATGGTCTCTAGTGGGGTCCCTCAAGGCTCCATTTTAGGACCAGTCCTCTTCAATGTTTTTATAAATGTTTTGGATGTAGGACTAGAAGGCATTTTGAGCAAATTTGCTGATGTCACTAAACCTGGAGGAGTTGTTGGCTCTGTTGAGGGTGGAAAGGCCTTGCAGAGAGATCTGGACAGATTGGAGAGCTGGGCAATCACCAACGGCATAAAGTTTAACAAGAACAAGAACAACTTGGGATGGGGCAGCCCTGGCTATACATACAGACTCAGCAATGAGACTCTGGAGAGCAGCCCCGCAGAGAGGGATCTGGGGGTTGTGTTTTATAGCAAGCTGAATATGAGCCAGCAGTGTGCCCTAGCAGCCAGGAGGGCCAACCATATCCTGGGGTGCATCAAGCATGGCATCGCTAGTTGATCGAGGGAAGGGATTGTCCCACTCTCCACTGGTGCGGCCTCACCTCAAGTACTGTGTGTAGTTCTGGTCACCACGGTACAAAAAGGATGTAAAACTGTTAGAGAGTATCCAGAAGAGGGCTACGAAGATGCTGAAGGGCCTAGAGGGGAAGATGTATGAGGAGCAGCTAAGGTCACTTAGCCTGTTCAGCCTAGAAAAAAGGAGGCTGAGGGGAGACCTCATCATGGTCTACAGCTTCCTCACGAGGGGGAGTGGAGGGGCAGGTGCCGACCTATTCTCTTTAGTGACCAGCAATAGGACCCATGGGAGTGGTGTCAAGCTGTGACTGGGGAGTTTCAGGCTGGATATCAGGAAGAGGCTCTTCACTGAGAGGGTTACCGTGCACTGGAACAGGCTCCCCAGGGAAATAGTCACTGCACCAAGCCTGACAGAGTTTAAGAAGCATTTGGACTGTGCACTTAGTCACGTGGTCTGAATTTTTGGGTAGACCTGTGTGGTGCCAGGAGTTAGACTCGATGATCCTTGTGGGTCCCTTCCAACTCAGGATATTCTGTGAATCTGTGATTCTATAATAGACAGAATGTGAGAATATTCTGAGAGCAAAAATGTTTTGCTTGCCAGTTCAGTCAACTGCAGTGCTTGGAACCCTGGTAATCTCAAGCAGGTATGTGTATTTCAGTGATCTTAGTTGTCCGTGGACACTGGAAATTGCAAATAAGCCTACGCAGAACAGTTATGAAAAGAAGCCAGCTGTGGAAAGGAGCAGTTGCACTGTGCAACTGGGATCCTTGGCACTGCATTTATCCTGCAGTCCTGTATCTTGGAGTGGGACAGGGAGGAACCAGGTTTTAAAGTCTGTAAGAGGAAAAGGCATTCACACATACAAATGGTCGTTGTAGAGTCATCAGTAAATACTGAGTGTTTCTGTAGATGTCTGAATGTAATTGCTCGCAGCCAGATGTAATTCAGTTTTCCAAAATAGTTGCAGAAAAATAGTGCTGTATTTTCTTTCCAGCTGGAGAGTAGAACTTCATGCTATTTATTCATTTTCTCTTATATGAATTCAGGTTACTATCTTCCATGTGCTAAGGCAGTCAAAATTAGACAAATTTTAGAGTGGCCAACAAAGGTTGACACCAGCACTTTTTCATCAAATACTTCTGTGGTTACAGTCACAATCCAATAGAATGACTGTGTTTAATACCTGAATTTCTTCTCATTTTTTAATATTAGTAAGTAAGACAGATGGCTTTCAAGCTGTGCATCAGGCATCACTAAATTTTAACAAAAAATTCAGGGCTATGTCCACTTATGAGCATATCTAAATCAGTTTAACATGTGAGGAATGATCATTTCAGTTACAGCAGTACTAAAATCTATTCAGTCTGGAATTTGTCCCAGCTTTTAGAGATCATAGTACTGCTTACCAAATTATACATTGGACATTGGAATGTAGGGAACTAATAAATATTCTGTGCAAGTAACTAGACTTAATTAAGATAGGCTGTTTATTCATCCATATCCTGTCTTTCCTGCCATACTGCATTTTGGATCTGAGGAAGTGGTGGAAACTGGTGTATCCAGAGTGCTCCACTTCTATAGTCTTGTCCTTTGCGAGTCAGGAAGAGTGGGGGGAAATGCGAGCAAGTTGTCCAAAGGGCCCTGGTATGACATTTTCACTGTTAGTTTCATACCCAGCACGTTTGTTGAGGGAGGATGAGCAGGATCTCAAATAATTTTGGTAACAAACTAAGTGTTCTTTATTTTTGGTTGGAGTTTAATGAATATAGAGAAAGACAAGTATCTATAATAATAGTATTAGAGTATTAGAAAGGTGTATTGTTAGTTTAGCAGAACTTCCTGATGTTGCCCATGTTACGTATGTATTTCAAATGCATCTACTTATACCGGTGTGCCTAATTCTGAAACATTTGACTCTCTGCTCTGTCACTGCTGCTGATTGAAGAGAAAAACAAGTGTGCTCAAGTAATAATGACCTATGGACTTTACTGATCTCTTCTGTTCTTTGCGTTATCGATAGAAGAGCAAGAGAACTTAGAATCTTCAGGAGAATTTAAGCCAACTTTATCTCAGATTAGCTGGCTCATACTTCATCACTGGGGAGATCTTCTGGGTTCTGCAACAGGCTGCTTTTCATGATCAATGTGACTTGGTAAATCAATTACACATATACAATTCTAGGTTGCGTTCTTCACCATCTGAGGAGTTAAGTCCATCACATCTCTTGAGAAAGTCACCTTCTCCAGCTTTAACTGTAAACTGCAGCAATGTGAGTATATCACTACCTCTAAAAATAAATAAATAAAAGCTTGCCAGCAGATAGCTCATGTCCTAACAAGCTCATGTCCTCTGTTTGTACAAACAAAGCCTATGTTTCAGCCATATTGGGATTTGTGTGAGAGAATGTGTAAGGTATTGCCAGCTACCTGGTAGCTATGAAATTCTTTTTAAGACATGACAACAGCAGAAGTTCCAACCTAATTTACTGGGACATCAGTTCTAGCCTTAAGGGGACATTCCCTGAGACTGAGAGAACTGCAGTCTCTACTCAGTTATTAGGTTATTTGCTGAAACTATACAATATGCTAAATAAGATGAGTGTGATTCATGTGATAAGGATTCTTCTGAACTTGGTATTGCATTAAAACTTTTGCTAAGCAGCCATCTAAGTGTAAAAGTGTTTCTACCTGCTTGAGTTCAGTTTGACAACCTAAATAAAATATTGGTTCTTGCTTTCTCTCAAACATTTTTTCCTCTGCTTTATGTATTTTGCTGGTATGTTTGCAGTAGGATGACTTCTATCTCTATTGTTGCTAGCCTAGTTTTCACAAGTGCAAAAGGTAATTTAAAACTATTTAGATTTTTATTGTAATTGTAACAAGATGCAAAATAATAATAGAAGAGATACAATTTCATAATACCTATAGTTTAATGCATCCCTAACATAGGAGGTATGAGGATTTTTGTCATTTAGCAAGACTGTGTTGATATTAACTACTACAGATGATGTCAATGGGAATTTGTAGTTTATGGTACTATATGTGGAAAGCATCTACCAGTACATTTTGTTGTGCTGAATTTATTTGCTGAATATTGAATTAGACACTTAGTAGTACAGATGTTACCACAGTGAAATAGTCTTGACAGATGTGTAAATATCACCTTTTATTTAAGCAGTCTAGTGCTCTGTGAACTTTAAAAAAAATAAAACACGGTAGATCTTCTTTGATCCACATTTTTCATTAACTCTTACCTAGTTCTTAATGCTTTCACAGCAATTTATAATGTTCCAGTAATATAATAATTGTGACTAAATTTAGAATTTAATTCTGTCCTTCTACTATTTCTGTTATTTTAGGTGCCAAATAAGGAGTTGAATCAGTTGTGTCCTTCAGAAGCAGAACAAAATCAGGGTGCTATTCCATTTCCTAGTAATGAACCTCTCCTCAGTAAGATTTATTTCTCTTATGGGTATTTGGGGACTGCAGGGAAAGACATTTATAATAAAATCTGTAGTTTTTGAGTGCACCAGTATACTACCATGTATAAGTTGTAAAGTTTCAAGAGTTTAGTTTTGTCAGTGTTTGTCTTAAGATGAGGGAACTCTTAAAAGAGATGTCACAGGAAGATGAACAGCAAAATCAGTTGTTTATTCTTGTGGCAAAAATAACATCCTGCAATACAAGTTTACCATTACGTTCTTGCATTTTAATTAGGTACTTAGAGTTTTTTCTGCAGAAGAAAGAGATAGGTAAGGATAAGTGTTAACATTGTGCTACAAAGGATTTGGTAGTAACTTGTGAACTACTGTCCTTATTGTACTTTATGTCTTTCTTAACTACAAACTGTGAAGATCCACATGAAAACAGCTGACAAAAATGTTTCAGAACGCTTTCTTCTCCTCCTTCAAGAATTCAGTAAGCCAGAACTTTGGATATAGGATTCCTTGGCTCTGGAAGAGGAGAATGCTGTTGTATTAATTTTAACATTAAAGGCGAAGTGCTGTTAAAGTCATGTTTATGCTTATCAGAATAAGCAAAGAGCATACCTCAGCTCTTAGAAATTTTTCCATCTCCCTCTTTTATGATCAGTTACTAGAGCTTAATTTATAACCTATAGCTGTCTTCCAGTTGAGCTATGATCCTCAAAAAAGAATTTGTAAACACTTTTTTTTCAAGATAGGCCAGGAAACATTTTTCACTGATACTTGAGCTAAAACTTCCTTACTGTTGTTAAAGGCAAGGGTACAGAGTTGATTTCTGGAGCTAACACATAGTAACTCATGAGGTTTCAGGAGTTCATCCAGCATAGTATATCAGATGAAAATTTGGGCATATCATTGTGTTTCCCACTAAGGTGACAATAACTAGGAAGCAGCCTTCTACTTTGGAGGCATGAGCTTGGATACAAGGTTTATTAGCTAGCAGTTGACTGTCTGCAGATAGCCTTTATTCCTATCATTTTTACTTTTTTATTTTTTAACGTTTGCATGTAAATGTTTGCCTCATCTTTTTTTTTAAAAGTGTCGTTTAAAAACAAATAGGTTTTGAAAGTTACCATATTATTCATGCTTTGTACTGCATACATACCTATTTTAATAATTTTATAGGTTGTAATTCTCATCTGGACTTCGCAATATGTGAAAATGATGACACTGCTATGACTGCTCTTATGAATTACTTGGAGGCTGATGGAGGACTTGGAGATCCAGCTGAACTCAGTGATATACAATGGGCTCTCTAGTTTTGCTTTTTTTGAAATAAGGAGGAATTTTAAATCCTTAATGCACAACAACCATACATCCTCAGTACTGTATTATGACTTTTTTATTGTTGCATTTGAATTCATATGTACTATCAATATATTTTTAAAGACTGAAGCCGTGTTCACAGAGAGACAGTTTCTGCTGCAACTATGGAAAAATGCAGTATTTTTTTTTATGATGGGGAGCCTTGAGGTTTTAATACCGAACTATCTGTAACTGGAATGCTTAAAACACAGCTATATTTTTTCTAAGAAGCTTTAACCAAAAGATACTGTACAATGTACAGAAATACTTTTTCTTAGATTTAACACTTATTTATTTTTTGTTTCAAACGAGAGAATGTTGATTATTGGTGTTACTTTCTCTAGAATCTAGTCTAATTACAGAATCTAAAAATATTTATAACTACTAAATTTCATTAAAATGATAATACGCACACAGTACAGTTGTAAAATAAGGTTTTGTAATTCTTAAGTGATACAGTTTGTGATTCCTTGCTCTTTCAGAAGTGCAGTTTTTGTAGTCAAAAGTGAAAATGCAGCATACAATTATGTGAGCAAGGATTAGACCATCATACCAATTGGAAGAAAAAGTTGTGAGAAAAATAATTTCAATCATCTGCCAGTACACAAACATGGTGAGAGTATGAGGAAAGAGAAACAAAATATTTGCTACTTTGTATTATTCATAAAGTATTATTAGAGGGGCAATGCATGGAACCTAAGAAAAGTAATGCTGTAACTGTAATAAAGCACTTTGGTCTCATCACAAATTATTTGCTAAATAGAGAATTTTGGTTAGATTGTCTTAGTTCCAGAATACAGATCCAGAATGATCTTCTGAGGAACAGCTTTTCCAAGACCCGTATACCAGTTACAGCAGATTACTTAAGAACATGACATTAAATAGGTTGCTTTAAAACAATATAGCATTAATATATAAAGTGGATCTTTTTCTTTCTGATATTAAAGGTATAGATAAATGTTTGTCAGTTATATATCATAAAAGCATAGATTTTTTAAAAAATTAATTCAGGTAATGAAAGGAAAGCCTTTGAAGATGTTTGATATATGTGTATCTTTGTTTAATATAAACATTAAAACTTGACCGCAGGTACTGCCATAAGCACTCTTACATTTGTTTGAACTGTAAAGATGAGCAATAGGCAGCCCGTTCTTTTACAAAGGCTGAAGTGTGAACAAAAGGTAACTTCTCTAAGAAGCCGCCAGATGTCATGCTTATACTGTTGAATGACTACCCTTTCATGTATGAATACAAAATTTTGTCATACGTTGACTTGCTATGCTTTGACAGAGCAGCTTTATATCTTATAGATATGGATTGTTTCAGAAATGATGATTTTTTTGTGACATCTTGTACAAGTTTTCTAGAATGGCTTGTTGGATTTTTTTTTTTTTTTCTGTCTGTAGATATTTTGCACTGAACTTGCATGTCATTTCCTGCATTTACAGTTTTTTAAAGACGTGGGGCCAAAATTACCTGTTGTTTAGCTTTATTGGAATAAACTGTTCTGTTTCTTCACAGAAGATGAATTTGGGACTATATCATAAAGCAAAGTGAGGAGAATAAACAAGCATTTTCTAAAAATCGATTGAATTGTACAACTGTAAAATAAGAATTGCAATTTTTGCCATTGTGAAATGTATTTTCCCTTTTCTATGTTTTTTACCATTAAGGTAAAAATCAATTATAAATAAAATAAGAAGTACCCTGGCTAGCATGGAGAAATAAGTAAATACATGTCCTTATATTGCACAGACTCTTT
This sequence comes from Oxyura jamaicensis, assembly GCF_011077185.1. Taxonomy (NCBI): domain Eukaryota; kingdom Metazoa; phylum Chordata; class Aves; order Anseriformes; family Anatidae; genus Oxyura; species Oxyura jamaicensis. Next base: position 73,562,029 of record NC_048893.1, on the reverse strand, counting down.
ACAACATGGTTTGTTTTTTATTCTGGATTGGTTTTAAAATGGTATAGATGTTGTTATTGAAGGAGCATAATAATTATTTAACAAGATCTATATAACCTTCTAAAGTTAAACCAACCACTGGTTTGGATTCTTACTGCATTTTCTTAAAAATATTAATAATAATAATAATAAAGTAATAGTCATTTGCAGTCAGTAATCAATATTGTATGTCTCAATTAATTTTTAGCTTTTCCCTTTAATGTTGCAAAATTTTCTGGTTTAAAGAAATCCTAGAACAAAAAGTGTCATTTGTAAACATTTATGATGAATAAAGAGGTGAAATTTTTATATATTTTGAATACAGTTGAGGTAGTTATGTGCTTGTTTCTGTTTGTACAACAATACAATTCCAGTAAGATAAGGACAGATTTTTTTTGGACTTGGTACAGGTTATTGGAGGATGTGATGAAATAAGGTTAATGTTATTTTTATGCACAGCTGTTAGTCTGCACACAATTCTATGTGCTCATTAAATTTAAACATAAAGTACTTGCGCTTTCAGATTCCAGGCTCATTCTCTAAATACTTAAATGGGGAGTTTGAACTAATGTGGATTCTGGTAGCTCAGGTCCCTAGCGAGGGTCACTTTTTTCATTTACTTCCAAGCGCAATAGGCTGAAGTTGGTGATTTCACTGGTTGCTGACTGTAGTGTGTTCCTATTTGTGATCCAAGCTGAAATGAAGAATATACTTACGTGGAGGACAATTAGAGGATCCAGAAAAAGGTAAGCGGAGTGGTGAATGAGCTGCTGAAAGACAGCTTGTGCTGCTGTAATGTTCTCTGTGTACCTCATTTCTAAAAGATTGGTCTTCTAAAAGATTGGTCTGAATAGCTCCCTATACTGTGGCAGATGGCTATCATTGAATTTTCTGGGTTCTTCACAGCCTAATTGCTTTCAGAAAGTTCCTATCTTCCTTGTGAGGAACAGAGGCATGCCAAAAATGTTCATGTCTCTTGGAAGCAGCAAAGAGCAGTTTCACTGATGCTGTTCCTGTCTCTACAGCTCTTCTTACATGAGGTCCTGGGGAGCTGCTGTCAAACCATACCAGCCTACTACATATTTTTGTTTTTATTTTTAATTTAAAGGCCCTGTGAGTTGTGTATGTTATGTGTCAGCTTCTGTGAAGTGTTTTTACTTTGTTAAATGCGAGAGAAATTGGAGTGAAAGGGGAATGAATCAGAATGTCTGATTAATTGAAGGATAAATTTATATGTATGGGCAGTTACTACATACAACTTCTTATATTTTGGTTGTTTTCCTGTCAAAATCTCTAGAAATACACAATCTTTGGAAATAATAAGTTTGTGGGAAAAATCTTCCTGGTTGTTTGTTGCTCTCATAGTGCTGGCCCTATCTGGGAGGTAAATGTTTACTTCCACAACATTTGCCAGATCTCAAGCGTACGTGACCTGACATCAGCAATCTGTCCTGCAAAATTTAGGGAACTTTGGCATGACTGAGAGAAAATTACATAATTAATGGACTCTTTTGTAACAATGAAGTATAGCAATGTGTTTCTAGGAACGACTATAAAAAGATCAGCAGAACTTTGAATAATACAGTATTTGAGTTAATTTGCAATAGTTTTAAATCTCACTTTAAAGACTGCTTCTTGCATAAATCTTACAGATGAGGCTAAACCATATAGAATACTAAACTACTGGGCTTTAGTATTTAGGCAAAAATAATTTGAGTTGATTAAAAATTCTTCAACAGGAGTGGTTCCATCCTTAGACATGGTTTTGTCTAAATAGGACAATAAGCAAATTGGTTTCTCAATTCCTCATCTTTGTGCACTTTTGACTTGAAAGGCCTTCAAGAATACCTCTTTTTCAAGACAAATACAGTTGGAGTATCAGATAATGCTTTTATTATCTTTTAAGAGATAGTAAATAGTTTATTTTTGAAAAACAATAACAAACCAGGCAGGTGAATTTAGCCTTGCTTCTGCAAGGTACAGTCACCTGCTAAACACTTGTTCTTCAGAAGTGAGCTCAGAAGGGCACCAGGCTGGTTGTGCTTCGTTGTGCATGGAAGGTAGGAGCAGCTACAGCATGTAAGACTGCCCGCTCTTCTGTGGGCAGCAATGGGCATGAGGCAACTCCAAAAGAAAATAATATGGTAAATGCAGCAACAGCTTTGACTGCTTTCAGCTCAGGGGAGTTCCTCAGCTTCATTTGGTGTGTCTGTTTGGTAAAGCCTGAGGGATGTCTATTCCGAGTGTGTGTTTGAACTCCCTGCATTGACCCCATGGAAACTAGCTTCATATTGCAGGAAGAGCTCTTACCTGTTTTGACTCCTGCCAGCTTCATTTACGGATTGCTAGTTTATTTGTGGATCACTGCTGCTTGTACTGGAAGAGACAGCAATCAGTTGTTTCTCATCTTCTGTCTCTGTGTTTTGTCTCTCTCATGATGATGTAGTTTTTTATAACAGTCCTCCTTTATGAACCCACAGCTTTAAAACTTGCTAAATCGTAGTTCTTCAGAGCTGTCTTGCTTGTGGTTTATTACAGTAATTTACAGCACACTCCTAGATTACCTTTGGGGGGAAAAAAAAAAAAAAAAAAAAAAGGTGAATGCTTGTTTAGTTTGTTTTAACTTTTGGGGCATTTTGTATCCAAATTCTAGAAGGAATGTCAAGTTTCTAGTATAAAAACATGTGCTGTGTATCACAGAAATTAAAGGTCATTATTTCAGAGTTCTTACAGTTACTTTGCTGGAAAGTCATGGGAAAGAGTCCAATGTTGTGGGAGTTTGCAGATAAACAAAAAGATCAAATGAAGTGAAACTCCAGATAGAGTTGCAGAAAAAATAAATATACTTAAAAAAAAAAAAAAAAAAAAAAAGACCACTACTTCTATAAATAACCTGAAATGCAATTCACTGCCTTACTGCCGTGCTGCAGATGAAGTGTTTGTGTGACTGGGGCTGTGGAGTGGGGTCTTGCAATTGCTCTGTGATAAAGGAGGTTGGATTGTTGGTTCTTCTCTGTCTCCATCTTTGTCATATTTAACCATGTGAGCATTTACTCATTCTGGTAAGCTTTCTTATCACAAGTGCTTTAATGGTATTTCAGTTTTTGGTAATAAGCATTAAAGGTATTAAATTTAAAAATGGTGAAGAGGGTTATTGATAGTGTGAGGGGAAAACGTTTTAAAGTACTTAGGCTGGATCATTTCTCACTTAGGCTGGTATGCAACTGCTGCCTTTTCATGCGATCAGTTTCACTGAATAATCAACCCCCTTGTGTTAATCCACCCACAGCTTCATTTTTGTAACTACTGATGTTGGGTTTCTGTGGATTATCTAATAATAGAAATTGAAACAACACCTAATCAATCTGAAAGGAGTTGGACACTGCTGAGTCTAACTTGTACTACTGGAACAAGTTTATGTTAGTAAGCATGTTTATGTTTATGTTAGTAAGCATGGCCCTTTTTAGAAGGACTGGAAAGTTACTCCTCTGGTTGCTACCTTCAGCCTCGTTTTGGCTTGTAATCGAGCTATGGCCTTTAAGACTGGGTAATAGGGAATAAGGCTTCCAGGATTTGGTGAGACATTTGCTAACCCTGATGACTGTCCCACTCAAAAGCATAGTCAAAGTTGTTCGGGTATTTTTGGATCAAGGAATTTGGAAGATGAATCTTCCAGCCACTTGGAAGACCTTGTGACTGACATTTTTGTGGCAGGAAGTTTTTCATCAGACAGAACTTCTAACCTGTTCAGGGGTTTTAAACCAGTCGGTTTGTATGTCAAGAACTGCAGTCCCTGATGTGGGAATTAGGAATATGATATATGAGATGACTGGATTATATTTTCCTCCTAAGTGATCAGACTTTAATAGAGTGGGTTTTTTTTTTTTTGTTTGTTTGTTTGTTTTTAATTTGGTCTTTGATGTGCAAGGAAATCTATGGGTGCTTCTATTTGTAATTCACTGAAATGCCCAGTGTAATTTTCTGTATGCCATTGTATGGTTAAGCTGTTTCTTGCTATGAAACAATTTGGGAAACTTCTTCCAACCCTTAAAATAGTTGTAATGGGGAATGAACTATGAGTTCTTTACAATTTTGTTTCCTCTGAAAGCTGAGTTTCACAGGGAATGGATAACACAACTTGTTATATAACACGACTTTTAGGATTTTTAGTATGACCCTATTGGAGTTTAACATTTTAACTGATTTATACTAAACATGACTTCACAACAATCAATAAGATTCTTTGCCTCTGGCTTCAGTGTAGCCAAGATCACTATTAAGAACAATTGCAATGTGATCATTAAAATGGAAGTTCAAAATAGAATTGGCTGGGTATAAATCCTCTCTACTGCCATGTTGTATTTTAGTGTGTGTTCTTTCTCTGCAATTACCATTGGATAGATATAAGGACTTTATATGTACAAATAGATATGTTTAATTCATGTAGGCTGTAGATGAGATCATCATATCAGATCTACTTAATCATTTGTAGATATAGTAGTCCATCTTTTAATGAGACCAAGCATTCTAAATGTTTCTGCTTTTCAGAACTTGTTAAATTGAAGTCTTAGTTCATAGCTAAGAAGGAGAAAAAGCAGCAATGCTCATGTCTTGCTCTCAAGGTTATTCCCACTGATAATCACACGGAGAACAAGTCATATTTAAAGGCAGTGTTTTGGCAAAATATTTGTGTCAAAACAATGAAATAAGCTCACATTTCACATCAATTATTTAATAGTTTATGGCAAAAAGGTTCTTCAGTGTTTCTGCTGAGGATGCAGTGTGTTTCTGCCATTTCGGGGCATGTGTCTTTTTTTTAACTGAATAGTTTTTAAATTGCATTTCGTCATCTTGATGGAAATTCAAGTAATAATCTAGCTAAAATATGCAGATGTCCACTGTACATTTTCAAATTATATAAAAGGTTTTTGAAATCTCAAGCATAAATTGTTGTAGTGTTTTAATCATTTTTATTGTTGTTATTCCCTGACATTGGTTGAACTTACCCATCAATTAAAAAACTGCAATTCTTGGTAGCTGCTCAGGAGCTGTAAATAACAAGTTTATTTTGTGAGCTTTAAGTTTGAAATAGTGACCTAGAATTGATTATGTGTGTTTCATTTTCAGCTTGACAACACTGATTTTGCACAAGTTCTTTGGAAACATCTGCAGCAGCGTATAATTTTTTTTTTTGTCGTTGTTTTAAAAGAAGATTTAGCAATTTCCTGCAGAAGGATCACTGCTTTACCATTACTGCTAATTATGTGATAGCATTTTGCAGTACTATCTTGAGAGATTCCAGGGCTAGTTCTGAACAGGCTGCTTTGTATGTGGCACCATGCAAAGTGAATCCTAGAAAGAAATCACCTAATTATGACAGCAAAGCTTGTAGGTCTAACCTAATTGGCTTCCACCATCTAGCTCCAGGTCCAGCTTGGACATCTCTACACACCACTGCTCATGTCTAAAAGCTTAATCTCATAGGCATTTTAATATAAGTAGCTTTATTCATAAGACTAGCTCTGTTCAAAACTAGCTACATGTTTATGTAAGTATTTGTGCTTGGAGTATGCAAGGTAGAATTAAACTCCGTAGATTACATTGCTTCTTTGGTTGGTAGTTAAGCAAAAGTTTTAGCAGTTCGTGTCAGCACAATAATTCTGCACTAGGAGGGAAAAAAAAAAAAAAAAAAAGAGCCACAGGCAAAAATAATAATAATAAAAAAAAGTTGATAGCATCAAAATAGCATTGAGATATTTGTAAAGTTGTAGTCAAAAATGGTAGAAGCAATCTGCATCTCAATTTTAAGCATCATTAGATTTTTTAGTGCAACAATTTTAGTTATATACTTCTTAAAGAAAAACATAAGATCATTAGCATTAGAAAAGGAATTATTAATAGCATTTACTTGTGAATATACTTCAGTATACACTAATGAATCACCAAGATTTTTCTGCATCAGAGAAAAAATGAGTTCAAAAGGCATTTGCTGAAACTTCATAATAAATGCAAACATTAATGACAGGCTGAGCAGAGGTTCTAGTATGGTAAAAGGAAACTTGGCTGAAGAGCAAAGCCAGGATAAACATGGGAATTCAGACATCATTTAGCTTAAGCAAAGCCGTACATAAGCAGATGTGACTTCCCTTTTGAAGGATCAATCCCACTTGCAGGTTTTTAATTTTGTCTATTAGTTCTCAATGTTCTAGTTGTTAGTGCTGTGTATTTTTAGCAATTAACGTACTTTCCCAAAGCCTATAAACTGAAACAAAAACATTTTCCAGTCCTGCCTGTTGCAACTTGTGCCAATAGAAGAAGAAAAGGAAAGACCCATGAGGACAGAAGGAGAACAAAGAAGGGAGCACAATTCTCTACCTCATTGGAACAAATGCGAGTTTCCTACAATGACCACATGATTTGTAATCTAGCTCAAGGTGAAAATCAATGGTTTAATGCCGAAGTTGCTTTGTTTTTTCAAGCAGGTGAGATCTATACATACACCTAAATCATAATGAAAATGAAGAATAATAGGTTGGGATTTGAGTCGCCCAGCTGGCTTCACTACGTGTGCTTCTCTCCTTAAGCCTTTCTGTGGAAGTGGAGCAAGTTTAGAGCCCTCAGTTGTCTTGTATTTTGAAAGTGTGTATTGGAGTCAGGTGCCACCTTTGGAAGCCTTAGCATGAGAAGTTAAGGTGTAACCTTCTCATGCTTCTTCAAAAATAGATGCTCTTCCGTCCCCTGCACATACCCATGTTTTCCTCTATATAACAAGTCTTGATGTAAAGAGAAGTGCAAATTAAAACAGAGACATAAAACTGACACTTCATGTTTGAGTTTTATACATTACCCCCAATCTCATGTTATATCATAGGAGAGGTAATTCAAAGCTGTGGCTCACCTCATCTTCCTTCTGAATAAGGAGGGTTCAAGTAGGTTTTTACCTAGTCTTCATAATGAGAAACCTGGAGTGGGACGGCCTGACTTAAGAAAATCTAATTATCTGGGTTTTGATTTGGTTCATCAGTACTCTGGCAGAAATTGCATCATTTACATGAGTTTAATTCTGAGAAGCTTAATTAAATAATCAAATTGGGAACCCTGTTAGGGTAATATAGATGTTACTCCTGGTAGGAGCTTACTGTTGCAGTGTGGTTTTTACTTGTAGTTTTGGAAGCTGGGTGGTGTCTTTTTCATTAATCCCCTATTTATACTAAAATAATCTGTATTATGTTAGCATAATAATGTTAGCAAAGAAATTGCACTGCTTCGAGGACTGGTAAAACATAGGATAAAAATAATACTAGAGGCATTTGTATGTATAGGTTTGTGTGTCTTTAGACAATGCATCTTCAAAAATTACCTTTTAAAACTGCCTTTTTTACAGAAGTAGGAACTTGGTTATGGACTTCAAATGACATTGTCCCGAGGCTGTGCTAAAAGCTTTTAGTCCATAGATTGTTTCCAGTTGTGCTATTTCTCCACCCACCTCAACCTGGAGGCAGATATTTCCGCTGCTGGAGAAGATGCATTAAATTCACCTTTGGTTTCCTTGACTGCTATGCCAAGCTTGCAGACCCAGGTTATAATGTAGCACCAGTTGTGATCATACTTGTTTTGTAGTACGTGAATTCTTATGCCTCAGAAACTGGGGTGGCCCTACTCACTGGTTATGATCCTCACAAATTTAGAAGGCTTGCAGTTTGTCATAAAAGGGTAGTGTGCAAATGAGAGCAGATGTTTGCAATGCCCAGTTCTGAGAGACTCCAGGTTAAGGGGGATCCCCACAACTGGGGTTGATAATGGCAAGCAGGAAACAAAATGCTGCGTTGAAACAACACACTAGGAAAACTGTTGGGACCACGTTTCCTGTTATCCTTATTTTAGAGCCAAACAGGGTCTAGAGCTGAAGTCCAAAAACTCTCTACATTTTCAATAGTGTAAGGCTGAGACCATCAGAAGAAGTTTCTATACTGCTCATAAAATCCTGTGCTTTTGGGAGAAGGGCATGAGTGGGGCGCATGCTGCTTGCAGTAGCTTTGCTTCTTGGCAATGGCTGGGCAAGTGGATGGACTACAGTACTTTACCAACAGTGTCTGGAATTTCATTTGCCCTTGCTACATTTTCCTCAGCCTCACAGAGAGCTAGAGCAGGCCTCTTTAGATACACTAAAAATTGCATGAAAAATGTGTATTGATGTAGAAACTTTTGAAAACCCTCAGAAGCAAAGGAAAATAACAGGGAGCACTTCCTTATCACTATTCTTATCCTACCTTACATCATACATGGAAGGATACTGAGTTCAACAATCATCCATTTTAAACTAACTTGCTGCTTGGAATAGCTGTGTAGAGTGTTGCTACTTTGCCACAGACAGCCTGTGTGACCTTTGGAATTCACATGATATCATTGTCACTAGGTATTAATGATACCCTGCTAGTTTTCCTGGGAAAGCAGCACATATGGAGAGTTAGTAATTGCCAAATGTAATTATTGTCAAGCTAGAGGCTACATTAACGAACAGTGTGTAGAGTGGATAACTACTGCCATACCAATGTAAGTCAATCAATGTCATAGCCAGGGATGGGATGGAAAGTTCTTGCCAATTTACTAATGAATTAGTACACCGTTGGGTTAAAATCAAGAGGTAGAAGATTGGGTAACACTAGAGTGGCCAGACTTCAACAAGTTGAAGCTGCTGGCTCTTGTCTGGTGAGGTACATTACAACCTTAAAGTGAAGATTTTCCTGGTAACTCTTCTTGAAAAGTAGAATAAGCACGATGAACCAAACCTGAGTTGTATATGAAAAACTGCACTTGCAAGTGGAAATGACATTTTCAAGCTTGATTCATTGAAGTGTAATCAATAGCTGGGACACAGCTGTTGACTAGGAAGCCAGCATATGGAGTTTATCTGTGATTGTCTGAGGAAAATAAGAACTTGTGCGCACATTAGCCATACAGTTCTGTCATAGTAATTGCTGTTTATATTTAAATCTTGCCAGATTGACAGTAAATCTAACTGGGACTCTGACATTTTTAAGGTTTTGGAGAAAATGGTATGTAAAGATGAGCTAAAGTGCTAAAAGTGAACTCAGTGCTGTGCTGCTATCTATAGTATTTCCTGTCTCACAATAGTCCACCCAGCTGTCTTCTGTATAGCTCAATGCTCAATCCCAAGTAATGATGCACAGAAGACATAATTCTGCAATGCAGCACAGTGCCAATGGCAGCTGTCGATTCACTATCCCCACACATTAATGAAGACTACAGAGGTTCCTCTCAGATCCATCAGAGATGCCCATGAGCCTATTACTGAGCCAAGCAGTGCTGTTACTGAAAGTTACCCAGAGTATTCAGAAAACAAAGAGCACTCATCAGGCCAGGAAAAAAAAAAAAAAAAAAAAAAAAAAAGGCATTTAGATCTCTGAAATACTGCAAAATGTTCATCCTAATTACCAGAAAGCACATGGGAACAGCTAAAGTAAAATTCACTGATTTGATTCACTGGCTTGTGCGAGTAGCTCAGACAGGGAATGCACAAAGAGCCCAGCCCCACTGCTTCAAGGACAGCTCCAGCCTCAGAAGAGGAGGTGCAGCAGGAGAAAATGTGAAACCAAGCATGTGGTTCTTCTCACAGCTTCTTCCTGTTTCCTACCTTTTAAAGTTAGTTTGTTCTTTCTGCCTTTCACAAAGGTTGGTCATGGCACAGAGCAGTGCTTAATACAGTCCTGTCTTTTGGTCAAAAATCAATGTGCTATGAAGTGGAGGACTTGCCTCTGCCCACTTTGTCAGAGGATCTCCCTCCTGTGTAGCAGCATCTCACAGTAATGGGTGAGTGTCCCAGAATAAATGCCTCTTGAGAATCAGGTTATTCCATTTACTACTACAGTTGATAATTTTCAAACTTCAGCTTGGTGTTACAATAAATATTTTCTCCTTTAGATCAAAGAAACATACCAGGAAGCTTCTGCCTGATTGCCCCCATCTAATGACCAAGGGAAGTCTTGCCACTATGCATGGGCATTGCCAGCCTGGCTTGCTCACTGGAGTGGTGCCTCACAGTACTGTTCAGTGGGGACTGTGGCACAGCAGGCAGCAAAGCAAAGGCATGCTGGACATGCAATGTGCTGGCATTGTGTATTGCTGTAGGTAAGAAAATACACTCTAGTTTACTGTCAGACACAATCCAGATGATTTACACCATAAGCATGTGTGTGGGAGCTTGCTTACCACAGGCTTCATTCTCTTGTTATAGCTAGTTTCCTTTGTTCTATAGTGTTCTTTCTGACGTGAGCTTGAAACAAAAGAAAATTGCCTCTTTTTTAGTCATCCCAGAAATGATGTGTCATAAGTGAATGCTGAATTTCCTGCCTCCTGGACTCCTTGTCTGTTTTTCTGAGCTTAGAAGTTGTACCTTTTCTTTGAATTATTACTGTGATGATCTAAGGAAATCAAATAGTTTCCTCCATCACATTATCTTTATTTGAGCATGAATTCAATGAATCAGGGTTGGGAGAAAAAAAAAAAAAAAAAGCATTGTATTTGTTACTCATTGTGGTTTTCTTGCTGCATGACCCTCCCTGGGATCTAATATCCATCCATATGCCAAGCCTGACCCCCAGCATGTGTACGCTGGCATAGCCACATAAAATCACTGCAATGACACTGTCTTCCTCAGCCTAATATGCCTATATGCCATATGGCCTAATATGTCAGCATGTGGATATATGATCTAACAGACAAAGATACAGAGCCAGTTAAGTGCCCAGTGAATGCACTGGTGCACAAGCAGCAGAACAAGTGATTTTACACAAAGTTTGTGCTAGCTTAGGCTCAAAAATGTTCCCTCCAGATCTGTCTTCTTTGGCTGGTAATGCTTGCTTTAAATACCATTCTGTGCTGTTTTGGCATTTCCTCCACCCCTTCATTGACAGAACTTGTCTGTGGAGCTGAACGGGAATTTTTTGGAAGTGGGAGCATTTAAGCAGATAGACAGAGAAGCTGCGGGGCACCAACAAATAAATGATAACAGCCCTCACTAAACATAATGCAGATGCAAGTTTCAGCAGTCAAAGAGATTTACTTGCTCCTGCTGCTCCATCAGGGGATATACCTCCACAAGACTGTGACATAGCTCTATCGTGTCTTGTTCTTGCCTCCGCAAGATGCTTGCATAGTTTCAAACAGAAAGCAGGTATCTGCAACAGGTTAAAGCAAGAGATGGAAGAGAAAGACAAGGGTAAAATAACTGGAGATTACCATGCTTAACTTGGCGTTTTCCAAATAGGTCAGAGTGGTGGAGGCAGAGGGTTTAGAGTGTGTCTGTAGCTAACATCTGCTCTCTTTCCCACAAAATAATTGAGTGCTCAGCTGGGCTTCTCCCCACAGACCTTGCAGCTGTGGCAGACTATCAGGCAGTGGTATGTCATTCCTGGAGAATCAGCTGTGTAATCTGGTCATCTGGGACTCCAAAACCCACAGTCCCTTGACATATTCCTTTTACAGGTCAGTGATTTAGACAGCTGGAAGGTTTGGTGGTCTCCATGTCATCAGTGAAACTTTTTCCTCACTTAACGCCCCACCTCGTTCCCCGGTGGTCTGCATCAGATTAGCTGGTGAAAAATTGGCAGGTTTCTGCCATGAGTCTTGATCTACTGGAAGGGATTACTGCTCCAGGTGCTGCTAGCCAAGTGTCCTGCCTCTGCCATTTCATGTCCCAAAACATCTCTTCTTGCTGAGGACTTGTTTCTTGGTTGTGTTCACAATGACACTATCCTCGCCTCCTGGATCCCTCTCTTCATGCTGCTTACTGGAAGAGCAGCTGACCTGCCTGGGCTGTGTGCAAGACAATGGAGCACATAGGAAAACATTTCCCATAGCATCTGTTGGAGTCACTAGAAATGGTGTGTGTCTGTGATGCATGTGAGCACAATGTCTCCTGTTTTGGAAGTGTCCTAAGTCTTGTTCTCCCCATTCATTTCCTGCTGGGCTCTCTCTCCTTAGTCTTATGCTCCCATGTAGCAATAGGTGGTAGAGTCACATTTAATTATTTTCATAATAATATTTTATTGATGTTGGAAGCTCAAGTCATTGTTAACAGAGATTATTTCCACCTGTGAGATTCCAAAAGGCATTGGCAGGTGTGCCCAACTCTCAGGCTAACTGCTTCCCCACTGAAAGCAAATTCCAGGTTAAATAAATCTTGAAACTCGAGTCATGGGAGGGGATGTGAGCTCAGAGCAGGAGACCTCACTCCCACCCACCCTGTTTTGGAAATGCCATTTATGTGCTCTCAGTTGGATAAGACAAAATTTTTTGCAACTGCCTGAAACTCGTCTTGGTTGAAGTCAGTGGGGGCCTGTGTCAGTATCCCAGTATGCCTTTGATGTGTGATTCCCAGTTAATGTGGGGGCAATCGTCTGCATAATTTTTATGAAAAGCAGGAGCACAGCTTGCCTTAATGTTCTTCTATATAAAATAAGAGATGTTTAATTTAAAAATACCATCACATACATAATGCAGCTTTGGCAGCTGACAGCCCAAGCTGATTACTGTAGGCAATAGAGATCCTGTGGGCTGAATGTGGGTGGAGGACATGAAAGGCCTATGACTTTTAAGTCTTTTTTTTTCCATCATACTTTATCATTAGAAATGCATCACAGATTTTGTTCCACCTTACCAAAATGCTCTGGTAATCTCCTGTGGTCAGGGTGGGGATGGGGGCTTCTTGCACTGTTTGACAAAATTGTCAGTAACTTTCTTGTATGTTAAAGGCAGTTCATTATTAAATGCTAAATGCTGTCCTTATAGCACAAAGTGAGGAAGATACATGGCGCTGAACTGGAGAACTATAAGTAGAGCTGCTGGCTTCTCCTGATGATTTCCAGCCTTGGCAAAAACCTTGCTGAAGTTGCTTAAGTTGCTTGCTTTTGCTTGGCTTCACAGTTAATGTGGCAGGAAGGTTGTCCAGGGGAAAGCCTCTGTGGCCCTGGTGCTGCCCTAGGGAAGTGCCTGCAGCGCACCTTGGGTAGAAAACGAACCCCAAAACAGCTACTGACTGGAAACCCTGCTCAGCCCCATTCAGAGTTTTGGGTCAGTCTGCTGGTGCCACCTCACCAGCAACATGCAGCACATCCCCAGCTAGCAAGAGATCCCTGCTGGGAGGGACGGTGGAAGCACTGGTTGGTGAGTGAAGAAAGAAGGCAAGATGAAGGCAAGAAGCCACCATGGCAGGAACAGGGCCTGGGGCTTTGCAGGGGAGGTGGCACTCCTGAAACCTTCTCTAGTGTCCTCCCAGGTACCTACAGTGGCAATCACAAGCACAAGATAGCATCAAGGGCTTTGCCCCACGCTAGCCATTCCTGCCCTGGGGCCACCTTTTCAGCAGTGTTGGTGCAACACCTATGGTGGCCTCCAGGCAAGGCTTTGGCAACAAGCTGTGACTCCAGCAGGCTGTCAAGCCCTGGCCCAGCCATGCTTGGCTTAGGCTCCTGCCTGGGGGCACCAGCAGGTCTCACTTCCCAGGCCCCACACCCTGGGGTGCTATTTTGGCACTGTCCTCAGGCCCTGGCCTGGTGGTGCCATGGGGTGGCTGTGTCACTGCCCAGCCTTAAAACCAGTTCATGCTCCGCCCCAGGGCTGGGGGTGTCTCAGGAGCTTTAAGCTGCTCCTTAAATTAATTTTCAGACTCGCTTGAGTGGAAAGTTTTGTTTCTTTGTTGTTGTTGTTTGGTGGGGCCTGGTGGTCAGCAAGTGCTCCGAGGAAATTGTATGGGTGGTACGCAGGCCCTGGGTGCTCCTGGGCCCTCAGGCACTGCCATGCATGCTGACATTGTACCTTGTTAATTTACTTACACTACACCTGCTCCAGGGCATGTGGAGCGCTGTGCCATGCCTCCTCTGCCCTGTCTGTCTGAGGGGTTTGGGCTGCTGTAGTGGGTTTATGTGACAAGGTTTTGGTAGCAGGGGGCCATAGGGGTGGCTTCTGTGAGAAGGATCTAGAAGCTGCCCCATGTTTGGTAAGGGCCCCACTGCCGACCAGAACTGAGCCAATAAGTGATGTTGTTTGCGCCTCTGTGAGAGCAGATTTAAGACGGAAAAAAACCACACTGCGCCACACAGCAGCTGGGAGAGTGAGAGGAGTGAGGAACAGCCTTGCAGGCGCCAAGGTCAGTGAAGAAGGAGGGGGAGAGGTGCTCCAGGCGCCGGAGCAGAAGTCCCCTGTGGCCTGTGGTGTGGACCATGGTGAAGCAGGATGTCCCCCTGCAGCCCATGGAGTACCACGGTGGAGCAGGGTTCCACGCTGCAGCCCATGGAGGAGACCACGGTGGAGCAGGTGGCCCTGCACCAATGGAGGCTGCGGCCTGTGGAAGACCCCTGCCGGAGCAGATTCCAGGCCGGACCTGCAGCCCGTGGAGAGGAGACCACGCAGGAGCAGGTGACCTGGCAGGAGCTGCTGCCTGTGGGGGACCCAGGCTGGAACAGTTTGCTCCTGAGGGATGGACCCTGTGGTACGGACCCATATCTGGAGCAGTTCTTGAAGAGCTGCTGCCTGTGGGAAGCCCACGCTGGATCAGTTCAGCAAGGACTGCATCCCGTGGGTGGGACCCCACAGCACAGGGGACGAGAGTGACCAAGAAGGAGCGGCAGAGAAGAATTTCTATAGACTGACCATAGCCCCCATTCCCCCATTCCCCTGCGCCGCTCAGGGGGAGGAGGTGGAAGAGGGTGGATGGGGGGGGAAGGTGCTTTTGGTTTCTTTCCTTTGTTTCTCACTTCTCTAGCTCGTTCGTAATAGGCAATAAATCTTACTATCTCCCTATGCTGAGTCTGTTTTGCCCATCACAATAATTACTGCGCGATCTCCTTGTCCTTATCTCAACCCTTGAGCCCCTTTCATCGTATTTTCTCCCTGTTCCTCTTTGAGGAGGGGGAGTGAGAGAGCGGTTGTGGTGGAGCTCGGTCACCCACCCGAGCGAAACCATCACAGCTGCTGTGGAAAGTGCATTGCTGTGAATTCAGCACATGATGCAGAAATGTTGTTTAAGAGCTTATATATGTGTGTATTTTTTTAAAGAATATCATTCTCTCCTAACAAAGTTACTATTATTTACACGTTTATGGGTCCTTATACTAAAAATAAGCATGGGCTGCAGGAGGTAAGGGAAGAGAACTGGCTTGAAGCCAGCCTGCCGAGACCAATGCAAGGTAAATCAAGCTCAGCCTTGTGTCAAAAGAGGCCCACCTGGGCAAAGAAAAACATTTACCCATCTCATGCAAGAATGAGAATACTGAGAGTTTACTTGGTGGGTCATTGTCTCACATCTGCAGCATTTGCATGCAGGGCTGGAATAGATGTGCTGCCAAACAGCCTGCTGGGTGCCTGCATGCTGCTGCTGCAGCTCACAACTTGGTTCTCAGTGCACACCTGTGTTCAAAACTGCTTTCTCCTTCAGCATTTACAACTAACCACTCAGTTACAAACGTGCCATCCACAGGAGAAACAATGGGAAGCTCATCATAGTGTATTATTCATAAACCTGACTCATTCAGATGGATCATTTGCAGTTAGTGAACTTAAAGTGATTACTTCTTACCATGTTGTCTGTCAAAACATGGGGACTGAGAAGTGATGCTTTCATTCCTCATCTTCATTCACAACCTTTTGGGTTTTAGTTCCCTGTTAATTTCTTGGCTTTTAACATTTTGCTATTTTTATTTCAGATTATTCAACTTGTTCAGCTCCAATGAGCTGCACATACAGTAAAATCACTGTTATCAAAAGCTGGTTCAGTTCAGCCAATTCTTGTTCCAGATGTTCAGATGGTAATTCCATCACTTCGGAGATTTCATGTTCTTTTAAAACTTTAACAGCAAATGCTTATGGTTTTCGCCTTAGATCTTATTTATTTCATCTTTAAAAACATTATGTTTCAATAGCCAATGGAAGAATTTTACATTTGATTTAAAATAGGATTATGTCTAAAGTAGGATATTGAATTACTGATGAGTCCAGTTTAAGTGTTTACATATGCATATGTAAAAGCATATGCATGTACTTTAAAAGAAAACAAGATTTTTCTTCACCACGTAGCCTGAAGTCCCGGTTTCCAGAGATTATGGGGGACATTTAGGTTTGCAAAACACCTGCCAAAAGATAATGGATACTTCTGACTTTTGCTTTATTTTAAACGTGAAAACATAATTCCTTCCATGCCTGAGATGGATTGAAGCTTCTTTTGAATGTTCCTTGTATGTGTTTTGTATATAAGTTAAAGACCTCAAATTTGAACTTTTTGACATTTTTGATTGAATTTTAAGGTGGTGTATGTATAAATATACCACTGCTCTA
Organism: Oxyura jamaicensis; assembly: GCF_011077185.1. Lineage (NCBI taxonomy): Eukaryota > Metazoa > Chordata > Aves > Anseriformes > Anatidae > Oxyura > Oxyura jamaicensis. The sequence goes on along the minus strand of NC_048893.1, from coordinate 73,545,661 downwards.
CACAGTTTTACAAGAAGCCATCTCAGGAGGGGGAACTGGAGAATAAGTTACTTGGAAATACTTAAGTGGTTCTCTGCTGAACCCAGGATTAATAGAAATCATCTGCAGATGTTAAGAAGAAACAAGAATAGCTTTGATCACTTAAATTTGAAACTTTCTTTGAGAACAGTTTTAAGATAAAGTAGTTATTTTAGGAACCAGTGACATTGTTATAGAAAATGGACATAGGTATTGTCATTGAAACAGATTTTTTTTTTTTTTTTTTTTTTTTTGCATTCAGTTACCTGAATTAAAAGAGAAGTGTCTCTTTAAAGATGTTTGTAGAAGTTTTTGAGAGACAGAGACAAGAGCCCCACAGCAGGGCTGCTGATGCTGAATCCGAGCCCTGACGCCTGTGCGTTAGCAAATTGTACATTAGTAAGCTGATGGAGTAGTAAGATCATTTTGTAGGATGGTGTTTAACCAATAAGAAGCGACAGCCGCAGGTATTTTTGTGAAGCCAAGCTGCCAGAGGAGGTATGCCTTCCACCTTCAGCAAGATCAGACTGAGTATATTAATCTTGTCTGAGACACACATTGATTTATCCAGCCTTATTTTGTTTTGCTGTGCTCACACATTTTCTTTTCCTTACATTTCATTTTCCACATATATAGGCTTTCATCATTCACTAACCGGTTCACTTCTGCAGCTCCCATTCTCTGTCCATCTGTTGCAGTGAAGGAGCTGCAATGGCAGCAGCAGACCGAGAAAGCATGAAGAAGATCCAGCTCAAGAAGAAGGAGTGACCCCATGGCCTGGCAGTGCTTCTGAGCTGTTTTGATCACCAATATGCCCTTATCCTAGCACAGCCTTTTCTTCCCCTGTCATTCAGCAGTGCTTTCACCAGACTGAAAGGTGAACAAACATTTGCATATTCCCATGAAATAACTCCATGTTTATATTCTATTTTTAATATTAATTTTTTTTGGCTCCTGTTCTTGGAATATTTAATTTCATGAAAATCCTCAATATTTATCTCATTATCCCAACTGTGTTGCTCTGTTTCTCTAAATGTCAAAATCAGTGCTTTGTCTGGGATGGAAGCTAAAACATTTAACCAACTTTAATGGAGACATCATTGAATAAATGCAGTCTGAAAAGGGATTTTGACATCTAGATTTAAATTGTTTGTATAGCAACTTCAGTAAAATATCCAGATACTTTTGTAATCAGAAAAAGCAACTACTTCTCTTGTTAACCAGCAGATAATTGAAATTGTGTTCATCTTGTACACCCTTTGATGAGAAGGAAGAAGTCTGATTTTAATTCCCCCCACTGTCTTGTGAATGGTCCTCAAATGGTTTATTTTAGGTAAATAATGTAACGGGCTAGGTGAAGTCCTAGCTATAAGCTCTTCATATCAACCATATAACTCAGATATGACTTACTTCCCACTTAAACAAAATCCCTTTGTCTCTTCTTTTCCTTACCCTTAATACAGAAAGACAGGACTCATAAGTGATGTGGAGAATAAAGATCATTTTTATTTTTATTTTTTTTTTTTCTAACCTAAAAAAAGTAGGAATCCTTCACAAACGAAAGCTTTATTCTCTCCATTCCTAAGGTGCAAATTCTCTGGGAAGAGAGAGAGACTAAAAAAGAGAGTAGCTAAACTGATGATCACTGCCTTCTTGTGCTCCTCCTGAGCTGTGTTTTCCATGTTTCTCTCTTTCTTTCAGAATAAAATAATCCCTGTTATGGTTGTCTGTCACTTTGCTCAGAGCAAGGCAAGTGTCACTTTGACTGATGTAGTAAGACATCTTGGTCACAATCCTAGTCAGCCCATAAGACTTTTCTTACCACCTCCCATTTCTCTAGACAGGAAGGTTTTAGTAACTTTGTGTGATTAACTTGTGTGGTGCTTGATACCTGCAAGCATCCCTTCCCACCCTGCATGTTGAGGGTGAATCAGCCTCGCAGCCTGTTGCGGTTTCCCACGCCTGTGAGTCACCCACAGAATACGTTTGCCGGAGAAGTCAGTCCAGGAACAAGCACGGTTTGTGTACCTCAGACTCTTAGAAATGGGAAGCAAATGCAGTTCCTGTTCTCATCAAGGCAGGATACCGTCGCCTTCCCCTGAGGCCCTTGTGGCCCTAGTATGTAAGGAATGTCTGAACCTGCCTTGTTTTCCTCTTTTGAAGGCCAGCTCTGTGGTTAAAGCAGGAGCCTAGAGGCCAGCTGATCAGGCTGGCTTTGACACTGACTCACTGTGAGATCTTGAGCAAGTCACTACAGTTATGTCTACAGTGTGCCAGGCAGAGATATCTGCTGTGACTCTGGAGCCGGGTCAGGCCCTGCACATTGGCTGCCTTTGCCAGCTGTGAGCCCAGGGTGAGTGAGCCCAGGGACTGGACAGTTGTGAGCACAACTCGTCTCCTCCGTGTTGTGCCTACATACCACCATGCTCAGAGGTCTCTGTATGGTGTTACACTGCAAACCTGGATATATCCTGCACCCCTTTATTCCTCATTTTCTTCCTTGGTGGTGCAGGATAAATCAATTTTTTTTGGTTGGGTGCTTTTTTTTTATTTTAATTTAAAAAGGGATGTTTTTTATTTTTTTTTTTTTTTTTTTTTTTTTCTGTACTAGTGCTTTATTTGCTAAAGAGCCCAGCTAAAAGGATTTGGGGTATAGCTATAAGCCTGATTTTAGCAGAAATATAGAAAGACTACATGCAAGACCACCAGCGGCGCAGTACAGAAGTTGATGCTGAGAACAAACTGGACCAAAGGATGTGCTTGCTGAGTACCGGGGAAAGTTCGAAAAAAAAATTAAGGTGGCAGTCTTCATGCATTTCCCCAGGGAATGGGAATGAGGAGGTCATTATGAAAGGAACTAATGGATGATAATATCTATATGCAAACAGTGCTGGGCAAAATGGAGCATCATGAGTTCAGAATTAGTGAAAGTTATCCTAATGGTCAGGGCACAGAAGCTTAAGTGTAGGATGTCAACACCAGCCAGACACAGCTGAAAGGCAGTGGTGCGGTCAGATGTGAACAACAGTGTACAAGGAATAGACTTGTCTGTGCCTAGAAGAAAAGCCTTCCTCAGATTAGGCAGATGTTACAAGTTGAATCTCCTGAAGGGCTTTCAGTAGGTACTGGAAGAAAAGAGTGCTGTTCGTTGTGTCCTGCTGTGTCCACCATGCCTGCTTTTCTCTGATAACATTGTGCAGTACTTAGGGACTCAGGTGTTTGCCTTGCTGGTATTGTTGCATCGTGCAAGCTGTGTGTGTGTGTATGGAGTATTAAATTATTTAAGTGGAGGGGTGTTTATTTGGCACATTCCACCAATAGGTCTATCAGTAAAAGTTAGCACTGCTACCTCTATGTTTTTCTTGACTACTGTCACACCACTTTGTTATGGAATGTTTTTTCCTGTGTCTGAAGATAAACACTACAAATACCCAAAGGGCTTCTGACTTTTCTTGATCGAGACATTATATTTACTGGGTATATCAAATATCAGCTACTGAATGTAAGTAATTATCTTCTTACAGAAAGAGAGAATGCTACAAGAATTGCCTGGGCATGAACCTGAAGAGTACTTGAGCCCAGTGAAGCTACATCTATAGCTACATGAGCCAGCAGGAGACCTCCATGGAAAGAAAAATGTTTTGTAGGCCTGCAGAAATTTAAGAACATAAAACATACTTTAGAACTGCGTTTTTTCCTTTTCTGGTTTTAAATGATTGCTATCATCCAAAATAACAAAAAGACAAAGCCCATCTGAACCACCATCTAAGGTTGTCTCTTGCTCACGTTCTACATAGAATGACCATCTTCTCCCTGTTATTATTTTTTGTTATTCTCAGACATGGCCTGAGACTTCTCTTATGTTCTCCTCAGTGTTCAGGCTAAAGAAGTTTTCCTGCAGCCAATTACTTTTCCACCCACGTGGATGTGTAAAGTTTTATGGAGAACTTTCATGCCCAGTTGAAAAACAAACGAACAAACTTGACTTTGATTTTTCCTGCTAATACTTCAGGGGCTAACTGTACAAGCTTCCCAGGTAAAATATGCAAAGCTAGTTATCTCAGTAGTCTGGTGATGGGAATTCCATGACTGAAACAATCCCATGCACAGGAGCAGATCGGTCATTTCTTAAGTGGTCTTCTTCCTTCTGGGAGATTTAAACTACAGTAATGTCTTTCTTTGTGTCTTCATGTCTTTCTGGCCAGCCCAGCAGAGCCAAGGCAGCATCCCTTCTGTGAGTTCAGCAGTCTGTTCAGTGTGCGAGGCTTTTCTTACAGCATTTTCAAAAGCCTAGCTGCAGGCAGAGGCAGCAATGGGACAGCCAAGGTCAGAAGTTTGACAGTTTGGGGGGGGGGGGGGGGGAGGGGGGCAGTGGAAGGTACAGTTTTGGGGGCATTTTGTACTGGGGCTGCTGTGGAGTAAGTCAATGCTATTGGCACCGAACCTCCTCTCTTCCTCTCCTTTTTAGGAAGGGTTTATACAAGAATTTAAACATAAGGAGGAAAGCTAAATTATTGATTTGACAGCTAGAAACTGTGCACTGCTTTGTCCCAGGACTGAACGTAATTTCATACATAAGCTTGAGGTTTTGGCTCAGATAATTAGCTCTGTGATAGTTAAGTGCTTAATAGCCAGGATACTAAAGGTAGCTGAAAGCCAGGACAGCTCTGACAGCAGAGCTATGATAGCTGGTCAGAAAGCAATCATTCCCAAAATAGATGCAGCTTCTAACAGTAAAACAATTTCTGCTGAGTGGGCAAATTCCAGCTTCCTCGAGTGAAATAAGCTACCCTGACAGAAGCACGGTTCTCTCTGCTTATCCTCATGTCTGCACAAGGTGCTTTGGCTGGCACTGCTCTGCCACCGATGGGCCTGATCCCACACAGCTCTGACTGACATCGCCATGCCAGAGGATGTAGAAGCAGAGACCTGACCTGAGACCACCCTGGCTCAGCTTCAGGGTTAACACCCATCTGTGAACACAGGGAGCTACTCACCAAATCTGCTTTTTAAGCTCTCCTGAAATGAAAGCACATGCACAGCCTAGGTGTGAAATCATCACCCATGTGGAAGAAGATCCCTCAGCTCTTCTAGCTGTTGTGCTTTAGGAAGTGGTTTAGGTCTAAACGTAAGACTTCTGGGCCTCAGCAACCTGCTGAAATTTTAAATAAAATGAAATAGAATTGGCTGTGGTGTACACAGACTGTTGTTGTATTTAGGAGCCCTGCCCATGAGGAAGCACTGATATGGAGGTATGGGGCTAATGACTGTTGTGCTGCTAAAAAGCAGATGACTTCCAGGTGAGAGCAAAATTGAAGTGTGGATCACTAGAAGTCATGAACACTCCAGCATGAGTCACTTAAATTGTAAAATGAGATAGTGATGCCTGTGAGTGTTGCAAGGATAACCACATTAAAAACTGTTTAAAAAACAACAAAAAATGTTTATCATTCAGGAGGAAGGTTAAAGCAAAAACAGAGTAGATACACCAGGGATTTAATAAGAGTGCTATTAATGGCTATTTTGCAATGGGTTTAATCTGCTCTTGCAGTTGCTGCCGGTGAATGGCACGGTCCTGCTTGTGCCCCTGCCTCTACGCTCCAAATGCCTGCTTTGCAGCAGGGATCTTGGGGGCCTGATCCAACTGAAAAAGTCATTTTTTCACTCATTCAGACCAACCCAACCCATTAGGGAGGTTCCTGTGAGGCTGGCAACCTGATGAGGGACAGAGTGATGCCCAGGTGGGTGGTCAGGCAGTGCTGGAGCAGCTTATATATGAACCCACATTCTTCGCTGTACAATGCTGTCAATGCATGACTCCTAGCACCACATTCATAAGACAGTGTAAGTCAGTATCTGTTGTACCTTCAAAATGCCTCTGCAGCTCTTGAAATACTGTGCTTAACATTATTTATTGATTTGCAACCACAGTAAGCAAGGGAAAAGATCTTTCCCTTTATCTGCTCAAGCGATGAAAAATGTTAGAAAACACTCTGATTTGTCATGATCTCCCACAGCCTTCACAGGAGGGACTTCTGAGATGCTTGCATTCAGATACCACATTTTCACAAAGGTAGAGAAAATCAACCTTTCCTTGCAAACCAGCCTTGAGCAGGAAAGGCTAAACTATTTTGGGAGATGAGAGATAAGCATGCCAGAAAGCCTTATCAGAGATGTGTCTTAACTTGCAAAGATACTTTCTTTGATGCAAACAGTTGTTTGAAACGTTCTGTCAGCTCAGATTTGCCTTCAGATGAACCTCACTTGTATGCCGTCCTAATGAAGCTCTTCTGAATTACTTTAATAAGAATCCTCACTTTCTGAATTAAAGTGTTAAAAAAAAAAAAAAGTTATCAGAAATGAATAGTTGACTCAGAAAACTGACTGAAAAGGCATGGAGATCAACAGTTGTTCCAACAGCCTGCTATGGTGCGAGTGAACACTAGTCATCTCCAGAGGGACAAAGGATGGAGAGCTGGACCCAGGAACCCAGCACTAGTGTGTAGCCAACAGCAAGCTGCAGAGCAAAACAGTAACACTGATGGCTTCAATGAAGGTTTGAGAAAATGGGCAAAAAGACCAACTGTAGAATGTGATACAGCAATGTCAAAAACTGTAGTTAGCCACCAAAGTTTTGAGATGGAAGAACTAGAAGATAAGAAGGAAAACCAGGGATTAGTAACCATGTGGCTGCCTTTCCTTGTTTTCTTGCAGCCTAAGACTTGACCCCTCTTGAATCTGTGATGTACTCCATCCAGCTTTGTGGCAACCCTGCAGGCTGGTAACCTGCCAGAAAAAGGTGTTTTGCATCAGCTTTTCCTCTCTGTAAACTGTGCTTGAACAGTGAATGGCACAAGCCAAATCAGGTCGAGAACTCAAAATGTTTACTTTCCAAGTGGTTCTGAATAGAAAATTTCATATTTTTTTAGAAGTTACAGTCAGAAATGATGCACAACCAAACCACTTTTTCACATCCAAAACGATTAAATTAAGCGCTTTGTCTAACCCGTCCTGTGGAGGAGGGGACGGGAGGAAGAGCTCCAGGAATAAAGAAATTTAGCGTCGTGAATCCCGAACCCGGGCTCTGCGGGTTGACCTGGCCGCCAGGCGCGCAAGGCTGGTGTCCTCCCGTTGGCCAACGGAGCTGGGTGCCATGATCGACCCTTGGGGCTCCCCAGGAGCCGTCCGAGGGATGCGGAATAGTATCCCAGCCCGGCAGCAGAGAGCAAGAACCGGCAGCCGAAGCGCGAAGGCGGCGGGAGGAAGCCGGGGGAAGCCACCCGGCACCTGGGGGCTGTGGCTGAGGGGCGGCGGGGGGCTGCCGGCGCCGCTCCCTCCTTTCCCGCCTGCCTCGGCCGGCCGAGTGACTGCGGTGGAGCCCAATCAGGGCCCCAGCCCGGCCCAGCGCTGCCGCCCGCCCCGTCGGGGAGGCCCGGCCCCGGGGCGGGGAGCGAGCAGATCGCTCGGCGCGGCGCGGCCCCGCTGGGTCCTGGCCACCGTGTGCCAGGCGGGGCCGCCCGGAGCAGGCGGCAAGTAGAGGCGCGGCCGACCTGGGAGCGCCCGGCGCGGCCGACCTGGGAGCGCCCGGCGCGGCTTCGGGAGCAGGTAAGGGAGAGCCGGGCTCCTGCGGGGGGCTCCCGAGGCTCGGCACGAAGCCGGCGTAGCCAGCTCAGCCGCCCCGCCCCGCCCCGTCCCGTCCCGCCGCCGTGCGGGCACCGAGCCCGGGGCCACCGCCTGGCCGGGCGTCCTAGGAGCTGGACGGCTCCCAGCCCCATAGGGGGTCCCCGCTGTCTGCTCCCGTCCCCGTAGGAGGTCTCTGCCGCCTAACCCCGGCCCCACGGGCCCCCCTGGAACCGCTCGCCCGCGGCCCTGGCCTGGCTTGGGCGGAGGAGCCCGGCTGCCCTCCCTCTGGGTTGCCGCCCCCGGGCCGGGCGAGGGAACGTGACCCCGCCGCAGCCCGGCTGGAGGTGAGCTGGAGTCGGCCCTGGTGAGCGCCCTGGAGCTGGCTTTCGTCCCCGGAGTAGCGTTTAGGAGGTTTTGGGGAGCGGGAGCCTCTGCTTTCATCGGTGCGGGCTGCGGTGGGACGCTGTAGTTAGGAGTGCTGTGAAGCTTCAGCTGGGAGTCATATCCTGCACGAGCAAATGTGTTTTGATTTAAGGCCTGGGGTTCTTACATCCTGTAATTATTTTTTCTACGTCTGTTTCTTTTAGTTCTGGGAGTTGGGTGAGCTGAAATAGCTGTGCTAGCTCACACCCTGGATGAGGTGCAGCTGTAGCAATGAAAAGGTGCTTTGTACCTATGTAGCTGTTTCCATGGGAAGAAATAAGCCATTCTGTTAAGTGCTTAGCTGCGATATAACATCATGCTTGTGCTCTCCTGTGGAAGTACAGTGCAGGTGATTTAGGGGAAACACAGATGCAGTATTTGGGACGTGCACTCAGTTGTGTCTGGAGCCTTCAGACTCTGCTGGTTCTGTTTATTTCAGCCTGAGCTCAGATACTACCAGCAGCAAAACGTGTGAGCTCTGGCATGTATTGAAATGGCAGCACGATTGAGCAATGAGAATGTCTGCATTCCAAAAACTAAGCAGCAAAAATGGGTCACCTGGAATGAGACTATTTTTTGTGCTTACCTGATCGAGTATCTGACAGCAAGATGTTTCGGTGTGCCAAATCCAGATTTATTACTTCTATTAAAGGTAGCAGCCGTCGCTTGAGGATTTATGTTTGTCAAGGACAAAAGTGGCTTGCAGTTACAATAAAAACGTGAATACAGATTTCAGTAAAACTGGTGAGATTCATGAGGCAGCACTGCAGACAGGTTGCAGGGGCATCCCAGAAACCAGGAAAACTGAAATCTGTTCTAAGTTTTGGTTCCAAACCCGGCAAGCGTTTTGGTCAAGAGAGACTTTTTTGTGTCGGTAGGAAGTGAGGAGCTGCAGTGCTCCACAGTTTGGGTGGAAGCCATCCTGGGAGAGTTTTGACAACAGGATTTAGTGTAATTTCTTGAAAAGCTGTTTGGTGCAGATCAGCTCCTAGAAGCGGAGGGAATTGTTTGGTGTGCCAGTGAGAAACTGACTCAGTATGTGCTGTGTGGCTCTTAAAGATCAGTGTTGCCATGCCTGGAGTACAAAGCCGCTGTTTCTCTCCTCCCTGAAGGCAGCGTCAGCTGCACGTGTTTGGCTGCAGAGCTGGGCCTGTGAGAGTCGTCTCTCTCTCCAGCAGCATTGCTCCTATTCTGAGGCACTGCTGCTTTTGAGCAAGGTGCTGTTAGGTATTCCACAGCTGCTGTAACTCTGTCAAGAGCCCAAGTCAAAATACATCGTGCCAGATTCAGGCACCTCCTCAGCTTCAGTCGGTTTTGTCCTGGGTTTTCATTCTGTGTGCTGGCTCAGTTCTAGGTTTAGCAGATCAGCTGAAGAACATTTGAGCTGCTCTGCTCTCTGCACATGTCCACAGTAGATTGGTGCTGCAGAAAAATCTGCGAGTAACGTTTCTGCTTCCATGCAGGGTGGAGTGCCTTGAGGTCAGGGATGTCACATGGAGCAGAAGGCTCTGCTGAATGTCATCTTCTGTTCCTACATAGATGCGAGTCATGTTTCTGCTTTGGGCTGTGCTGTCTTTTGCAGTTTAAAACGTGTTGCAGGAAGTAATGAGGTTCTGATTAACAGATCTCTGGAGGTGTACTGGGAGACTTTGCTTGCAAGCTGTGTCTGTGAAGATAACTTGGCATTCCTGAAATGATAGCCATTCCCAGGACGCTGAGGTTAGTTCTGACCTGGTGCTGCCAGCCTGGTCCCATCGCTCGCCGGTGATGAGGAGGACCATATCTGCTCTCTGATCACCAGCTGGGTCAGGATGGTCTGAGGAGAGGAAACGCCATGTACTGATGTGCATGGTCCCGCATGCTGCATGAGGTTTTGTCTTAAATCTGCCAGCATAGGGTGTCTGTGGTTTTTGCATCAAGGAGTCAAGACAGTTTCAATGAGGAGAAACTTATTCCTCTGAAGTAAGAGCTCTGGAACAAAGGTGGCTTGTTTACTTTCTTAACAGTGATCTGATGACATCAAAGTGTACCTCTGGCTTACTGAGGACAAGATAGTGCTGCTGCTGACCCATTAGAGTTACTAATTTCCTTCGTGGTGCTTCAAATTGTGTGTTTTGTGTGATGGCGAGGGAGCACAGAGAAGTGCCTGTGTCACAGGTCTGATACAACTGTCCAAAATGTGTCCTTAGCCCCTGGGATGGGGTAAGAGGAGTGCAAGAAAGTAAATGCTCGTTCCTAGGGAGTCTGTTGATTTGGAGTAGTTTTTGGTAGAGAAGGAAATAGCCCAAATATCTGTCAGGATTCAGGGAGGCAGTGGAGCATCCTGGAAATTTCTGTGGTGTTAGTTCGATGAAGCCCCTGTCCCACTGCTGACTATCTCCATGCCTTTTGTTAAGGTGCTGGTGACCTGTGCCTCAGCTCCTAAATGGCAATGTGCAGGTTAGGTTGCTATACCTGAGGTGGCTGCTTCTCATCCATCTGTACCTTTGTTATTTACCGGTTTCAAAGCAAAGCTCAACTTTTGTTGCTTCTTTAAAGATCTCTGATAATGTTCTGGCCTATTTCTGTATGGCCTCGCTTTGGCAGGCAGGCATTGTTGTGTTTGCTCTTGTGTGCAGCTTCTGTGTACAGCTGTGTGTTAATAAATAAAAACACCTAATACCTTAATAAATAAAACCACTTAGTACCTTTCTATACTTAGGCTGAGTGGTTTTCCCCCCATTTGTCATTCTGAGATCCCATTAGTTATCTCATTAGCAACTCTGCTCTTGGATGCAGTCCAAGAGAGGTAAACTACATTGTCTTGCCTCCTATTTACTGCTGGTGTCTATACCCAGGCACTCACTTAACATTTATTCATCATCTATTATGAATTCACACCCTGCCTTGCCCTGCTGTACATCCATTTTTGTGCCCAGAGCCCAGGTTATGTGTTGTGGTGTCTCCTTAACAGAAATACTATGTCTCGTTCTCCTCCTGTGCCAGTCTTTGCATGTGTGCTGACTGTTCTGGCTGCAGCAGGATGAGGGCATCAGCCTGCCCTGTGCCTTGGTAGGACAGTGAGCGATACTGCTGGAAGGATCGCTGCTGAACAGGTGATCTGTGAGTGGAGGATCTCAGAAATCAACGATGTTCACTGTTCAGATAGCGCTTCGAAGACGCTGTTTTTATGAAGAGTGGTTTTATGAACATGAATCTTTATAGCCTGTCATAGGAAAGGCAGCGTGTTACTTTTGAGAGATTACATCTCCTGGTTCTTGAGAAGTCAGCACCCAATCCGGGATTAAAGCTTGGTCTTTTTGGCAACCCTCTTGCCACAGGGTTATCAGCAGCTGTTGCATCTCTAACTTCAGTCAACTGAGAGTTCAGCAGATGGATACGCTGAGCTGTAACACCTATCGTGGGGTCTTTGCCTAGGCTCTCTCCTTGCTCTGAGTGCCCTAGCAAGGGTGTTCAGCCATGAACACACAGCAAGATGCAGGTAGTGATGTGTCAGTTTTCCACCTCTCTTTTTCCATCCCTCTCTCTGCAGTTGTCTTGTGTTTTGGTCCAGCTCAGAGAGAGAAGACTGGACGTCTGTTATTTTTCTAGCAGTGTTTGCTGCCAAGATCATAGCTTTAATTCTGTGTAAAGAATTGAATTTTCCATCAATAATTAAGTCATCACAGTGGATTTTCAGTTGCTTGCCGATTGTATGCATTGCCCTTGCTACGGGCATATGTGATTACCTGATACCTTTAACTTCCAGAGCATTTTGTCCCTCTGTGACTTATGTTGTACATGAGGAAAATGTGGTGTTTTAAAGCGTTATGCTTTTTCTAACTGCTCTGCTTCTGTTTCTGTCAGAAGGCCAACATAAACCAATTACGTAAAGAGTTTATTTCTTTCCTCAGTGGAAATGTATTTAGATACAGGTCTTGAAACCAGCCATAGCTGTATTCTTCCTTCTCTCTGTGCCCTCCTTAGCCACCTTCATCTGTAACGGAGAAGGCAGGAGGAGAATGTGGAAGGGCTTGGTCTGTGCAGTCCAGCCTGGCAAACCCAACTGATCCCCAGCAGTTATTCCCCTGGGTGGGAGTCCTGTGCTGTCTTGCTTTTGACTGCTTTGTCCCTCCAGGCCACAAGAGCTAAAGTTTCACCAGCACTGTCTCCACGAGAGGTGCTCTGTGGGGGGAGTGCCGCTAAATCTTGCCCTCGTTGCTTGCATGCTGCATCTTTTCCTGCATGTTGTCTCAGGGCCACAGGGAACAGCCCCTGGTGTAGACTAGAGATGTTCTGCTCTTTCATCAAAAGCATGGTACAAGTGTACCACACAAACTTATCAAATTAGCAGCAGGATCCCTTCCTGGGGAAGGGTGGTGACTGTGATCCCATGACAGCTTTACACATGGCTGTCCCTGTGCTGTGTGGTGGGCATGGCCCAGTGAACCTGATTCACTTGTGGTTGTGTGATAAATGACTGAGTCCCAAATAGAACTCTAATTAAAGTTTGTAATTTATTAAGCGAATAGAGGCAAGCAAACAGTGCTGGGTGCACCTGGAGTCTCTGCTCCACCAAGATGCACACCTCTTACATCAGGTGGCTGATACATATTCATCACTATTCCTAGAAAAGGCAGGGTTATTATAATTAGTTCCCGGAATACCAATCCTCTCTGGACGTGTGCGTATCAGTCTCTGGTGGACTTTCTGGGGGTCTCTTGTGCTGAAGGCTCGTAGTCTTCCTCCCAGGCTTTGTCCTTCGGTCGTCCTTCAACTCCCCCTTTCTCCTTATCTGGGGGATCTCTTTGCCGGATATCAGAGGCTTGGGCAGTGTCCCATGCAAAAGTCAGCAGTTTCCTAAAAAAAAACTCCTTGGTCCTCTTATCTCCCAGACTAGAGTCTCAATGTTCGCCTTTCAAACCCTCTATTTACACAAATGGCTGGACCGTTCCTTTGCATGATACTAGAACTATATACACTAATCACTCTGTTTCTCTTAAATAGAAGGTTATATTTCGTCATGTGGCCCTAGCATTGTTCCATACTGACACAAATCAAATGAACACATTTCACAGTTGTATGTGGTTGTACATACATGGGCTGAATGACTGGCTTTGTGTGAGGAATAGGACATCTCATGGCAAGTTCTGAAATTCAAATAGAAGGTCCTTAAAAATAACTATGTATTTTTTCTTTTGTCCAAGGAGAAGAATTCAGGGAGTGAATCAGAAGCTGTTCTATTGGTGTTTGCCTCTTGAAGCAGAACTCAGCAGAACTTTGGAATTGGTTTCTCTCTCTACAGCAGTGAGGTACGGTTAAGGTTTGATCATGTTCATGCTTGAAGGGAGTGACCAAGCCGTGGCTTGGGCAGGCTGCATTCAGTTCATCGCGATAGTTTCTGGGGCTTGTGGTTTATTGCTGGCTACTGCTTTTCTGGCAACCCCTAAGGGAAAGGGCAGTGGCAACATGCTTGCTGCACAACCAGCAGTTGATCTGAGTGAGGTTCCTGCAGTCAGTCACTGACTTTGAGGATGTGCTGGATTTACTTTGTGTGCTATGTGACACTGAAAGTCTTTTGGCAAGGCAGCTATTGAACTGAGCAGAACCTCCAAGGTTCAGTGAACTTCAGTGCCATTCAAAGGATCTGGAGTTGTCCAGAAAGTCTAGGTAGGTGTTTTCCTGAAGTCTTGAATTGATACTTTCTCTCTAAAGTATATGTACATATTAGCTGTAGCTATAGGTTCAGGGAGAAATCCAGCCTCAAAGGTATAAGCATTGTTGAAGCAGGTGAGCTATTTTAAGTGGCCTAAATCACAAGGAGTGTGAGTATGGGGAGAAGAATGTGCAGGCCCTTGGAGGCTGTTCTCTGTGTTTTCACAGAGTCATGAGATTGGCATGTGAAGGTGTGTGTAGGATCAAATTAAGGTTGTGCAGAGCATGATGCTAATAATTAACGTCTCTCTGAACCGGCAAGTGACAAAAACTATCTTCATTGTACAAAAGCGTTGAGCTGTTGCTGTGTTTTTGAACATAGTTATTATCCTGCATGGCTGTAGCACTGGTCATGGGTTCCGTACAGCTCAACAACAGCACAGACAGTGTGGGTTTGTAAAAATCACCCTTGCAGTATGGACGCTGCTAGAATCAGTTTTCCCTTAGCCTTGGGTCAGGTACTCAAGTCATGAAAAAGTCCTGCAGAGGTGAAGTGTTGGCAACAAGAGGGAGCATGTAGCTAATTGGGATCTCTTCAGTTAGAGTGTAGAGGGATATTAATAGATACCAGCCATGTGATTGCTGTTCTACCTTGCTGTGTAAGGCTTTCTGGTAGATTCATAGTGTCTTCTCTACCACCTAGCTTAAAGGTAGCACTAGTTTATTTGTGTCCATCCTGGAGAAGTGCACAGAGTGTGTTGCCTCTGAGAGCTGCAGAAAACAGGGTGCAGATGGAGGCAAGGGCATGGATGGGGCCATGCTGGGGAAGTGGTGACTGTGTGGGGGCCAGGAGCAATCCCGGTGCTAGGACCCAGTGGATTCCCCATCCAAATGTCCTCACTGGAAGGCAGGCTGCTGTGGTGGGGGGTGGTGGCATAATGGATGGCTCTGCTCCCTCTGCTGCTCAGCTGGAGCCTTCTTGCTCTCTGTTCTCTACGGAAGGCACCTCTGATAGGCTTTTGCTCAAAGGGTGGGAGGGGTGGTACATTGAGGTCCTTTTATAAGAACAAGACAAAAACTTAATCCTCCCAAGATGCTGATGTGCTGAAAATGCAAGGTCCTCTGTAGCACAGCTGACAAGCGCTTTGGGTAGCATACCTCCTGGGGACTTCTCTGTGCTGCAAGGGGGCCCTTCACGTTTTCTCCGCAGTTCCTGTCCACTGTTGTGCACGCAGTGGGGCAAGGTCTGCCTTAGGAAGAGGTGGGTGCATTGACCAGCTAATCTCTGGGAAAGGCACATGGGATCTAGGTGCCTCCCAATGGTTGGGTGCTAGCTTTGTAGTGCCTTCTATCCTGCTTCCAAAACATCATTAAGCAGAGGAGGCATTTTTTAACTCTTAATTTAAATCTGTGGGAAGTTGTTTTTGGTTCAGAGCAGGGATCTGAAAAGGCTTGTCAGTTGGATCTTAGAACCATTCAGCTTTTTTTTTATGTAACCAAAGTTAATTTAACATGTGATAGCACTTTTAATTTACGTTTTTAAAGGAAACATCAGGTGAAAGTTCAGAAATGCATATTTATGTATCTTGTCTAAGCTAGGGTCTAAGAACTTGTTTCTTTCAATGAAAAATAATTTATTGTCTTAGGCTGGGATTCTTTTCTGTTTTTGTGGTTTTTGTCCTCTCCAAAAAGAGCATATAGTGGCTTACATTGGTTTACCCCTTCCTTTAGGTATGATACGTGTTATTAACAGGTTCCAACCAAAAATGTCCTCTCAGAGGTTTCCTGACATGTCCTGTTAGTGTTCCACCTCCCATGCAGTGCTGGGCAGGACCACTGAAACCTCTGACAGTCCTGGTATAGAAACTTGTTTTCATGGATATCCGCAGGATCCACAGCACAATCAGGAATTTGGACACCATGTGAGTGCATCTTTTCTCACTGCCCTTGCTGGGGGCACAGATGTGCCCCCCTTACACTCCCTAGCCTCGTAGGTGTATGGAGCATAGCTGTGGCTGGGGTGTTTTTAGCGTGGGCCGGTCTGACCACTGCTGAGAGCGGTGAAAATGCCGCAATGCTCTCTAGACACTGTGCTTCCACCCACAGCGGCGGCACCCATACACCCCAAAGACTGTGATGACGTTTCTCAGCAAGCTTCCCATGGATGATGAATCCTTTCTTGTGGGAAAGGAATTCGCAGGTGGCTTTGCCCTGCTTCCCACGTCCTTGTATTAGAGATAATGAGGAAACAAGCTAGAGACAAGTGCATGGAGAAGCTAGACCAATTATAAGTTGTTATCGGCGCATGCTGTAGTTAGTTGCCTATATATACTCTGTGAGAACCTGCAATAGAGGAGGACGATTATACTCGCATCGAGGTTGCATCGTTACTCCGGTCCGTTTCCCTTTCCAACAACACTTTCTCTCTTCCAAGCCTTCACAGGAATTAACGAAGCAGTATTGATGATGCAATTACATAGATGGCTGAGCATTACGTGCCAGGAATAGCAATAGGTCCTTCATCCGTGGACATGCTTCTGCATCAGCGTCTGGCTGGCTGTTCTTCTGTTTGCTTCACTGCTAGAGAGAATCCTTTCTGTGAACAGCCGGCTTAAAATGCAATGTGGAGATAAGAGCATTGTGATTTGTTTTCAGGGTGGTGCTGGTAAACTTCCTGCAGCTTGGTGGGGAAGATAATCTTGCAGGTTTGGGCTCCATTGTTGTGACTGTGTCTAAGGTGAATCTAAGAAAAATATTTTGGTTGAATAGGCTTTCCTCTATGTTTTATCCAAAGGGAAAAATCTGTCATGAGCCTGATACATTGTTCTCATTACTGAGAGTTTCTGAATGGGACCCAAATCTGTAATTACTTGCATGTCCTTATTTGTGTGATGCAGTCTTTTCCAGGTCGGTTGTTTGGCTTTCAGAATCACTTGTCACGACATGCGCTCATATGCAGAAGTGCTTGATCATAAAGTGCTTGATCATAAAGATGTCAAATATGGCAAATGGCATTTCTTTTGGAGTTGTTTTGGGCATCATGGTGGAAATAGCTGATGATGACCAGCATTTGTTCTGCTGACAGAAGCTCTGGAGCTGCTGAGGGAAAGGAGGGTGATGTGCAGAGAAGTTGGACAAGACATTTGTCAAAAGGCTTTCCCATAGAGAGGAGGGACCAATCACCTGCAATGCCTGCCAGGCATCCACATACGCTGCTTGGGAGGAGAGGGGATGTTTTCTAGCCCTGTGTGGTGATTGCCTGTGTTGATTCAGTGGTCAAAAACTTTCCATAGTAAAAGCAGTTCTGCAGATTCCCAAACTTAACATCCCCTTCCTTCTTCATTCCATTTGGTGAGTGTTACCAGGCATTACGAAGAGCATTGAAAGTGAGGTTAGAAGCTGGAACCGTGTTTGCCCTGCTGGTGGTGGCAACATTGCAAGGATGGAGTCCTACCATGTCTCCAGAGAGCTTTTTGTCAGAGCAAAACCACAGCAGGCCCTTGGAGATCGCCTCCTTTTGTACAGAGTGGTGGCAGTTAGAGCTAGAGACGTTACTCCTTTTGGAGTTGGCTGGGAGGCTATCCCTCTGTTGCCTGCATGTTATGTAGTGGTGGATGTTTTTTCCTTCTGACTTGGTAGTGCTAAAGCACTACCTGGAGTTCAGGGCTACCTTCTGCAAGAAGTCTCTGTGCTGCTGTCTCTATCTAAAATCCTTTTGAGTCTTCAGCTTCTTGCGCTCAGACGTTGTGGTGCGTAAAACTCCCTCTTCCTCTGCTCTCTTTCAGGGAATTTTTACAAATAAATCAATAGCTGTCTAGTTATGACAGTGATAAGAAAAAGGCTGTAATGTCTCCATGGCTACCTAAAAAGTACTTGCAAAATGCTAATGGAAGAGAGTGCCCTACAATTATCCCATACATTCCTTCCATGCAGACTGAAAATCGTTTGCATTAGTTAAGCAACTGTTGCATGCTTGTCCAGTGTTTGGTTACTGCAATAAATTTTTGTTCCTTTAACCTTGTGAGGCTGAAAAAATGAGTTGTTTTAAATAGAAAACTACCTGGACTGAGCTCTTGGTAGATGAACTGATTATAAACGCACCAGCTAAATCCAGCTTTTTTTTTTTTCCCCTCATGTTTCACATAGCATCTGAAGAGAGACAGCTTGTGGCAAATTAGCTAGGGTAAGACTACAAAAAGATTGAATTATTCCTGTTTGAACAGCTCACAGCGTGTGAGCACTTGCTGGCTGGTTTGTACATAAACTGTCTTGGATGAGTTTGCCAGAGCTTCTGCGATTGAGAGGAAGGTAAATAATTTCCAACTGGAAACCTTGCCCTTGATGTAAATGATAATTTATTCATTCATCAGTAAAAACACCACGGAGACATGATGAGCAAAAATTGTGTTGAGTCTGTGTTTGAGTGTCTCACAATAAGTGCCTGGGCCTGTTTTGTTATGTGAAGAGAAGATATTTGACGTGCTGTTCTGCGCCGTCCTGAAAAGTCACTTTGCTCCTAGTGAAATACAGCGCTGGTATGAAAATGCAGTTTTCAAAGCATATGTGAGGTCGTCTTGTGCATGTAGTTGTGTCTTATGCTGCTCCGCTCACTTTAGGGCATGGCACAAAAATAACGGTGCAGAGTGAGGTCTGCTGCAGTTAGGCAAGGCTAATCTTACTGTCAGGCATTGGTAAATGCAGTAGTTGGTCCAATATAACATTTCTGTAGGGACTTGCCTTGATACACTGATTTATTGCAGCACTTCTTCTGGAAGGTAGAGACTGAATGGGTAGGGAAGTTACAAACGTGTGGCAATAGTTTAGGATCGGCATCCTGATCATTTACGACAGCGCATCCAGCTGGACTGGTGATGCTAAGTTGGAATTTGGCTGTGATACTGTAGTTAATTCCTCCTCTTACAAAATGTGCTATACCATCTTTTTATGGCTGTGGGGATTCAGGCCCGGCTTTGTTGTCAGATGCGATGAAGAATCCTGTCGTGCCTTACCTTAAAAAGTGGGGTGATGTCCTATCCCCTGATAACACTTGCTATTGTAAGGAGACTGAGGCATTTGGCTGGATTAATGATTGACTTAAAAACAACAGAAGAGGTCCCTCCAGGCTCTGCGGTTTTGCATCGTGTGTGCTCATCTCGCCGGCTGCCCCTCGCCATCCCAGGTGTGGCAGCTCTCTTTCTTGTAAGCTTTCAGTGCCGTGTGATCTGGCCAGACCCAGTGCCTCCTGTCCTGTTTGCCACTCCTGGCAGTGATGAGAGGAGGGGGGTCCTTGGCAGCCGACATGTATGTGACCCTTAGTCACAACCCTGCTGGAGGATGGGCTCCCTACCTGCAGCTGTGCCCTGCTGTGTGACCTGGCGCTCGCTGTGGAGTCCTCTGGTAAGTGCAGAGTCCTGTCTTTAATCCTGCTTGTCTAGCTTGTACTACAAAGCCTTGAGGCGGGAACTTTGTCTCTTGTCTCCACAGCCTCCTACCTGGATCTCATCAATGTTTACATAGACATGCGAGGGCAGCCCCAAGTTTTCCCGAGACACGCAAGTTCTCCCGAGCCTGATAGAAGCCATATGGGAGATTAATCCAAATTAAACTGTGTTACGCCTTCCACAATAAACAGGAGATTGTAACACAGATTCAGCATGTTGCATAGCTTTAAGACTATGAAGAACGAAAAGTGAATCCTCCTCCAGAAGTTGGCCATGCCTGTATTAGGCTTGAAGAAGTTTTGAGGCAAACCAGTGCTCCAAGCTCACTGTGTGGGCATTTGCGAGAAGAGAGGCTCCTTGGACAGATTTATGGGAGAGGACTGTGGGCGCAGCAGTGCCGAAGATGAAGTAAAGGAGCTGAACAAAGCATGGGCCTGCTCAGCATGAATTTGTGGTTGTGGGCTTGTGTGCTCTTCCCTGCAAGAAAGGAAGAGGGCAGGTTGCATGCAATGGGCTGGCCTGGAGCTGGTTAGCCTAACTGACGGGATCTTGCTTATCATCCAGGTATGTGTGCTCACTCCGCTTGCTTGACAGCGATAAGAGTGTGTCGCAGGGATATGGAGACCAGGGGGAGATGATCCAGTCGGGTCAGTCTTCGAGTGGGCAGGAGGAAGCTGCATTGTTGTTGCTGCAGAGCCTCTTGCGGTGCTCGGGGCATGCTGAGGGTTGTTTGGTGGCCAGACTGACAACAGGGAGCCTGGCACTGGCTACAGAAGCAGGAAAGCTTGCTGCTGGGGGAGCTGGCTCTGGCCCTGACCCTTTTTCCCAGCACTGGCATGAAGGTGTGGTGGACTTCCCAGCAGGGAGGACAGCCTCAGAGGCCAGGATTATTTTCACTGGATGGAGTCCAGGTCACCCACAGGGATGTGAAGCTTTGCCGGCTTGCATCTTTGGATTAGGCATGTTTTCCCAGTGAGCATTTATGCCTTGCAGAAAGTGACAAGCCTACAAAAATGCATATGCTCTGGGCCTGGTGCTGGTGTCAAACACTGATGGAGGTGAGCGATGGACTGGTGTGGTTCTGGGCTTAAAGAGAGCAGCATGGCGCTCAGAGGGTTCCCAGCACTACCTTGTGGGAGCAGCCCTGGGGTCTGGGAGTGGGGAGGTAGGGGTGCTGTGGAAGGGTTTCAAACTGGGAGCACGGGAGCTCAGCATGGGTGTGAACGTGGCACTATCACCGTCTGGCCGCCTCCTCTGCCCGTGAGGAGATTGTCTGGGTCTGATGGGTGCCAACAGGCATGTGACCCCTTTGCGGGGCTGGGGAGAGGCAGTTTCTGACTGAGCTCTGATCCTCTGTGCCCATTGCGCCTGTGTTTGAGGAAAGGAACAACTCTGTATTACACAGTGGGAGTCACACGTTGATTTTTCAAGCATGCTGCTTAGGAGTAAAATACAGAGGAAATGCTGCTGAAGACAAGGAAGGAACTTGCTAACTGCATCCCCTGTACTTGTGGATCCCTCCTCCCCTTTGCTGCTTGCTCAGCAGATGAGCATATTAACTGCTTATGGCTGGATTTCCAGACAGGAGGCTGCCTCATGAGACTTCCTCTCGTAACTCACATCTGTGATGGATGCAGGCGCTGTCCGTTAGGCTGTGTGATGATCCCTGTCCAGCTGTATATGTGCATAGGGGGGAGATATGTTATTTTGGCATCTGCGAAGACAACTTGCCTGAAAATAGGCTAAAGGCACGAACTTAGCAGCAGAAGTAGCTGCCCCAAATTCTTGCTTGTTGCATCTTTCTTTTTCTTCTTCTCCCCCTTAAGGAGTATTTGTTTGGAATATGTATTGTGTCTCAGCTTTTGCATAATAGTTGCTTGTGCTGGGGGACTGAGCAGCTGCTGGGGTGGACAAGGCCAGGCTGAGCTCTGCTCCTGGCTCCAGGGCTCAGGTATGTTGCTGCACTCTTTTTCTTTCCTTCTTTCATCCATCCCTCCTCTTTTGGATCCTGAGCTCCTCCGAGATGGGGCTGCCCACTTGCATGGCATGCAGAGCCCTCGCTGCATTGAATTATGTTAGCTGGTACCAGAGACCTGGAGATTTTAGGACTGCAAATCAATTGAGCCTGTGAGCAGGAGGAGTGGTTGCTTGGCTGTGCTCTTGTGGTTGTTTTCCATTCACTGACTTTATTGCTGGGATAGTAAATGGCAGTGCTGAATTTCTGGACAAGGCTTTTGAACAAGATCTTGCCTCAAGATGCTCGGTCAACCACCTACTGTAATGTAGAGTGCCAGTCTGTAGTTTTGCAAATTGGAGCTTTTGCGATCTTTGTGTTAATTTAATTTCCTGCATAAGACACGGGAGCTAGATGATTCAAAGAAACACTGCAGGCATGTAATCCAGGTAGAAGCAGAATTTCCATATGTATGCATGTGCAATACTTAAAGGTTTCTGGTGGCATTAGGGAAGAAGTATAAAAATACACACAAAAAAATCAATCCTATAAAACTTGTCTATTTTGAAGAAAGCTTTTTGTTGGTATGGAACTGCATAATGGAAAACAGTCAAAGCAAGAATGGAGAAAGCATCAAATTAGTATCTTCTCTGGGTGGTGGGATGGGGGTGCATTGTCTTTTAAATGAATATAAAACTATATTCCAGACAGCTTGTGAACAGTCAAGATTCAGTGGTATTTCTGTGAGCATAAGGGCTATTATTTTGGCTTCCTGGCTGGATTCCAATTTCAGGAATCCTGACTCAGGGTCAAATGCCTCCGTGCTCTAGACAGGCTTCCAGTACTTAAAGGGGGCCTACAGGAGAGCTGGGGAGGGACTCTGTCGCAAAGTGTAGTGGTAGGACAAGGGGGAATGGCTTTAAACTAAAAGAGGGTGGGTTTAGATTAGACATTAGGAAGAAACTCTTTACTTAGAGGGTAGTGAGGCACTGGAACAGGTTGCCCAGAGAAACTGTGGATGCCCCATCCAGGACGTGTTCAAGGCCAGGCTGGATGGCGCTTTGGGCAGCCTGGTCTGGTGAGAGGTGTCCCTGCCCATGGCAGGGGGTTGGAACCAGATGGTCTTTAGGGTCCCTTCAAACCCAAGCCATTTTGTGATTACCACCTCCTCTTCCTCCTTCTATTCCATGGGACCAGCAGCTCAATTGCTTTTCCACCCTCCAATGTCCTTTGCAATTGAGCCTTGCCCACATGAGTTGAGCTCAATACTGGCTCCTGCAAAGTCATGGGAGCTCAAAATAACGCTCTTGCCACCCTTCCTGTATCAAGTGGCTGAAGAGAAGTATTTGTGGGAAGAGGTGGTCCTCGCTGTGTGTCCCTGTGGAGTGGACCACTCAAACATTAATTGAGCTCAAGTGAACTTGGGCATCTTGTGAAAGGAGGGCAGTGCTCTGTATAGCAGTGCCTGTGCCTGCCAGCACACCACGGGGTCCGAATTCTCTCTGTGGGGTGTGTATTTATACAGAGCACTATGCTTCTTACATATGTATATATATAAATCCAGCACTGAAATATTAAAGTAAATATATGTATATACTTATATAGAGGTCTATATTATAAAAAGTTCAGTTGCTCTCTGAATTTGTCCATTGGGTACAAGGGTGTTATTCCTGCACATCTGTGTGCATGGCAGGGGAAAACCGCGGGGTGAACTCGCAGGATTTAGGGTTTACCTGAGCGCTGCCTGCTTGTGCTGCTGCTTAGGTGTTGCTGAAACACGCTTAGTCAAACTGTTGCCTCTGTTTCCCTCTGACTCAAATTAAAAGTGCCATGCTTCAATTAAAGATGCAGATGAGAGGTCAAGCTATGGGCACTGCCTGAATTATTTTTTATATGTAGACAAGCTCTCTGCTAATTAGTGTGTTTATCTAAGTCCTGCAGCAGTTTAGTGTTTTTTGTTCTGCCATTTTGCTTCCCTGTACCATGCCCTCCTGCTGCAGTGCTGTTCAAAGTCTGTCTTGTTTCAGAAGTGGCTGCCTATCAATAATACATTAAGTGATGCTCCTCAGGCTGTGTGTATTATAAAACACATTGTGTGTATAGCTGCTTGTATCATTTCCAAATGCTTTTAGTAGCAAGAGCGTGATAATACGGTGTGTTTAATCATGAATTGAATTTACTACAGAGTAATACTGCTGTTAAAAATATCCAGCAGGACTGAAGCTGGGAGCAAGGACGACACATGCAAGTTACCTGGTTGGCACACTCGCTTAACTCTGTGGTATGAAAGAGCTTTCCTGTCCCTTGTCAAGGGCCTGTTGTCTGTGTCTTCCAGTCAATCTGTGTGCCCCAGCATGATACACTTGTGTTCGGTACTCTGCTTGCACGTTGTAGATGTAAGAAGCTGTTCCATGCTGCTGATCTTCTTCATCAAGCTTAATGTTACCGGTCATAGGAAGTACAGCTACATGGCTTGGTGCTTCCTAAGTTGTTTAAAAGGAGCTCTTGGGAATAAAGGCTCTTATTGCTCTTTTTCTTTGCTTTCTCTTCTGTCTGCTAATGATCTTGGCTTCTTGTTCACTGTCTTTTCCCCCTTTTTAAAAAGACTAGGAAAACAATGGTCTTTTTCTTTTTTTTTTTTTTTTTTTTTTTTTTTTTGAACTGAGTTTGCTACAGTGTCTGTAGGACAAATAAATCTTTTGCTTTTTCCTGGCTTAAAAATACCTCTAGTTGGAGGGAAACTATAAATCTAAAAGAAAACTATAGTTTGGCCTTTCTTTCTTGGTTAGGCACAGAGTGATGTTATGAAAGGGCTACTGGGAGGACCAGCGAGATAAATTGTATGGGTTTGAGGACTTTTCTTCATTGCTTTCCTGGCTCTGCCTTCCAGCCAGCCCCACACTTGGCCAAAGTCAGGCCCCAGCTGCTACAGCGGTAACTTGCAGCTCACTGCGTGGGCACTCACCTCAGTGATCATCCCCATTGCGGCTATGCTGAGTGAAGCAGGAGGGCTGGTTGATGAGGGGCTGCAGCCCCGTTTCCTGCTCCCCTGTGTCCAGCCCTGAGCAATCCCACCTTGTTTGAGCTGGTGACCCTGCCAGCTGTGCACAGCTGGAGCACAGCCTGCTCTTGCTGGCATCTTCCTCTTCTAGGCAAGCAGGAGCAAAGAGGGGGCCTGGGTTGGAGGCAACCTCAGGGAGGCTGTAGGGTGGTCACATAGCATATCTATTCCTTTGGTCTTCTGACCAGTGTGGTGGCCCTTTCCCAGCCCCTCATACCCCTTCGTACTGTTTTGGGGCTAATTGCAGCTGCTTGAGGAGCCTATAGCTCCAGCTTTTGAGCCAGCGGGTGCGCATTTGCCTGGATCATGCTCCCTTGGGGCTCGTGACTAGACCACATCTTCACAGCTCCTACTGTAAAGAGGCAATGACTGATATGCAAGGACTAAAATATATATATATATTTAAAACATCCAAAATTGGTTTAGCCCTACCCAAGCACCTTCTCTGTGTGCTCCGATGTGCAAGTATTAGCATCAAAACTCTGGGTCTAACTCAGTGCTGGCTGGAGCAAACGTTGAGGCAGTGCTTCATGAAGTCAGTGCACAACCCTGTAAAAGTGTCCTTCGAGTCAAAACCAACTCCTTTATGTTCAGACAGACAAAATGCTCTATGTCAGCCTGGGTTAGCAGACTCTCCTGTTGATCTTGTTTGATGCTCGCTTTCCCGACTTCACAGCACCACAGGGTCTTCAAATTGCATGGCTGTTGTATGGCAAATCTTAGCTGCAGTCCTCAACCTGCGGCAAATCTGACAGAGTACATGGTGAAGTGAAGTGTCCCGCTTAAGCAGGGAGCTGAGGGGACGAGTAGTGGTTCACTGGCCACTTTGAAAAGACACTGAGGATGGATTTTGCAAAGTCTAGCCTTCAAAAACATTTCCTGTGTGCTCGCTTTATTTTTCTGTGCTAACAAAGCTTATTTTTAAGCTCTGTATCAGTATCCTTGTTGGAGGCTCTAAGATTACCTGTGCATTTATTAGCACTAACTTCACTGTGGGATTTGCATAGGCTTAACAACATTATAACATGCAATTTGAATTAAAATTAGTAGAGCCCTTGGATCTACTAAGTCAAATCTAGAGTCAAATCCTGAATAGTTAATATGACACAGTAAAGTTTCTCTGTGCCTAGCTAGTAATAACACAAAACTCATGATGGTATGGAAAGGCTGTTTGGGAACTCAGAAACACAGAGGAGGACTTCTTTGCAAATGCTGACTGTCTGAATTGTTCTACTCTTTAAAAAACATTTTTCTTCCCCCTTTTGTCTTGAATAGCACTACTTTTTTTTTTTTTTTTTTTTTTTTTTTCTCTCTTCGTAGAGTTCATAACTACCCCTTTGCTTGGGATGGATGGTTTTGAACAGGTAAAGCAAAGAGGTGTGTGTGTGTAGTAAGGTGCTGAAAGCCAACGATGGGTTTTCCCTTCCCTGGTGAAAGTTGACACAACTTCTGAGGGCTCAGCAAGAACAAGGACTCAGACAGAAGTCAAATAATCTGTTGCAAACTCTTCTGAGCTGCAGGCAAGGCTGGGTACAAATCTGTATTCCCCATTTTAGACTCCCTTTGAGGGAGTGGTAGCTGCTGTAGGTCAGTGATTATTTCTGTAGTGACCTTTTTGGGAATATTTGGTGTCACATAAAAAGTTGAAAAAGCTACAGCAAGACTGGCCATTAAAGTGTGGGTTGCACACGCAGGACCGCAGTATCAGTATAGAAGAATATCAGTTCCTGGGTGTTGTATTTTCTTGCTTTCACAGAGCAGAAGTCTAAAACAGCGTGGGGAAGAGATACTGTCAGGCCCCCTGAATGAGCTAGCAGTTGAGGCCTGAACCTGAAGCCAGAAGCTGGTGGCTTGCCTGATCTCCCTGCAGCACCACTGCCAGGCATCCTTCAGTACTTTGTGTTATTTAAAGGAAGGAAGTTCATGGATTTCTTTTGGCAAGAAAAGGCAGACAAATTCAGGGATATAAAGCATCCTAAATTACTCATCTTTTCCACACAAAATTTCTTGAAACAAGAAGTGTTTCTTGTGTTTCTGTGAGGCAATCTTTTCTAACAGTCTGATATATCTGGCTTCATCAAAAACATCTGAAAGATTTTTTTTGGAAAGGAGCGCTGTGGAATAAACAGCAAATTGAATAACTTTACAGCTCTGTCTTGTTTGTATTACAAGGGGAAGAGGAGAGTTGATTACTTCTTGGCAAATCAGGCTACACAAAGGAGTTCTTTATGAAAGACTGTAGTAAGTGCCCTCAGGAGTAAGTCAGTGCTTCAGGCACGGAGGGGAGATGCATTACTGAGCTGCGTTACTGATGTGTATGTGAGGATTATGGTGGTGTAATGAGCCTAGTAGGAGCTGTGGTAAGCTGGCTGGCTGATTTCATCTTGTAGCAGGTGATCTCTCAGCCTGTGGGCCCCCATCTTATATATAAAAAGGCGAAAAATTGATTAACAAAAGGCGAAAAATTGATTAACAAAAGGTGGCTTCGCATGTTGGCAGCTCTGTGTTTGAGTTGCATTTCTCTGCAGTAGAGAGCTAGCTGCAGCGGGCTGCTCAGTGCTGCTCAAACAGCTCCTGTAAACTCTTCAGCAGTCTGCCTGTCCCTTCTCTGCTTTGGTTCTCATGTTCATTTGGTTCATCTAGATTCTCTTCTGTGGGCCTCTGTATCATATATAGCCTGTTGCTTGACTTGACTTGCTCCCCCTTTTAAAATGAGTGCTCTCCAAGTTTGACATCTGCTAGACCTCATTTTCACTGGGGCAAAGGATGTGCTGTGCCTGCAGCGTTGCCTCGACAAGTTGCAGAGAAGTGAGGGTATGGTTTGTAATCTGCCAGGCTTTGCAATGAGGTGACTCCCTGGTGCTGCTGGTTGCTACAGTAAAATGTTTTCCCTGGGATGATGATGGTTCTGTGACAGACTTACAGACACTCTTTACTGTGCACAAGACAGTAAAGAGTGAATGAATGGGAAATGAAATTTGTGTCAGAGCTCAGTAGCTAAGGGATTTTTTTTATTTTTTTTTGTTTTAATCAACATAAAATGGCCCAGTCCTCTTTTGGGGCAGTTCATACTGAAGATCTTAATGACTGACAGCTTACCATCACTAAAGCAATTAATTAAGGCAGCCACTGGGAAGTACTGGGGTATAAATTCAGGACACAGTACGTGGATTCTTGGGTCTTCCTTTCTACTGTGCCCCTGAAACCAACATTTTTGCAAATGATGACTTGTCCAGTAGGCAAAGCAGTTATACTTTATTATCTGGTCAGGTATGAGAGGCTATTTCCCCCCCTACAAATTCACAGGATCCTTAGGGTATATTTCAGGAAACCTATGCTTGTGAAAGCAATCTTTCACATTATCTGTGGAAGGTGCTCTAAGGAGAGCTTGGGATTCACCTAGCCCTTCTGTGTAGGAGGTGGGGGGGGCTATCTGTGTTCTACCACCTTTCCGAATACCCTCCTGAAGATGGTCCTTTCCCCACTTTACACAGTGGAAAATAATCAGGTCTAGTGATACTGAAGCCTTTTTGGTATGTCCAAAGTTTTACACAGAAATTAAAAATTGTGTTTTGCTAAATTGCTATATTCTAGGAACGTCCTTATAATAGGATGTTTTATGGAGATATCCTTGTGTTGGGATGTCTATGGCTTCTAATATTAACTGTTCCCCTTGGGAATGATGGTTATTAGGTTCTTTCTAAATGAAGATATGACACAACTATGACATAGCTAATGAAGTTTTTCCTCTGAGGATAATGCACTGTAATTGTCAGTGAAAGGGTATTTAATGCTGGTGGCAGCATGCTTGCTTACTCCTTAAAGTGCTCTAATAGGGTGGTTATGAAGAAGATTCTTGAATAAAATCAAACTAGACCAGAAAGGCTTCTGGGGGAGTGGGGAAGAGATACCGATGTTCTTCTTTCAAGGCAAATAAATGCTCATTTGTTAGGAAATGACACAGATAAAACTTCCAGTCATCTATTCACTAGCTGCCAGGCACAGAGGGAGATTGGGGCCAGGCTGGTTTGCCAGGGTGGTGGTGGGACATGCTGAGGGACTGCTCAGCCCTGCCTTGGGATGGATGTCCCTCCTGGCTCTGCAGGGTGCTTCCCTTGCCTGTCCCAGCTGCTTGGCACCTATGAGGGTAGTCCCTTCTTCTGCACCAGGGATCACTTGATCATACTTCTGCCCCCAAAATAGCTGTATGATACTGAGAGCTCCTTGGGCAAAATCAACCCATCCATGTAGGTTGCAAGTGATCTTGATTATCTGGTCCTCTTTCGGAAGTGCCTCTGGGTTGCTTCTGTTCCTAATGAAGCAAATGCTTCATGGAGTGTGGTATGCATTTCTCGTTTCCTTGGGATTAAGTAGAAAGTGGCTCTGGAGAGGGGTCTTGCTTTCTGTTGCAGCTGTGAGGCACATGGGTTGGGGAGTTTCTGGTCTGCCATGGTGCTTTTCCAGGTGTGAGCTCAGTTGTTGCTGTTCTGCTTCTGTCCTGTCAAACACCTGCAGGCGTGTGGACCCAAGAGCATCCAGTGTTATCTGTGGGTATCTGAAGATGAAATACAGCTCAGAGAGGAATGGAAGGAGGACAGGGAAAGGGCCTCCTTGCACTTGTAGGTGTGGAGATGACAAACAGCTGCCACCACTATTCATCAGGCAACAGAGTTTATGAACCCTTGTTCTTTACAATTTTGTTTCCTCTCTGTGGCCACCGTGTACTGGGGTCTTTCTCCTCAGACCCATTTGTTCTCACTGTCCTTCCTGCCCCTTACCTCCAATGTATCTCTTCCCTCCCTTTTGCATCAATCTGTGGTTTCTCTCCAGTGTTTCTGATAGTGGCCAGACAGGAGTCAGCTCGTGCTGGGTGTGGGGCCAGCCCGTGTGCTTGTGCTGATGGACTGGGCCAAATAAAGCTGGGCATTGTTGAGCTCCTGCAGCAGATTTTAGCCTCACTTGAGGCTGATTTGCATGTGTCTCCTCTACCT
Organism: Oxyura jamaicensis; assembly: GCF_011077185.1. NCBI lineage: Eukaryota > Metazoa > Chordata > Aves > Anseriformes > Anatidae > Oxyura > Oxyura jamaicensis. Next base: position 73,516,516 of record NC_048893.1, on the reverse strand, counting down.
GCATACATAGTAGTGTCTCCTGAAGATGTAAGAACATGGCACTCAGTCAAATCTCTCTCCCTTCTGCCAAATGTGGTCAAAATTGACTAGCGAGTCAAAAATTTAATAGGGTGATGACTGATAAACAACACTACCTCATAAATTTAATTTCCTTTAGAATCCAGGCCAGAAATATGTGGTGAGGGGTTTATGCTGCAGTCATATGCTTTAAAACTCTGTGGAACAACGTGATTAGTAGAAATGTTATTTTCAGCATTATTTGCAGCGCATATAAAAACACACCATCTGAATCCTGTTGTGTGCATGTGTATTAGCACATAACCAGCTTAAAAGGGATGAAACAACTGACATGTCTGTATGGAAAAATATCAAAATAAAAGTATAAACCTTTTGCTTGTGAAGCTGGCAAAGCATCTGGTTAAGCTGCTCTTAATTTCTAGATTTTTTTTGTTTTCCCTCAAACCATTGGCTGCCTCTTCTTAATATATAAAAAAAAAAAAAGATGTATTTTGCTCTTTTACGTGGTAAGTGCTTTTGTTTTGTTCTGTTTGCCTAGCTTCTGCCTCACTTCTCAGCTCTGGAAATGTAGAGTTTGGATGTGTGTGCCTCATTAACAGGGGTTTATAAGTTTGTGTTGTTGGAGCTATTTAAGTTCTTCTAACAATGACAAAGTATTGCTGTGACCAGACTTCAAAGTGAAGGGTGCTTGTAACAGCTGAGGATAATTCAATGGCAGGCATCGCCCTGGAACATGTTACAGCAAGGACTGTGTGTAAGCCCAATCCTTTCTGCTAAAGGAATGTTCTGTGCTTATTTCTCGTAGAGCTGAGAGAGTGTGGTGGTTTTACCATGCTAGGCAGCTGAACACCACAACCGCTCTCTCACCCCCCTCCCCTTAGAGGGGGAGAAGTAAAGGAAAGAACAACTCACAGGTTGAGATAAGGATAATTTAATTAAAGGCAAGAAAAAAAAAAAGGAAATATTATTATTAATTAAACCATTTAACTAAAGGAAAAAAGGGAAAGGGGAAAAGGGGGGGGAAGGGAATAAACAAAACAAGTAAAGACTGAGTGGAAGTGCAGAGGAAAGAAATTACTCTCTACTTCCCACAAATGAGCAATGATTGACCACGTCCTTGAAGCAGGGCCTCAATGCACGTAGCTGGTGTTATGGAGGAGGACAGACATTTTTGCAACGAGAGCCCACCCCTTCCCTCTTCCTCCTTTTTCCACCTTTTATTGCTGAGTGTGACATCATATAGTATGGAATATCCTTTTGGTTGGTTTAGGTCAGCTGCCCTGGCGATGTTTCTTTCTCACTTTTTTGCCCACCCCCTAGGAGGGTAAGAGAAAGTCCTGATGCTGTGCCAGCACTGCTCAGCAGCAGACACAACACCAGTGTGATACCACTGCTGTGCTAGCTACAAGTTCAGAGCGCATCACTGTATGGGCTGCTGCAGGGAAAGTTAACATCCCAGCCAGACCCAGTACAGAGGGAAACCAGTATGTGGCAACACCAGTTGGGTTAAGATGACCAACATTGTTACTTCCGGGCCTTTTTGCATGATGGATTGTACCAAGGTTGAAGCTTTCATAAACCTCCAACCAGGAGGCTCACAGAGGCTTTTCTTGCCTTTTTTTGCATGTGGAGAAGAATAAACCCAAACTGGTGCCTGTGAGAGAGAAAACCCTTCAATAATCTCTTTGTGTTAGTTTATTGATGATAGTGTGGCATCCCGTTGTGATCATCTTACCCTAAAAAAGGCAATCCTCTCTAAGAAAGCTGCTGTGGTCTCTTGCCCTTCAGTGCCAGGACTGCTTGAGACGCCAGCTGGTGGCTGGCATTGCTGTGAGGGTAGAAAAGAAATGTAGAGATCACTGTCCGCCCAGTGTGCTCCAGCATTCCATGGGGTTAGCAAGATCCATGGATTTGTTCACCTTCTTGTCAGCAAGCTTGACAGAACTACAAAAGAGGTGGAATACTGACAAGAGTAATTTTTGTTGGTATCAAGTTTACGCTGTGGAAAATGTCTTTCAGGAGATTGAATTCTCTCATATCTAGTCTCGCAGGGTTATTATCACACCGATTCCATAACGTGGGTGCTGTGGGCATAAGATCTTCAATAAGTTCATAAAATAATCTTCCATTTCTTCCAGTTACTTCTACATCTCCTACCAGTTGATGTCTGTTTTCACAGACCACAGCCCATTGCTTTGGCTGGCTGAAATCAAGCCATGAGCTAGCTGACAGAAACTGCACAGAGTGGGGCTCTGATCAGAGATTGACTCAGTTGCTGGTTAATATAAAATTAGTCATAGTCTTTAAATTCTTCCATGCATACATCATGTCTAGTTCCACTTAAACTCAGATAAATTAGCAATTTGAAAGACGCTGCTTACACCTTCTGCAGTTGTAATTTCATTATTCCTACTGTTCCCTACAAGTGCTTTGTTAAATGACCTCTCTGGTATTCTTCTCTGACTCACAAGATTATAAATAGTATTCACAATGATCCCAGAAATTGTTTATTTGCTGTGTCAGTTGGCTACATTATCCGTATCCTCCAGTGCTGGTGTGTTGATTCAGTGACATTTGTATTTGTACATTGGTAAGTTTGAACATTGGGTGGTAGAAAATGTTGCTGTATGATGCTGCAGCTGCTTGGGTCGCCAGGGTTGATGATGTGGTTACTTTGCTTGGGTCCCTTAGTTTTCGCTTCGGGTTTCTGCATGTGCCAAAACCTCCAGTTTTGGATCAAAACTTTGTTTTTAAACTCAAGGCTGGTTCCTGCAGACTGGACAAGCACTATTTTGGGTTTCAGTTGTGGGTACGGTAATAACCAAAATCAGATTGGTTTGTTAATGTGGACACTGTGTTTTTGTTCGCATCACAATATGTGCGGCCTTCCAGAAATGAAAAATAAAGATAAAAGCTGGAACATCTGCATTTTTACATGTTCTGTTTAAGTACGGCTCACCCGTCCCCCTGTTAGTAAGAGATCTGTTACATGGTCTGCAGCAGCTGGGAAATGTATCCAAGGACAGGGCGATTTATATGTGAGAGATATTGGGTGTTGATGAGTGCTATTTGGTGTGGATAGGTGATGTATATGAATGGGGGGAAATTATCCAAGCTTCAGCCCAGTTAATTTAATTCAGGTTCAAACTAGACTTTGCCAAAAGGCCTCTTCCAAAAAATGGTACCCTTACCATACCAAAATAAAAGACAGGCATCAAGGACTCTTTGCCATGGAAAATCAGTAGGTCCCCAAAGCATTCAGACTGTTACTGTTTCTTTGCTGCTTGACTTCAAATCCCTCTCCCACCTTTCCAAGGCAAAAGGACTGGATGTGGTCAGCTTGCATTGGTGACTTCCTTAGAAATGTATGTTATTCATACTCCTTCATAAATTTTTGAGTCAAGTTCTGTGTAGTAGCTTTGATCCATTCCTTAAAGAGAAAAGGGACGGGGGGGGGGGAAGGACAAATGCTCTGTTGACACAGAGAAAAGGCAGAGTTCAAAAGAATTAAATATGCTTCTCAGGAAAGACTCTTCTCAGAGTAAGCCTTTTTTAAAAAAAATAAGTTGCTATTCTTCAACCTTTCTATGTAATAACCATTGTAAGCTAGGTATTTGCCATAGGAAAGGCTGAAAGTTCTGCAAAAGTAACTCCTAACATATTTAGATCTGTTGGAAGTTGAAGAATCAGCTTGCAGAAATGCCTGTGCAGGCCTGGACGAGCAGGAGCTGTGTCTGTGCAGGAGCATCTGGCCGGCCGCTTCGTAAGCCCACGTGAAGCTGCAGCTTGGCCAAGCTGCTGCAGCTGCTCCCAGGCTTTCGGAAGGATGTCCCGGCCGCAGCTCAGGCTCTCCTGGGAGACTGGAAACATTTGATCAAGTTTTGTTGCTTGAAGGTGTGTGTGAGGGACACAGATGATGGACCAAGGAGGCTGCTGCTTGGCAGAGGAGGCTTCTGCTTGGCACCTCTTCTGCTGGCAGGCTTGTGCAGAAAGGGCTGGCTCTCCAAAGAGATCCAAGCAATATGACTTTGAGAAAGCAGAAACTTTCGCAACCCCTCTCTGGAGGGATAAGAGGTCAGGATGTGTGCAGAGCTGTTTACAGCTGAGGAAGCATTGGCTGTTTTCAGATGTTTCCTGGAGAAGCAACCGTGCTGCTTCAAGCTGTGAGCGCAATATATTACAGGCAGTGTCCTCCTCTCCCATCACAGGGCAGAAAGGCTTGTTTGAATATTCCCAACGGATTTCAGGAAATGCTCCTTGTCTGTGAAACTTTTGCCACCATGTCTTATGCTGTCCCCTGCTGCAATCTGAGTTTTGCTGCCTGGCTGATGCTGTCTTCAGCAGCCACACCTGTTCTGCCCAGGTCCCTGGCTTCTGTCTGATTCGTTGGTGTTGAAAGAGCCCTGTCCATAGCCTGGATAATAACCTGCTGCATCAGTCTCACCGCATCCTCAAGGTGTAAGTGGTCCAAGTGGTCAGCTTGTTGGCTGAGCAAGGCTGGCCCTTGCATTCAATTCAGGCACGTGTGTCTAGGTAGCTTAGCTTATCAAGAGCTTTGGGGCCTGAGGGTGTGGTGGGAGATGTTTAAATGCGAGCTGCTTTGAGTTCTGTTGCCTGTAGAAGATGTCACCCAGTTTTCTTTAAAATGTAGGAAGATAGGAAGAATGTCATAGTAGGTTTTTAATTTAAATGTAAACACAGACATGAAACGAGTGTGTGGGAAGGAAGAGTGATTTGAATTGTGCTGTGATTACTTGGGTCCCATGTTACAGAGGCATTTTTAGTAGAAAGGAGGGGATCTTTCAGATCTTGTAACTCAAAGCCCTTCTTTCCTTGATCAGAACTGATTAGGCAAAGCTGATCTTTATTTTTATCTGGTAAAGAATATATGTAAATCAGATTATTTGCTTGTAGTATGCTTGATTGCATTCCTCCAAAAATATTCCTGAAGCAGAGCTTCTAGTAGGTACAAAGAAAAGAGACAGTGCTGCTGCTTTTCTGTTAAGCCATGGCCCTGCTTCCTTAATTTGAAAAGGAAATGGACAGCTAATGCAGGAAACCTTTGATTGGCAAGGTAAAATATTACTGTTGTACATTCGAGATCGTAGGATTAGGATTTATGTTTTCTTCCTGGTTAAGAGATTACAGTCTGAAAAGAACAAAAAAAAAAGCATCTTGTACCTCTCATGTTTTGCCTTTATGTACATTTGTCTCGCAATACCATTGCTTCCTGGCAATATTAGAAAGGTTCCTCCAGGGCAATTGTCTTGTACATTGGTCTGAGCAAGAAAGCAAGAAAATCTATTTCACCTGTTTTTCACGGTCCTGCGGATATTAAATGATCATTCCTAAAAATTGCTTCTTGATTATGAATGTGGTTTTCTTGGAAGTTGTTCTTTGGTACTGAAACTGAACTTACATTGAATTCAGTGTCCGTGGAGAGCTGAAGCCTTGCTGTTGAGGCTGGAGAGCTTGTCACACAGACAAGTCTGCCCGTGTGCCCTCTGGTTGGGCTGTTGTGTATGCGCTTATTGAATGTGATGTCAGAGCAGCTATTCTCTCTTGTGGCTTCTTGGGTGATAATTTAAGCCAGAGAAACTCCTCCCTTTTCCCGAAAGTCCTGTTTTTCAGTCAGTGTCCCTGGACTACAGCCTTCCTGGGATGCAGGTTGCAAGGTAAAGCCCCCTGTATCTCTGTGCCCTCTGCAGCTAGGAAAAGCAGGGGGGTGAATTAAATTTGAGGAAGGAAGGAAGGAAGGAAGGAAAAAGCAGATTGTATAGACCATTTTCCTAGTAGCCTTCAAGACAGACTGAATCCTTCTGTTAGGAACTCCCCATGTGGTGCATGAAGTAGTTAGTCCACTTGTGAGAAAAGCATGCAAGGTTTTCCCATTCTCATTAGGTAGTGAGTGACCGTGCTGCTTGCTAGGGTTGTGGACTGGGTTTGTGCAACTCTTGACTCTGTTGAGAAGGAAATGACTGAAACTTTCTGTCTAACCACAGTAACAAAGAACATCTTTGATTTACCAAAATAGTCATGGTAAGGAGATCTGGGATTAGCTGCTTGAGTCTTGAAGCGAGCACTGCCGGTGCTCCAGGTGGGAAAGAGCAGAGCAACCCGGGGTTTGCGCTTAGGGCAGCGTGACTTGCCCTGCCTCGAAGAGGGGCTTGTTAATCCCTGCCAGGCAGCCCTGGCAGGACTGCAAGGGAGCTTTGTGTCAAGAAGCAGCCAGGACTGCCCTGTGCTGAAAAGCCCTTTGCGCTGCAGAAGACAGGATCTTTACCCTCTGCCCGCGTGCTGTTTTTGGGGTCCTCACAGCCCAGGAATCTCAAAGATCCCATCCATTTGTGAGCCTTGCGTGGCTTCGCTGGAGCTGAGTATTTGGAATGGAGAGGAGATAGCTCCTCTGATAGGTTTTCCATTTCAACCCATGGTATTACTTTAGGCAGACTTACAATAACACTGTTAACTGACTTTTTTTTCTCTGGCTTTGTAGTTTTGTACGTGACATACTGCAGTACCCTTTATAGAAACCTCAAATATTTTTCTTTCCTTGCCTACCACATTTTGTCTCTCTTTTTCCCTCTGACATGTTTTGTGTTGCACAGGACATAATTTGTTGCAATAGCCTGAAACCCTGTTCCTGTGATGGTCTGCTCACACAGACTTACACATCCCTGTCCTTTATGTCCTGTGTAAATTTTGTTCCTGGTGATTTTGTCTGATCTAGTTTTAAAAAAATGGTCCGAGAAGCAATGAACACCCAGTCATTCGTGTGCCCTGAGACTGCTTATTCTACTATTTGGCATTTAGACCTGAAATTGCATCTTTTTTGTGCCCATCTTCCATACATATTTGGGCTGAATTCTCCCTGTTTTGTTCACACCTTCTGGATATTTGCAGCTGGTCTTTGTTGCCCCAAGTCAACTAGTTAGTCTGACTTCTTAGCCTTTTTATTTTTATATTTTTATTTTCTTTTTATTATTTTTATTTGTATTCTGATCAGGTTGCTTGCTTGTCCTGAACTTCTGCCAACTTGGCAATACCCGTTCTTGCTCTTGGCATGATTTCTGTGCTGAGAGCAGTATCTCAGCATGCCAGGGCAGTGTCCCAGGTGGGATGCAGTCATAACTAGAAAAAGTTACTGACTTTTCTGTTGAGTGATGCACGGTACATTTACAGCAGTGCTCCTGGTTGTTTTGGTCCTTCTATGATTGATATTTCACTGAGCACTCATGTTAGATTTTTATGTCTCTTTTAATGGGAGCTTGTGTAATTGCCTAGGTTTGGAACTATTTTGTTATTGGTCTAGAGTTTTATTTCCCAAACTTCCCTTTGCATTTCACATTTGAAGTTTATGCAGAACCTTCTCCCAGAACAATCTTGTCAAGCTTCCCATACAAAATAGCTTTAGACATGTGCATCCTTCGTGATGGTGGGAAGGAGCTGTGGGATTGGTTTGGTACGCTGTGCTGCACTGACTTCCTCTGGCTTTTCTTCACGCTCAGATCTCTGGACATCCAACTCTGTGGGTTGCCTGGGATTTTTAGAGGTTGCAGTAGTGAGAAGGAAGTCTTTGCAAGTTGTCATTCACCTTTGCTCTGTGTTATACAGGTGTGACCAGCTAGGGAGGTGGGGGGGCAGGCACAGACCAACCATTTAATGTACAAAAACTGAGACAGGATGTTGCTGGGTATTACTAGGAATAAACGAGCTAATTTCCCGTTTTTACATCAATTGTCATCCTTTAATTTCTTGGTACTGCTTTTTTTTTTTTTTAATGCTGTTATGTATGTCATCTACTGTGCTTCCTATGTCCTATGTCATTTTATCATCAATTTTTGTAAGATATCACTGCTAAGTCTCCTCAAACTTTGTAGCAGTTAATTACATTCTTTATTTTTCTCTTTTCAGTGTCAGAAGTTTACATGGATCAGTGTTATTGGCTCTAGAGTGACAGGGGAGATCAACATTAAGTCTGCTCGCCTGGGTGAGTAACTTCACCTGGGTGACTAACCTAATGGCTCACTCCTCACTATAGATGTCTTTAACATCTACGTATCTGCTGTTTGTGTTTTTTTTTGGTTTTTTTTTGAGAACTTGCACAACAGCTCCTATAGGCTTATATTTCAAATGACACTAAAATTATGCTGCATTACAGCTTCCAGCAGGAGTTGTAGATAAATGTCATGCTACTTCTGCTTGTATAAATATTCATTTATTTGGTATCTTTTAAAGGGTAGTTATCACTTACACAGTCTGAACTGCTGTTTAGGTCCAGGGAGGCTTTCCACAATTTAAAGACAGTGGCTTTCAAGTTTTAAGGTGGAGCATGGCAAGGTAGTAAAGTATATTTTGGTTATCGAAGAAATAAAACTGAAATGACTGCTGGAGTCATTCTTGCTGCATACCATGGGCTCAAAAAGCAGTGCCAGTGCTTTAGTAGGGGGCCCGCTTTGCTTGACGTACCTGCGTGACATGGCTGTGTTGTGCGTGTGCAATTAATCTGACTCAGCAGGTCTATGGTAATGTGCAGAGAAACTGCCCAGGGCTTTCAGATTACTGTGGCAAGTTTATGTGAAAACACATTTGACAGAATAGCCTATCTGTTGCATTAGCTCTTGGAAATGGCCCAGTTTAGTAGACTTCAAGGTGTGGCATTTTGGATTCAGTCTAGACTGATTTGATCCAAGTAGCCTAGTAGCATGTCAGAGCTGGCAGTCTTGTTTTGGAGATGGTTATCCCCTATCTACTTTGCTTTGGATATTACAGTACAATCTAGCAATATAAAGGGCTTGAGGCTCCTAAATTCCAGATGGCTCTTCTCTGAGAGAGCTGGGTTGACTTGCTGCATCCACACTTGCAGCCCAGCCATGGAGTGCATGGCTGGGCTGTACTCACCGCGTACCACCGCCTTTGAGGTCCCAGCTGGTGGCCTCTCCTTTTGACTGGTACTGTTGCTGTGTTTCACACCCTGTACATCTGCTTGCAAAGACCAATGTCCACTAGCACATAGCAACCTTCACCTTGGCTTCACCTTCAATTGCCTGCAGTGTGTGGGGACTGGCATCTCATTCGAGGTATTTTCCCTCTTCCTGGGTCTCTGACCTTTCCCACACTAGATCACTGCATGTGAGCTCTCTCGGATCCACAAGCTGCCTGCATGACACCTGAAAAGAAGTGGATATTGCTCCGTTTCCAGGAACCCTAAAATCCAGCACCCAAAATCCAGCTTTTATTTCCCAGGTGTTTAATCAGTGATGTGATGGCTCCAGGAGCAGTTATCACCTATTGTCCTCCTATCCTGGTAACATTTCTTTAATTTTATCGCTGCTTATCAGAGTTGCTTGCATTGCACTCCAGCTGTCCTGGTGCTCCAGCTGGATTTGAATGGGTCATGGCTGTAAAAACATCATTAAAAGCCTGACACTGGCTGGCTGCCTCATTCTGCTGGATGTGTGTTTGGACATTTTCAGTCTGCTGAAATCACCATATGAACATCTTGCCTTTGTTGGACATCTCTGCATCCTCACTTTTCAGATGCTGTGCTGTCCCCAGGAGTAGTCAGAATTATTGGGACCTAAATCTTTAATCCTCCCTGTCACTTGTGCTGTTGCTCTGGGAAGAGGTATGTGTCTGTATCCATCTCAGGTGCTCTTGATCCTTCCTTCTCCATTCCTGCAGCTCGAGTACTGACGTGTTCCTGCTTTTTGGAGGCTTTCTGCTTGAGCTAGACCCATTTCTCTCAGCAATCTGTCCGAAAAACTGGAACAGATTTCTCCTGCTGCTATTTGCTTTCACCATCAAATAAATAAAAGCCTCTCCTAATACGACATCCCAAAATCCTTCTAACTTGGTGCTGGCAGGAATGGCAGGCCGTGCTACAAGCTGCTGCCTGCTGCTCCAAACAGGGCAGATGAACAAGGGGTTTCCCGCTGCACTGCCCCACATTCAGCCCCTGATGTCTCTGCTCATCCATGCACCAATGTGTTTTGGGTGAGGTTTCAGTGTCACACATTCCCATCCTGTTTTTTCCAAGCATGCATTCATGTTAAACATGGTACTGATGGCCTTTATGTAGCCCTTAGTGTGGCAGCATGTATAAATAATCTGGAAAAGATAAATGCTTTTCACTAAGTCTTAGCAGGCAGAGCTGCTTTGGTGTGGTGCCATGAAGATACTTTTCCCAACTAGCCAGACTAAATCACACTCCCTGCGGCCGCTGCTCTTTCCTTGCTCATTCTCTGAAGGTTTTTGCATACCTCCTTGCTCTGCCAGTTCCTGAGGCTGCTCTGAGTCAGTCTGCCTGGGGCGGCAGCATATTGTCCAACAGTGAGATGGAGTGTGCAGAGGTCCATCGGGGCCAGGGAATGGGGCAGGCATGGGGCACGGCACAGCTGGGACTGCTGCAGCCAGAGGGTATGGAGGGCAGGGATGCTGCCTTCATGTTACTAAAGACCGCTGCATACCAAAGGGTGCAGTGCAAGATAAAGTCCCTCATTTGTTGGAAAAGTGACCCCTTTCCCAAACCCAGTGTGTTATCCAAGCGGTATCAGGGCATGAAAGGACGTGGAGATGCTGATGAAGGAAGGCCATCTTTTTGCTGCTAGGTTCAGTATGGGTTAAGCCCATGAATCTATTCATTTATTTTTGAGTTACCATTTTGCTTGAGAGAATGATGCCCCAGCCCTCATAAGCCCTTCATATGAAAAATGAACCTCAGGCTGGGAAGAATGGGGAAGGAGTGTGTCACCCCTGGCATGTGGTGATGGGTAAAGGAGGCAGGTTTTACTCTGTCATCTTATGCTCTGTGGTTTGGGTAATGTTAAAGTAACTTAACATTATGTTTAGCCACAGTACTGCTGGCAGCTATTTAATATACATAAATATTTGTACAGAGAGAAAGGGAGTTGTATTTATCTGTAAATAGTTAGCATACTGCCCTGTTTATCTTGCATGTGACCTCTCTGTTTCACAGGGCCTTTCCCTGCCTCACCCCACCTGCTCCTTTTTACTTACTTTACTTTCCCAGTCCTGACAGTTACTTTATATTCAGATAGTATAAATTCACCCCCCACAAAGCTTTCAAATGTAATTTAATTTCTTCCTTCTCTGAGAAGTTCTTTTTGCTCTCTTCAAGACTGAGAATGTGTATTTTCCCTGTTTATTTAGGCATGCTTATTTTGTCTGTAGAAACTTGGTCAAATGATGTTTCTTTATGTGAATTTATAATCCTGTGAGATTTGTGTATTGAGAATAATCTTTCTGAGCTGAAAGAAGATTGTCCAATCTGTTTTAAGATGTCCCACTTTCTGAGTATTGCATCTCATTAGGAATACAGCTGGCTGTTTGCATGGCTTTTTTTCTTTCCTTCAGTACCTTGGGGCAGAAAATACCTCATTGCATCATGATAATACTTGGTACTTTGTTTCTGCCTTCAAAGAACTATACAGTTATGAATTAAGTAATTTCTGTAACATTGTGTAGCAGTTTATAATCATTATTTGCCCCATTTTACAGCTGGGGAATATGAGCAAGAATTAAAGTGACCTTAGGCTGTGAGAGGAGAAACAAAACCTCCCTGACTTGTACTAGAGTAACACCACACCTTTCTTTTTTTTTTTTTTTTTAATTTAAACAAGAGAGAGAAATAAAAGTTTGATTGCCATCAACAACAAAAGGAAAGGGAGATATGTTTATCTTTAGTCATCTTGCCTAACTTTGTTATCTGCTTAGTTAAGTGCAGCAGTTGTTGGTGGTGGGTTTTTTGTTCTTTTTTTTTTTTTTTTTTTTTATACGACATTTGACTGATGTGGCTGTCACATCACAGCATGTGGTTGGAGGTATCCAAGGAGTTTATGAAGCTGAAGTGGCATGTGAACTGCCAGGGCTGCTGCGGAGGGAAGAGGTTGTTCGCTGCTGGCTGGGCAATCTCTCTGTGTTCCTGCACTCCTGTCCCCCTCAACCCAGGAGCAGTGGAAACCTTTTCTGTAGTAGTTGAAAGTATCTTTTCCTATTGTTTACCAGCTGAGGCTGGGATGGGAAAAGTGAAGCATTCTAGATGGGGATTGTGTTATTGCACAGCGACTACAGAAAATAATCCTTGCCTTGCCCGCCACGTGCCATGCTGGGATTTTTGTTTTCCCCTCGTGGGCTCAAGTGAAAATTGTTGGCTCAGTCCTGCATGTCATTGTCACAGTATTGATGAATTCAGTTAAAACCCCTCCCCCCTCCCACCCCCCCCATGATTATTTATTTATTTATTATGAAATCTAGAAAAGGTGCTTTGGAGTTCTGGTCAGCAGTGGAACAGTTTAGCCCCTTTAGGGAGGACAGATAATCTGCTTCTTGAAAAGCAGCTTGGTGCAGAGGAATGGAAACCGTGTGAAGAATTTCATCTTTCTTTGGAAAATTTCTTGGCTGCTCCTCCACAGGTTTCAGACGTTCCCTGTCAGACTGGCTTCAGATGTCTTGTTTGATAAACTTTTTGATGAAAGTCTTGCATGACTGACTTAAAGCAACTTTATTCTGGGCATGTCCTGCTAGTAAAGGTGGTGGGGGATGCAGCTGTCTCGAGCCATGCGCTCTATCTGGGAATGCAAAACTGCTAAGCCTTTTTAGGGGCTCAAGATTTAACTCCAAGCATATATTTAGTTTTCTGTTTTGGATGAGTGGGACCGATATCCTGATGCCTTAGATGAGATCTGCAATGACAGACAGTGGCACCCAGGTATCGTAGCCAGTATTTTTTTTTCTTTCCCTTTGCCGAGGGAGAGGTTGGAATCTTGTTTTGAGCTTCTACAATCACATCTGTGTTGGAGTGTGCTTGCAGCACCTCTGCTGAAGACATCATGGGGCATCACCTTGAAACGTGACAGCTTTGGATCTGGCCTGTACTCATGTCTTGCTGGTACCTCACTTGTACATGCTCCCTTCCAGCACTGAGCAGAGCTGTCCTGTGCCACAGCATGCTCACAGGGCTCCTATTTCACATGATGCCCAAATTCCTGATTACTTGTCAGCTGACCTTTTTGAGGAACTGAATGTGGCTTATCCTGAATCTGGATGTTTTTCCCTGGCTGGGCTTGGAGAGCGCTCAGGGTTGGGTTGGGACCTGAACTTTGCAGCAGAGCAGCTGGTATGCAGGCTTTCACTCACTCTTCACTTGCAGTGTGTGTGCTTGTGTTTTCTTGGTTATCTGATAACTTCTCTCCCTGGACTTGGATTTCAGTTGCTCAGAAGAACCATCAGCAGCTCAGCATGTCATGTGGGGAGCTGCATGCTTGCCTTGAGCTGTTTTGAGATAGCTTTTTTTTTTTTTTTTTTTTTTTTTAAAAAAAAAAAAAAACTCTTTGGGTTTTGTGTCTTGTAATTTTTCTGAGGCATTGCATCCAAAAACGATGCAATGCTTCCAAGATGTGTTCAGGGCAAGTTGCTTGGGTCTTGCTGATAACCCTTACCAAAGAAATTTTTGGCAATACTTTAGTATCTCTGAGTGTTGATTAGGTATTTGAAATTAAAAGAGGGAGGGAGCTACTTGACTATCCAAATGCTTCTTTCTCTTTTCCCCCCTGCAGTGAAAATTCACCAAAACCCAGGTAACTTCTCAGCTGTGAGAAGAGAATTGTGTTTCCTTCAGCTCAGCAGAGCCATGGGAGCTCGATGCTCACATGGCCCTTTGCATCGGCTGCTCTTTGGGGCACCATCACTCCAAGATCCAATGCAGGAGGTGAAGAGGACTTTTCCTGCTGTCTCCTGCTTGAGGCTGCAGTTGGCAGTTGTGCCAAGCATGAGAATTGAGGAGTGTTTTTTTTTTTTTTTTTTTTTTCTCCCATTCATTTTTCCTCCCAGCTGTTTCCAAGCAGTAAAGAGAAAGGAGAAGCTGTCAGGTATCACGGGTTGTGATTACAAATCACAAATATCATTGGCATGCAATGGGGTAGGAACAAAGCATGGAAAAGGGAAGTGGGAGAGGGGTCATCAGGTTGAGCAGAAGGAAAGAAGCAGTGGGAGATGGCAGCCAGAAGGTGACCTGAAGGAGGGATAAAATTGTGGTCATTGGGAAATGGAAGGCAGTGGGTACCTGAGCCAGTGTAGTTCCCCACAGTGAACTTGATTACTGTCGGTCCTTGTTTTACTTGAATAGCCAAGAAATTCTGTTCTGAAATAACATAAGTGAATGCAGGATATTTCTTAACTGTTAAGAGCTTGAAATTACAACTTCAATGTTAAACTTGCCTGTCCAGCTGCCCATATCCCCTCACCCTCACAGGCAAGTCTTGCCTTATAGCTCAACTTTTTGACTCTTCATTCTTACAGTTTTACTTGGAGTGGGATTTCTACGCTATTGTAACTCTGGGACTTGGGTTTGTTTTAGGAAATGGCAAGAGTTTTTGTGACAAGTGATGATCTTTATGGCAAAATTGAGTGGTAAGGGTAGACATAAGGCGAGACAGGACCTTGGGAAGGAGCTTGCTCCACTGATGGCATGTCTCACCAGCGACAGTGGCAGTAGTGACAATGTGGGTCGCACTGGTTAAAAGGACAGATGGGCCTAAGCAGGAGCTATGTGCTGAATATCCCTGAGCCCTCTCAATTTCTTTAAGGGAGGTTCAGATCCATATGGCATAAAATTGATTTTTGTCTCGGGTCTGCTTATCTCCCTGCCAGCGCATGCATGCTTATTTGAAACAAAAAAAAAATCCCAGATGTTCTCTTATCTGAAAACCAGAGATTCACCTGCAATTGTTTTTTCAGGACAAGAGAGCTTTTTGGGTAAAGCTGTCTGTCTGCAAGCATTTTCCAGGACTCATCACACTTTGAAATCATGGTATGAAAATAATTGTATTTGAAATGCAGGGAGGGTCACGTGCCCTACATCAGAAATTCATCTTAGTACTTATTAATCTAGCATATAAATGTCATGGCTTACATCCACGGGGTGTTTGTATTGAATTTTTAGCTGTAACAGTATCTCTTACTCTTCAGAATAAATGCCATATAATCTGGTGATGAGCAATATCTTAATTTAGATACCAAAAATAGGACATAGATCTGAATTACTGTAAGCAGGAGAGCAAATAATCTTACCTCATGAGGGGAGTTCAAATTCAATCGAATCATCTAGTGTTTGATATAATGAATGGTAAGAGACAGAGAATTCAGTCTTTTTCGTTGGGGTAGCACAACAATTGCTGTATTTTTCTCTTCTCTTTGGTTTCTCTGAAGGCCTGATTCTCCTTTGTCTCACCTCTGGTATACCTGGGAAACATCCTTTTTTCTTCCCTCCACCGCACATCCCCTTCCTCCAGTACGTCAGTGCACACTGATTTGAGGTATATAAAGCAGTAGGAACTCAGGCTTATCCCCTACCACAGAGCCCCTGGTTTCAGGGAGAAGGAATTGTTCTTCAGAGCCCTACAAGTGCAGCACTGATGAGGACACTATGCATTTTGGGAGAAGAATCATCCCTACTCTGCAGGTGGGCATCATCATCCAAGAGGCCTGAACACTTGAAACACCTTCATCACTTAACCAAGCCACCAGCCCTATACCTGGAGGGGGTCATCAAGATGCTGGGACTTTTACCAAATAATGTTTTCTTTTCTCATGCATTTGTCAGCCCTGAATCACTGAGTAATTTTTGATGAATTTTCTATATGGACTCAAGGTAAGTGATAACAGCGGTTCTATGTAACCTTAAGTAAATCTTAGCTAGAAATATCCTGATAAAGTAGTTGCTTTTCAGTGTAGTCATGGTGTCACACTTAACCAGAGTAATGTGAA
>NC_048893.1:73172834-73200702 GCF_011077185.1 Oxyura jamaicensis | reverse complement strand
ACTTGACTAGAAGTCCCTTATTTCTGAAAAATATACCTGATGTTGTTCTAGCTATTACTCAAGATCAACAAAGATAAGACTGCTTTTTCTGTGGTAGCCATGTTCTGCATCACAGACTGTGACAACACTTTACTTTTAGTGTCACAGTTTCCCAGGAATAAAAGCAACAACAGACCTCAAAGGTTTATCATAAATTAAACATTCACCCTTTAATTCTTCAGATAGCTATGTAAGGAAAAGCTTTACTCCACTTAAGATTTGCATGCTGCCTCTCAGCCCTGGGTAGGAACATATCTGCCCTCAAAATGAGACGCTGTAGAGGATGGGAGGGTGAGTATATATCTTGGGGGATCCCCTGTTTCCCCCCGGCCCCCCATACTTTTGCAGCTTTGTCAATCTACCTCAAAACACCCAGGACCACAAACTCCAGAGCTGCATCAGGGATTTAGCCTTGCTGAGAATTTTCCTTAGTGTTTTTAATGCCATAGCTGTGATTTAAGCCCTGTGTGATTGGGTAGCCAGCATTAAGTTGCACAATAAGAAGATTAGTCAAAAGTTTGCCATAACAGGGATATAAAAAGTGCCATGGAGGTAGCTGGCCTTTCCCTCTTTTTCCTATTCTCTCTGGCAGTGCCCAGGCTTGAGGAGGGGAAGGGACCCATCTGGCTTTCCGAGACCTGCTCCCTAGCCCAGCAGAGGCTTTGGAGGCTAAGAAGTGTTCTAGTTCTTTTTTTCACCAGCCTCCTCTGCCGTGATGCATCTTGTGTCCCCTCTTCCACACCATGTCCTTTCTCCCTGGGCAGCCCCTTTTCCAGATAAAAGAGAGGAGGACACAGAAAGCTTCAGTTTTACTTTCTACATGTTAACACCAACACAGAGAAACAACATGCAAAATGATAGAAACCCATTAGCCAACAAGCTGCAATATTTTTTTCCCTCCTCCTTTATTTTACCTGGTACTTTACTTAGCTGGAACTATCTTTTGGCAAGTCATATGTTCTGAATATCTAGAAAAAATATTTTAACATTTGTAAAACAAACTGTCCTGCTGCAGTCAGACATATGACAGCTAAATGGAAAATGGGTGGGATTATGAAGAAAATGTTGGAGGGCAGAAATAAGGGGCAGAAACAGAAATAAGTTAAGTGTGTGTGGGGAGTGAAGATTTCCAGCTGTTTACCAGGAGAGTTAAAATTACCTGCTGGTCACACTGCAGTTACCAATCGCAGACACCCAGGTTTCTTCAGTAGGAAAATCAGGGTGCAAGAGAATTGTGCAACCTGATCTCACCCTGAAGTGGGGTTGGGATATCTCTGGGAAACTAGTAATTATTTGTAGATTGTAATGCAGATGTAGCCAGAGGGGCTGTGCTGACAAATCTGTGCCATGCAAGTTATCACTGAGTAACTTCAGGTTACATGTGCTTAAAAGTCAGGACATGCCCCAAACAAAACAAATCATCAAAGGAAAATTGTTTATCTTAAAGTCTGGATATTTCCAAATGTAGTCCCTGCATATTTGTAAGCCTAGAAAACAAATGGTTGAAGGATCCCATCAGCTCCTTTCTGCTCTGCATGGTCATCCCCTTCCCTGCCACCCCAGCTGATGTACAGTAACTGTGAGCTTTCCTTGGTCCCCTGATACATTTCTGCCAAGCATTGGATGGCTACACTATGTGATTCTAAATAAGCTATTCTAGTTGTAACTATAATATAGTATTATTAACTAAAAACAAAACAAAACTCAGTTGCCTCATCGTAGATGATTGTAAAAACTGAGAAAGTTTTCAGTTCTAAATCTGTAAGTGTCAGGCTTAATTCCAATGAAGCTGAGTAGAACACTACATTAAAAGAAAGTCATGGCTGGTAATCCTTTACAAACTCTTTGACTACATTACTTTCAAATTTTCTGGGCATTCCATAAAGGTGGCACAGATCTCATGCTACACAGCTACCTGCACAAACGCTACAGCACTGACTGAGCAGCAGCGTGGACCCAGGCTGGGGCTGCCAGACTGCATGTGGTAAAAGGTCAAAACAGAAACTTTATTTGCACAAGCTTTTCTGAGATCAGATTGTGTCACTCAGGACCCTTGACCTTTTCCATTTCCCTCCTCTCTTTGTCACCCAACCTTGGGATTTCATATACAGCACCTTCCCTTACGTGCATCTTTCATTGCTGAATGATCTTTTGCCATTTCAGTTGCTTTGCTTGTCTGTTAAGCTTCATCCATCGAGTCTCCACTGCGTTCCTTCCTTTTACTTCCTCTCACTAAAGACCTGCAGCAAGTAGCCAGAGAAAGATGGACACAGCTTCTTCCAAAGTGAACAAGTCGAACAAGTGTGGCTCCCGTATTGCTTTTTATTGGAAATTGATACTAGTATTTAACTTCTGGGGAATTAAAGACAGGAACTGCCACTGCTGCTGGACAGCTGTGGTCTACTGGACTGACCCTGCGACTGTGCTGCATGGCTTTGTTCTTCTTTCTGCTAGGTGCTATGCAGGAGAGAGCATTTTGCAATGCTTGGGAAGTCCTGAGAAATGCTACTGGAAAAGCATACCATATAAATTAGTAGTAACGGTAGTCAAAATAATAGGACACCAACACTGAATTCAAGTCAGTATGTTTAATTTCTTTACTTTTGTCTGCTCCCCTTTCCTCTTCACACACAGCTTGATTTTTACCTTTCTCTGCTTTGTACCTTCACCACTTGTTTGCCTACCTGATTTTCTTCCTCATGTCACTTAAGAATTATTTTAGCATTCTTCCTCCAACATGTACAGGGACAGACTTGCAGCTGCATCATTTATTTACTGACTGCAACAGAGAATTTTTTTTTCAAATTTGATAGCATTTAGCACTTCTGGCTGGCAGAACACTTTCAGACTTCTTTTCTTGGGGAGAAGCTGACAGAAGGAACAATACCTGACAAAGTCCAGTTGCCTAATACCTGCAGGAAACTGCCCTGATATTTTTGTGTCTAAATAAAGCATAAAACCCTTGGGGTCCTTGCTTATCATTAAAAAAAAAAAAAAAGAGTGCTAGCATTTGATAGCCCTGCTGGAGCTGCACCAATGATGCTGTACCAAGTGTACAGAAGTAAGGCCTGGTGTTGTCTTCTCTTCACAGTAAAAGCAACAGAATAAAAATTGGTGAGATCTGAGCAGCTTTCTACTTCTAACTTAATCTTTGTGAATTACTATCTGGAGGCAACCAGAGGGAACCTTTGTGTTTGAAACTCTTGTTCCCATTACACCTCGTTGCACCTGCACAAAGCAATTCCCTCATATCCCAAAGGTAGAGCCTTTGATGCTGCCAGTCTTGGCAACAAGTAGCATGCTCTGCAGCTCCTGCAGGAAAGTAAATGCAGGAAAGAATGCATTAATTCCTTTGCTCCACTTAAGGCGCTCCCAGTAAAACAGCAGGAAGAATACATGAGGCAGGAAGTATGGCAGCAATGACTGCAGCAATGAGCTATGCAGAGCTTTTCCTCCCTTCCTTGCTGTCCATCCTCCACCCAAGACCTAAGTGCTGCAGTTCCAGCAGGCTAGCACATCATTCTCCCTCTTCCATTCTCCCCAGTCTCAGATCTGTATTTTTCTCTACAGTTTATCTTTAATCACTTCATGCTTTTCTTCTGTTTTTGACAGTCTTACTGCTTTGGCTGCTGTCTTTTTTCATGCGCTTCCACTCACTGCCCTCCTACACTCTCCCCTGAGGCATCCTCAGAGCACAGCAGCCTACGTGCCATTTCTTGTTTACTCCTTATAAACTTGCCAATCCTGCATGCTTTACCAATCCCTCTACGCTGTTCTGCCTTCAAAAATTGTTTACTCCTATCACCAGAAATTTTCTCGATCCTTCTCAGCCTAGCTTGTGGTCCCAGCTACTGAAGTCTCCTCATTAAATCTTAGTAACTGGGTGGGCAGACCCCTGAATAAAGCGACAAAAAGCTCTCTTGGTGTCCAAGTTCCTACCTGTTCTCCAAATAAAAATCTAGGGTATCAGCAGTCCTGCAACAATGTAACATCATGTGTGCAACATCCTATTAGTTTAAGCACACCTGTTACAAGTGGGATTTCTGCTTTCCCACCTTGTCTCCCCATCCCATCAGACGTAGCTGTAGCAATAAAAACTTTTAAAAGGTAGGCCAGGACAACTGCCGAGTCAACAGGACACTTTCCTTTGACATGCCTCTGAAATGCTGGTGGCTCTAAGACTTTCTGTCCCAGGGTTTCCAGAGCTGTCCTTTCCCTGTTCCTACCCTAGCCTCTTGCCATCTTAGGATCCCTTCCTGCCATCTGTCTGTACTCCAACTAAAGCAGCTCAGCCTGCCAGAACAAGGCATTGCTTCATGTTACTTCTGTAGGCAAATTTAATCCAGTATACTTTATGGGCTTTAGCAGCTGAGATGGCTGCAACTGATTGGCTGTGTTTTGAAGAAGCCCCATTTAGCCACTAAGATCTCCATCCTTGTTCAGCAAAACATCATTTAAGTGCTTGTTTTCTCCTTGTCCCCCCTAGTGCATGTTTTCTGAGCAGCTTCTTAAGTGTCTGCTACTTATCACACGCACCTTACTAGCCACTGAGTATCCTCAGCACCCTTGGAGGCTAAAAATGTAACACAGTATATAAAATTATTTTGCTTGAGCACAGGCAAGCACACACTTCATCACTTTTGTCTGCACCATTCCAGTAAATGAATGAACTTTGTGGTAAATACAGAAATAAAAGTTTCTTTGGGCATTTTTTTCTAAGTGCACTTAATATCAAACTGCATTATTCCTCTGGCATAATTATTCTCACCCATGAATGAGTATGTAGGTATAATTCAGCAGTCTTACATTCAGCAGTCTTACTGCACAAAGTTAAGGGAGAAGCAAAGGCTCAAAAAAAACCTCAATCAACCAACCAACCCACCAAAAAACACCAGAATGTGAGTGATAGGTTCCCATATGCAGGTGAGTATTGTCCAGTGAAGCTGATAAAAGATCCATTTATTTCAGCTGCACTCTTTCTGAGTGACAAGGCAAGGCTGTGGATCAGATCTTACATGTGTATATTTTTAAAATCTACTTTAATAAATTGAATAGTTTCATACTTCCATTTTAAGGTTGCTCTGCTAATCAGTTTGTTTGGCTTTAGTTTCAGATTCACTGTCTCAATGGAAGAGGTACCAGCCTGGGCCCCAGCAGTGGGCTTCACACTCTTGCCCCATGCAGGAGGATTTTTAGGAAGCACAATAACCAAAAAGGAAATTTTGGTGTGGTATGAGTCTCTGCAGAAGCCATCCTGGTGTCCACCTAACTGGGTGTTTGCTCCTGTTTGGGGAACTCTCTATACATCTATGGGGTATGTTTTTCACATTGTATCAACACGCTTATCTGATCTTCAAGTTATTTATTTTATAATGCTAGACCAGAAAACTGTTATTGTATTCCTGTAGCTGTATGTTTGTAAGAAACTGTGTCAAGCTGCCTGTGTAACAGGTAAGAACATGTCTGGGGAGTTGTGTGTGGGTTTGATAGGACATTTTGTAAACGGAAGTATCCACTTCAAAAGCAGGACTTTGAAAAGCTGTCATTATTTTGTTTTCCTTATTCATTCTGAGGGGAAGACCTGCCAAGCTGGCAGCAATGGAGTGGGGAAGCTCTGGGATTTCTTCTAAGCATGTCCTTCAGTAGCTTTAAGAAAATGAAAAAAGATAGAACTGTTCTAACAGAGCTCAATTAAAAGAAAACAAAATCAAAACTAACATACATGTCCTTTCAAATAAAACTGGCAGGCTGTTAAACTATAGACGTCTGAAACCCTCTGCTGCCTCCTTATTTAACTAGCTTAAAATACTTGACAGCACAGCAATTACTGTCTAATGAACAGGAAAGCATGAGGCCAGATAGCATTCCCACAGGTACTGTAAATGTTTAATACTACTATATTTTGGCAGCTGTTACTTTTAATAAGATGCAGCAAAAATATTTATAGAAGTAGATTGTTTCAGGAGATCGCTTGGGCAGCTTTGTCACTTCTCACAGACTGCTCCAGAAGCTGTCCACCCAAAGCATGCTTTTATGTAAAGTCTGCTCAGGAGCTTCAGCAGAGGCTGGTACAGCCAGCAAACACTAAGTGATGCTTTGTGTTCCTTCTGCACTTGTTCATTAAGAAATAGCTATGATCCAAGACTCAACTTTTTTTTTTTTTTTTTTTCCTAGCTATCAAATATGCATTGTTGTTAAACCCATAGTATTAATTTTTAGGCTACAATATGCCTCTTGTAGTTTACCTTTCTTCCATCTCATTTCTTGCATCATGCCAATGAATTTTAAGTTATTTTTATCTTGTACATAGCACTGGCTTAACTATATGTAGTTTCAAAGAAACCATATATTTTCCAATTTTATGTGGCATTTAAGACAACCTGCAGGATAACTACAACACTTGTGGCAAAACACAGCAATGATCCATGTCTGAAAGTGTACATGAATGTTAAATTGGCTCTCTTACAGTTTTTTTTAATTGCTCTTTTCTCTTGTATATTCAGAGAGTTAATATTTGAATCAGAACATTACTGTCCTGGGGATAAAAAAAAAAAAAAAAGAAAAAGAAAAAACTCACTTTCCCATGAAGGGCCTTCTTCAAGTTGACTAGAATTCATATACCTGTTTCCCAATTTCTCATCACTAAATCCCAGGAATTCTTGTCTTTAGCAGCTTACACTGTGGGATCTTTCCAGTGAACTGCTTTTCAGTAGCATTAAGATGATCTGTTCAAAATCTTGAGAACATTTTTGGAAGATCTTTCAATAGGTGGGATCCCACAGAGAGGGAGGGTACTAGATGCTCCCTGCAGTTCTTTCAACAGAAGTCCTAAAATCTTTGTTCTTCCTGTCTTTGTACCTCCCTGCTCCTCACCATCCCTTCTGAAACATGACTGTAGGGTTCATTCTTTGCTCAAACACCATCTACCAACCATGCTTGTGTTACTCATTTTGTCCATTCCCACCTCAATTCCTACTTCTCCTATGTCCATCTATTTAAAAAGCTTTCTTTTAAACTACAATATTTTTTTAAAACATCATCTCACAGTATTTTTTTTCTCCTATTCAGAGACTTACCTTTTATCTTTGAGTCTCAGACTTACTTCCATTTCAATACAGCATTCTCTTTTAAGACTGAAATGCAGTAGGTCATCTGCTCCTCCATACCTAGCTATGAGAAGTCTGGCAGAACAGAGGAATTTTTCCTCCCTCCATCTTGCTGTCTGCAACAGATAATCAAACCTGCGCAGTCATTTATCCTGTCAAGTAGTGCCTGGGTTTCTACTTTCCCAAATTAATTTAGTTTCTGACACTGAAGTAATTTGATTTGAATATGTCGTTGCTTTCTAACCAGTGTATTGAATTACCCCTTACGTTTGCTTTTTTCAGATACGGCTCTTACCTGATATGGAAGGAATTGGGAGGCTTCAATGAAAAGTCAGTGGTTCCTCTGGGCCTGTATGCAGGGCAGCTGGCATTAAACTGGGCATGGACTCCGATATTTTTTGGAGCTCACAAAATGGGATGGGTAAGTGGATAATTAAGTCTCTTCGGTATACAATTCTGCAATGTGCTAAAACACAAGTTTTGTTTTATAATTTTTTCTCCCTGAAACTGAACCCGATTTGTATAATCAGTATAGAATACAGCTTGCAGAAATTTTTCTTTATGCATGCTAACAACCACCTGTGAGAATTTATGTATCTACAGCACCCATGAATGTGTAGATTTCACGTAGCTCTTTCTGCCATCCTTTGATAAGAGCTTTCTGTGACTTGAAAATGTAAACATTTATGCCTTACTGAAATTCCTAGCTATCTCTTTGGCAAACAGCAGTGATAAGGAGCTTATTACTCACGTAATCAGCATCCGTTTTAGATCAGACTAATTTTCTGCAGTCTGAAGAGAAACAGCTTGCCTCAAAAATAATTAGTAGTTTTTATTATTTGCCTGGTTTCCTAAATAAACAAGCAACATTATAATAGCAGAACACTTTGCAGCCCATTGTTAATTTGATCTTATGACATCTCTTCTGGGAAGCATTTATAACAGAAAAGCACTGGGTGAGCTTACTTGCTCAAAGTCACACTGGGTTTCTACTCAATGTAGCACTTCCTGCTACCAAAAGAAAATAAAAAAATAGAGTATATATAGGTGAGAAGGATTTTTATCTGCTCCCAGTTGCTGTGCCCTTTCTTTTGACTGTTATGAGTCAGTTTACCTCATAACTCAGAAGAAATCTTTTTTACTAGCTAGTTTCTGAGAAGAAATAAACCAGAGGCATACACCAAGTGCCAGAGCTAACTGGGAAGAGCCAGACAAGTACTATCTAGTCAAGAAAATGCAAAAGTAAAACAACACTAACCACCTTCCTGGTGTTTCAGGGGCTGGTGACTCTCCTGCTCACAACTGGTACTGCAACAGCTACAACTGCTTCCTGGTATACTATCAACAAAACAGCAGCTTATTTGATGGTTCCTTATTTAGCTTGGCTAACTATGGCTTCTGCACTTAATTACCGTATCTGGAAAGACAATTGTGACAAGAAATCTGAATAAACAGCTTTTAGCTGAAAATATTTTTTCCTTAAGAATTTTCTAAATAAAAAAATGACTTTTTTTTTAAGCTAAATTACTTACACCGTTACTATTTGCTAATAAGTTTGGTAACTGCAGTCCTTGTTTGAAACAAATGTGTCTTAACTGGGTAAGTCACACAGGAGTTTTATAGTAAATTAAATGATAGTGCTGATTGAAAGGTACTAGTTTTCAATATTATATTACATTTTACATGACAACAGCATTTTAACCGTTACCAGAAATAAGCACAAATTGCAACCTCACTACATTCAGATGAAGAAATCCAGCTGTATATAAATACAGCTTCCAGAAAGCTGTTCCAAACAGTTGCAGCCATGATTGTGGCCCGAGTCTTTCATGTGTATCACTATACGGAGTGCTTTAGTGTTGTGAAGTGTCTCACTACAGCTGCCAGATATTTGTCCTGTAATCATTGTATGTTGCAAGTATTCAAGACCAAATCTTTTTCATAATTTGTGCCTTGACACTTTGGAGCATTGTACAGTCTAGGTGTCAGCTAAATGTATTAAACTACATGTAAACTTACTTTCTTCCTCTATTTTTATCGTTTCTGAACAAAAAAATACTGAAGGCAACAGGATGCTGTAAGCCCCAAAGATGGCCATTTCCTTTCTTCCAAACATCGTAATGGGCAAACAAAGCAGCAGATTCAAAGCACCTGAATCTGAAACCAAGAGCACTCAAATATTCAGCAGCTCTCTGCATACACCTCTGGCATCACCAGCAACACTGGCCAAAAAGCACCAATGTACTCCATGTGGACTCCTCAGTGTGCAGCCAGTTCACCATTAGACCTTCAAGGTGGAATGGGCAGCCAGGTCACAAGTGGGTTTGCTGCTCTGTAAGGCGCTACACACACAAGCACTGAAGGTACTACTACTTGCAGCCTCTCATTTTAGCTTCTTGGAAATGCAAACAAAGGTTTCTCCTCTTCAGGGTTATGGTAGCTGGCATAGTAAGATCTGGAATGCTTAGTTCAACCAGTTACTTCCTACAATGGAAATCTTTTATCTAAAGCAGAACCGATTACTTTTGCCCACAGCTTGTGGCCCAACTGCACAAATCTCACTAGTTTTCTAGGTCATTCTTTTGGTTTGATAAGTGTGCTCTTACTTTCCCCTTTGTGATGAGGAAAACCTCCCCCTCCACTCTAGATCCAGGGTCACTTTGTAACTTGTTCTCAAGTACTTTGAAGGCAGAAAGTACCTTTTGCTTTCCTACAAGTCACAAATACATTTGCTGAGCAGCACTGCATGTCCCCTGAGATCCAGTCTCAAGCACCTGTTCCCATATTCTATACCATAGCCAAACTATCATATGCATTTCAAGTAGTCACACCATCTATGATAAAGAAACACAAATGTGATTAAGCATTCCACCTAAGTCAGGAATTCAAAGAAGTTCTGATGGGTAAAGTGCAGACTTTGGTATGGCGGTCAGCACCAACTGTGTCTGACTGATCCAGCTCTTCTTTCTGCCCCACCTATGAAGTGACAATCTTTGCAAGACAGATGGCAGATGGTTTATTTCTCTAGTCTATGTTCCAGTCAGTAAAAAGTAGCTTTCTGAAGAAGAGCACTCTGAAATAGCCTAAGAAATCTTTCCCTTACTGATCACAAAGGATAGCGCATTTCATAGCAAAACTTGAAGCAAGGTTCCGAACACTTTTATAACTGTACTTTGCGCTAAAACAGATTCCAATGGCTGCAACTAGCTAAGAAAATCCTACCCACATAACTTATACTTCATGGTGGACAGAACACCTTTTGCAACTTGTCCACACATAAAGCAACATAATACAGCCTAAAATTGCTAATTTCAGCTAGCTACTCTGATCTGAAGGGGGAGGAGAGGTCAGGAATGATTAATTTGAAATTGACACCTCACTCCCAAACATCTGTCTTAGGGTCTTGAAAATTGAAAGACTGCTTGGTCCTCTAGCAGTTTTTGGGATCCATTTCCCTTCCTCAGGCTTTTTTTTTTTGTTGTTGTTGCTGCTCTAGACACAACATCCCTCTCACTTCCTGCCTTCATCCCTTCTCACAAGTCTAGTTTTTCTTTAAGGGGCAGGCTGACAACCATGCAATGCAGGGTTCCTATTTTTTTTTTTTTTTTTTTAAATCAAGAATGGGAAGAACCATCAAATATTCCATCTCATTACCCTGTTAGTTCACGTCACTGAAATACCATATTATTCTCCCATGAGAAAGTATCATTCTTCTGTCCTTAGTCAAAATATTTCAAATAAATTAGTCTATCCCACTCTTTAAAGATACTTCAGCTTTGTTTATAGCAAGACAGAAATGAGATGCCTAACAGTTAACAGATTTGTCTCACTTCATAGGATTTGCATTCATATCAAAAAACTAACACAATTAACTTCATGCACAGATTTCAGCAGGTATTCACCAGCTTCATCACCTTCAATTGATTCCCCCCTCCTTCAATCAAGCTTCATACATTTGATTTTCACTTAATTTCCCACATGCAACTTTAAAGTAACTTGTTTCACCTCAGTCTGTGGACATAATCATTTTAGATCTTTGTATAAGAAAGGAGTGGCTAGGGAAGATATGCAAACTCCAACATGATTCAGTAAGTTACAATTTTAATGTTGACACAGGGAACTTGTGTAATGTTTCCCAGCAAGCAAATAAGAGATTAGGCTACCTCAGAAACAAGTCAATTGCTCCAGTTAAAGTCCTATTTTGAGGCCTCCCATATTCAATAAACAAGATATTTGGTCAACACAAACTGGTGATTTATAGTATTAAGCAAGACAAGGAAAATGCAGACAAAAAAAATCATTGGTACAGTAAACAGGATATGCATATTCTTCTGATATGACATTTTCTCCTGGGTTACTAATACAGGAAAATAATTGCATCAACAGCTCACAGAATTGAAATTTAAATATTGCTGTTAAGCATATCTGTTAAGGAAAGAATCAAGTCTCTTGTGGTTAGACAATACGTGTCACATGGCAGTTTTCTGTTTCATCCAGAAATAGAGCACTGAAGACATCATTAAAAAAGGTAGGGTGGTATTTGCAGGCTCTATCACAGTCAGGATTAAAGTTCACCTCCAGGATCTGAGGCTGCATAATTCTCTTCCCTGTGAAGGGGAACACAGACACTGCCTTTTAATACAAGCTATAAGGAGTTCCTGAATCATCACCTGTTGTTAAGATAGATTACAGAAAATGGCTAGAAAAAAAGCATCTTTTATGACACAAAATGTCAGGGCCTTTTGTTTCAGTGGGTTTGGGCTTTTTGTTTTGCTTTTATTTGTTTTTGTAAGAAAAGTCTGTTACACCATGTTTATCCAGAGGACAGTTACCCAATGGATTCTGCAATCACTGTGCTAATCCAATGCCTCACTTAGGATGAATATGCAACAATGTAATGGGAACTCTTCACAGTCCTGTTGCTTTACCCTCCAGCCACCCCCACCTGTCTCATCCTCTCAGCTCCTAGGAGGAAAGAGGGAAGTTTAATTTTCTCTCACAATTTAATCAGTGCAGTTCAGAGAGTTGGGAATCAAATGCATTCTGTGCAAAGAGAACAAAGAATTTTACTTCCTGTGTGGTGCTGAAATCATAACTGAGGATACAACCTTCTGCTGTAAGCAAGCCATGCTTTACTCTGCACAGCAGCAACCTGTCCATAGGCTGCTAACAGCATCACTGCTGTGACTTTGGCAATTACGACCCCAACTTCCAAAGGCTACGGCCCTACACAGCTCATGTCCAGACATGGCTTTAATGTGAGGTTGGTCCATAGAAGGACCACAGTCCCTTCCGCAGAATTAGTGATACTGTTGGGTTCTTTGCCTTTCCCATTTAAGAGGGCTCTTGGACAAGTAACCATTCGATTGAGAGAGCATTCAACGTGGATTAAGCAGACCCAAATTCAAGACCTTGCTCCACCTGATCTGAACAGGAAAGACTCTTCTCTGCCTGTGTCCTGGAAATTCAGTTGTCTTTAATAATCCCCGGCAGTCAATTTTGTATTCACAGGATCACAGAATATCCCAAGATGGAAGGGACCAACAAGGATCATCGAGTCCAACTCCTGGCTCCACACAGGACCAACCCAAAACCAGACCCTATGTCTGAAGAGTGTTGTCCAAATGCTTCTTGGACTACAGCAAGCTCAGGGCTGTGACCACTGCCCTGGGGAGCCTGTTCCAGTGCTGACCACCCTCTTGGTGAAGACAGAAAGATGTCTCTAAGGATTTCATACAGAGACTTATTTCAGGCATTCTCCCGGAGTAAATGGGAAAGAAAACTTGTCACTGTCAGAGGGATTAGACTGCAGTACAGTTGCATTTAAACAAAAACAAACCCAGAGAATGGAAGTAGCAGAGGCACAAGGGAGGTATGGATTCAGCACACACAGTTAGCAACTTCCCCATTATTACAGTTAACCAGCGCAGCACCTTCTAACACCATAAGCCTGCAGCTCCAGATATGCTTTGATGTTGGTGGGAGGCACAGAGCACACAGCTCACACTGCTTAAAATGGTCAGAATTCAGACACAGGAAACAAATTTCTGACAAGGTTCACAAATGAGAATTCAATATTCAAAGAAATGAGCTTCTTACCACCTCTGCTTGTGTCCCATTTAAGCATTAAGTCAATGGCATATATTGCTCTTGATGATGGATAATCACAGATGCCAAGAGGTGCAGGTTTAGCTGAAGCAACTTCGAACAACTCAGCAAATGCCTTAAAAATATTTGCCTAATGACAGAAAAAGGTCTCAGAATGAGAAGCGAAGTTCCATAAAGGTAATGAAAACTTTAATTACACTAGCCAACAGACAAAAATCTGCACAGCACTGACTTCAAAACATACATTTAGACAAAGACCAACACAATGGAAGTACGAAGAACCTGGCAGACATCTATGACCTTTTCTAGGAGAAAATAAGTACGACAGAAATCCTAATAACAGCGCATTTAGTATTAGAACTAACCTCCTTTTCAGGCATTATGTACACTATTACTCTTTTATGTAGATGAAGGAAGAGAGAGAAGCCAGGAGAGTTTTATGAACACCAGCAGTACAGTTCTGAAGTTATTTTCTTGCCTGTTTATTTGTATTCTAGCCTTGTTTTGTTCTGCAAAGAAAAGTCTTCTACCCACTCACACCTGCATCTAGAAATGGTGTTGTGTATACACTGACTGTGTACACTGCACTGGTATTTTCAGAAATCATCAGCCAATGTGGAAATGCAATAAAACAAGAACATACAGGTATGATTTTTAGCATGGAGTCTATACTGCAGTGAATCATTCATTCTGCAAATGGACAGAGTAATTGAATGGCTTGGGTTGGAAGGGACCTTAAAGACCATCTGGTTCCAACACCCCTGCCATGGGCAAGGACACCTCCCACCAGACCAGGTTGCCCAAAGCCCCATCCAACCTGGCATTGAACACCTCCAAGGATGGGGCATCCACAGCTTCTCTGGGCAACCTGTTCCAGTGCCTCACCACCCTCTGAGTGAAGAATTTTCTCCTAACCTCTGATTTAAACCTCCCCAATAATAATAATACTTAATGTTCTGCACAAAGCACTCCTTTGGGTAGCCTGCAGCATCTTGTTCTTTGATCTCTCTTTCACTCCTAGCAGTCTCTTCCAGGCTACTTCAAACCTAACACTGCAAAACCTGTCATAATCTGAATATCTTTAGTTGGATATGAGGTTCTAAGTAAAACCAATGTAAGTTATTTTTACGCAAATCAACCCACAGGTAGGTAATTTATTCACTTTTGTGAATATTTTTTTTCGTGAATAAATTATTCACTGTGCACTGCAAAGCAAGTTAATGTGAAAGTTTACAGGGAGATCTTTAGATCTGCAGCTCTGCTTAGGATAGGTAGGTCAAAACCCATGATGTCATTTAACAGACTTAGGAGATTAATTTTGTACTTGTTTTGACTGTCCCTTATGTCATGAAGCCCTTTGGAACAAAGGAAGCAAGAGCCTGAACACTTCATGATTTCAACTTTTCAGATTCAGAGTTAATAACCTACTGAAACAGAAGGTACTAAAAGCTTTGAAAACTTTACCAGAGTCACAATAAGCAACAGCTGTTAATTGCAACACACTTCATACACTGTATGCAAAAAGGAAGGGAATTTCAATACTAAATCTTCACAACCATGGCTAAGGAAAGGAATTCCAATACTAAAATCTTCACAACCATGGGTTTAGATAATTGGCATCCTTCTTCAAAAAAGATAAAACTTGTAAGAAAAAAGATCCTGCTCCCAGGATCCTGGTGTTAATCAGGACTGGCTTTATTACTAAGTCCAGTACACAGAGTTCTCATAGTCTGACTATAAAGTAAAATTCTCAAATACTAACAATAGACTAATTCAGCCTGAAACATTTTAAGTTAAAAAAATGTTTCTAAAGTAAAAGTTAACATTTGCTGTCCTCTGTGAAGCTGAAAGCTTACATTTTGTAAGGAAAAAACCTAACTTTTGGAAAAGCTAGTTTACTAAATAAAAAAGGATTTGTAAATGTTTACACAACAAAGATGAATTGCTGACTTACTTGTACTGTTGTCCATGGATATTCAGGATACTGTTTTTCAAACAGAGGAATAAATTCTTCACAATGTACCTAAAACAGTTTAACAACATTATATATTGCTTTAGTTGGGAATGTGGGTTATATTCAAGGATGTAGGTTTGTATTATCTACCATAGATTATAAGGGGTCCAGAGGGTAAAAAACACCTAGGAAAATACTTGATTAGGATATTTCCAACACTGACTGCTTGCTTAACTGGATGTGAAATAGGGTATTTGGGAATAGCCACAGAAGTAGGCACTGGAAGGTTTTCTAACAACAACAAGCATAACGTTTTGGACTGTTTGCTTACCTGCTTTAATGTTACACCAGGCGCATAATTCATGACTGTGAAATGCTTCTCATAGTCATCCAGGTCATCAAGGGAAAATGCCCTAAGGAATAAAACAATTCTTCAGTTTCCAAGGTATCAGATTTAATTGTAAGTCTCTTCAATCTAACAAGGAGAATAATTTAGTTACCGATTTGAAAAGCGCAGCCAAAATACGTCATAGATATATAGCTTGAGTGGTTTTATGGACCGCAGCAATACAACATAACGGATGTCAAATTTAACCATCCCCACCTCTTCTTGGTGAAACAAGACTGGATTTTCAATATATTTGCACACTACCTACAAGAAACCAAAAAACACACAGTAAATGTAATTCAGCTGAAATGTCCCTGGATCTTGAGGACTGAAGATATCCTTATATGCATTTCAGTTTCTTTAGAAGCGTGCATGAATACATGTTGAACCATGCATGAATACATGCATGAACACAATGTTGTGGTGCAACTAAGTGTGTTTTATCAAAACTCTGGAACCAGGATGGGGAAGCTGGAAGTCCAGAATGTACTTGTTTCTAAGGAAAAAAGTCACAAAAATAATTGTATTTATAATATTGGTGACATTATTGTTTTGAAATAGAAGTACAAAGCACTTCATGCACTTCTTTATTCCAGAAAATACATGCTGTCTACACTTCACCAGAAATAAAGCATTGGTGACGGTCTCACATTATGACCGCATATTGCAGAATCCCTAGACAAGTAACAGAGCTTTTTATATTGTTGGCAAAGAGTGCTGTATGCTGCCAAGCAGAGCTATGGATCAACAATAATGATCAAAAGGGGACAGAAGCAATCATGTTCCAAAATTTATGATCAATGCTAACTATAGTTAATGTGTGTTCAGTTTAGTCTGAGGATTAGCATTAAAGCAGTAACACACTGGAACATCCATTACTGTCAGTGTATATTTTATTTTTTAAAAGAAATGTCTTCACTTCTTTAGGGGCAAATGGAAGTGTCTTCATCACTGCAACAAAAGACACTGATTTGAATAATTAATTCTGAATTGATTCAAGTAGTACACCTACAGCCAACATAAGAGTTTTGAAGAAAAGAGATTTATTTCCTTGTATTCTTCAACAACCTCCTATAACAGTTTTTTTCAGCTATCCCCTTTAAATCTTATTCGAAGACATGATCTCTAACCTTTGGGCTGCTTTCCCTATGCCTGATGATATTGTTAAGGCTGTTGGTGATGTGTGTGTCCAGGCTTCTGGCCAAGTTCCATGGTTTGCATATCCAGTGATTGTCTTCTCCTCTGTGAGAGACAGAAAGCCAAAGCCTATAAGCATCCACCTAATTTATCTGTCTCAACATCCACTTGAACTGATCTATGTACTTCTCTGTCTAAACACTTCATGAATCTGTGCACTACAGTGCAAGATCTAAGGACTTTTGACTGACAGCTAGGAGCAATGGTCTTAGGCAAAGGAAAAAAAAGGTAGTAGTAGCTTTCACTGATCTTTTCAGTTAGGGACTAGCATCTTCTCACTGCTGATTTTCTTCTGTGAGATTTTCTGATATTCTTCCAAAGAGAAGAACACCTCATCAACAGGACAGCATCACCATGATGACACAGAGGTCATGGTGCAGACATCATCACTCTGCCAGGAGTCTGACTGCTCTGACACATAATCACACAAGTTTAAGTTGATTCCCTAATAGCACCTCCAAATAATTTACGTTGAATGACATCACAACTCTCCCCTTCAGGAAGAAGTCAGAAAATATCTCAGCAATTCATATTGCAAAAAAAAAAACAAAACCAAGAACATATCATCATCTTCTCACTTTTGAGTACCAAATCACCTCAAGGGGGGCAGTATTTCTTGAAATATCCTCAAGAACAATGGGTAATATACTGGCCTTTATTTGATGCATCTTTTTGAGTAAGGGCAGGGTGACATGTGACATCTTTCTTTCCTCAATTAATAAATGAAAGCATCCCAAGAAACTGCTTGTGCTTTATGATAAACAGCACAAACTGAGCTGAAGTTAGTGGCGCTAACTTAAGACAGGAAGTTTCACACAAAACACCATCTCCTCCTTCCCTCTTCCTTAAGTACACACTGCATTCATGCTCAATCCTTGATATTAAAAAGGAATTTAAAACACCACAGACTAAGGACACATGGAAGGAATGTACTCTCCTGGTTATGCTAGTCAAGAACAGAATCCACAGACCAAAGAATGGCCAAATTCTTGGCAGCTAACACTGTAAACAGGAGCCACCAAGGAAGCAACTTTTCAGTCAGAACACTTCATGACAGGCATTAGACCTCCTGACAGGCTTAAAAAATTATTCCCACTAGCAGTACCAAATTCTCTCTCTTAATAGAAGAGAATCTTAGCTTCCTTATTAAGACTCCAAGGGAGCTGCAGCAGCAGAAAGAACACTAATTCAAAATACCAAAGCTCCACAACTTCCTTACGCTAATACTAAAACTCATTTTTACTTTCACATCCATGCATAACTGAACTACTTTAACCCTAAACATTTTTCACTTCAGTGCAAGAACAACTGGTACTGGTTCCCTGGGGAAAGAAAACAAACAAACAAACAAAAAAAACACACAAACAAACAATACCAAACATTTGTTGCAAGTACATTCTGATCCTTTGGATATCTAAGACTTGACTAGTCAAAAAAGAAACAGCTACAAATCTGTTGTTGAAACCATGACAAGGTTTTTTTTTTTGTTTGTTTCAGAAATGCATTGCTTACCTACTCTTACAGTAAGTAACTAAAAAGTTCCCACTTTCCACATAAAATTGACTTGAACATAAATGCAACAAGAGCAAACTCATTGTGGTTCAACAGTTTGCAAACCCTAGTATGTACGATGGTAGTCTTTGGGGAAAGCAGGATCAAGAAAGCAAAAAATGTAAGGAAGCAGAAACATGAACCACCTTCTTTCACGTTGCTGAAAGTAACAGATGAACTGTGGCAATTCTGTTTGGAGATTAAAAGTACGAGGCAACCATCTTGGCCCATCCGGTCCTCCAGCTCGTCTAGATATGGAGGCCAGGCAGTCTTTGACAGTCAGGAGGTTCTCACACGGGAACTGATTCAGCATTACTTCAGGTCTTTTCTCACTCAGCTTCCTACAAAAAAGGTTTTGGGGGAGAGGGGAAGGGCCAGGAAGGCCTTTGGGAACACTTTTTTTTTATAGCAACAAAACAATTTGTATTATCAGGGAAACAA
Organism: Oxyura jamaicensis; assembly: GCF_011077185.1. Lineage (NCBI taxonomy): Eukaryota > Metazoa > Chordata > Aves > Anseriformes > Anatidae > Oxyura > Oxyura jamaicensis. The sequence continues at coordinate 73,181,918 of NC_048893.1, read as the reverse complement.
CTGCAACCTGTAATCCTTGAAGTGTGAGAAGTTGTAGAGGATGTCTGCTTCTCCCTCGTTGTCCGTGAATACAAAGCGGGGATGTGTCAGGCAGTTGAGGACTTGCTGAATGTCTGTGAAAACCCTAGAAGAAAAAGGCATATGAAAAAGAGTATCAGGTTCATTTCCGAAACTGAACAGCTTGAAAAGTTTTTTTTTTTTTTTTTTTTTTGGCTTCCTACAGGAGTTATGCATTACCAACACATTATCTGTGAGAATCTCTCAACCCACAGAAAAAAAAAAAAAAAAACTAGAAGTGGGAAAGATTAGAAAAAGGTGTTTTGAGACAAAAATCTCAAGTTTAGGTCTTAAAACTTTCATGAAAACAGCAATTGAGACTAGAAACTAAGTCTCTGATAGAGAAGCATTAACCTTTTCTTGAGGAACCACTATATTCTTCCTCCTCTCCAGACCTGTTCTTATCAGATGTGCAAGTTTCCTTTCCACTTCTGCTAACCGATTGGAAGATATGTTCCCCTGAGAAAGACCTCTCCGGAATAATGAACTGCTGAAATAGCCCAGTCATAGGGGGAAACATTCTTAAAAAAACAGCATGTAAGATGCTTTGTTTATTTCCACAAATGTTCTGTATAACTCCATATGTGACACATTACATTGGATATACTATTTACACTGAAGCCTAAAGTTAAGAGAAATACATTAACTGCAAATTAGGAGAGTCAGCCCTGGCATCCTCATTGAAAGAAGTCATCTTTCTTTCCCTACTACTGGAACTGAGTGAAGTTAGTATCTTCATATAGCCCTACCAGCATTTCTTTCTGAAATATTTGGGTTCTCCTTGTAGATCAGCACAGCTGAGGAAAGTACAACACCAAATTTGATAAAGGACCCAGTACATGTTCCACCAAATTCATCTCATATGCACGCTAACCAAACATCTACTGGTTTGGAGCAACTTTTAGTCCTTGCTGAAGCAAATGGGATTCAAGGCAGTGACCTGCAGGACTTATAATGCTGTAACAAAGTCTTGTAGAATTCTCAACAAATACAGCAATACATACAACCTGGTCTAGTGGAAGGTGTCCCTGCCCACAGCAGGTAGGCTGGAGTTAGATGATCTTTAAAGGTCCCTTCCAACCCAAACCATTCTATGATTCTATAAAAAAAATCATAGAATTTAAGTTGCTCATACAGTCCCAGATCAGTCTCTTGTAAGCACACCCTGCAATATACAATATCCTCCCACAATAACACCAGCCCCGTGTAGCTAGATCTAAACGTAAGCTTATAGCTCTTAGTGGCAAGAGGATCATCAGACCTACATAGCAGACCTATTTTGCTTGTTAGAATCATTGAAAAACTGGGACCAGCATTAGTTTAGTTTTCTTTCCTGTGATTAACCCCATTGAGTAGGATATGGAAATATTTTGTCAACATATTATACTTTTTTTTTTTTTGGTGGTAGAGCGCTGGAATGCTTGTCCTCAGGACTGACTTCAGGAAGTGACTCAGGAAGTCACCTCTGCTTCAGGCTGTGTGAGCAGCATCTGGTCTCTAGCTGAGGAAAGGGGGATAGAAGTAACTCAACCAAGTAGTTTGCTTTTCAGAATGAGTGTATGTATGTGGCTAGGGAAAGCTTGCATATATAAATGGTATATATTTGGAGTAGAACCATGGCTAGGGTTGAACTGAGGCTGTACAGTCATTTGGTTAGTTATGTGCAAAAACAGTCCAGCTATAGTTGTCTTCCCCAGGGAAGGAAGTGAAATGGTGGTTCAGAATTAGTGGTACTTTGAAGCTATGAAGAGGCTCAGGTAGGACTCTTGCATAAGCTACCAGAGATCTTCGGATGCACTAAGAAGTTTTTTTTTTTTTTTTTTTTTTTTTTAATATATATATATATATATATATATTGAAATTATTGAAAGAAAGTCAGTAGGGAATCTTTCTTTCTCTCCAGTTGCAGCTACAAAAAACACCTCTGAAACCTCTGGTTCATCAGTCAATGGTTCTTGCAACAAATTTCCATGTAGGGCAACAATAAGGCTGAACCAAACATAGCCTAAGGCATTAAAACTGATTAATCATTGGTTAAGACCAAACAAAAACATAACCTCCATAGCAAAACCCTTTACTCAAATCATAAAGAGGTGATGGTATAAAAAATACAGTGCTGTAACAAAGGCCTGAGGACACGGCATTTGGCCTTTGACAGCACAAAATGAAGCCTGGAAAAATCAGGCAGCATCTGGATAACTCCAAGAAATCTGTATTGAACATTACTCCACGGGTATCATTTAATCAGTCAGGTTTTTTTTGTGGAGGGGATTTTTTATTTTTTAGTCATTGTTTTTGTTTTCCTCCTCCCTCTGCATCGTTCTTATTCCACATTTCCAAATACATAATTTAGTTACAAATTCCCATTGCTGGCTGGGCACTGAACAGCTACTCTTCTCAGCAGAAAGAGTTCAGCTGAGAGGTAAGTCACCTTGTCTGACACATCCAGAAATACACTTCCTTCCAGTGTTAGTTCACTTAAATATTTACAAGGTTTACACCACACAAGTACAAGTAGTGACCTGCATTCAGTCACTCTGAACAGCATGCTCTTTAGAAATTCTTGTAATCTTTTTCTTCCTGGTCAACTATTGAGAGCAAAGAACATCTTAAATAAATTGTTATCTCTCTTTCAAAAATTTCTCACTATAACAATGAACTGCTTTTACAGACACACAGAAGATTGTGGTATATTCAATAATACATAGTTATTAAACACTATTAGAAAGACATTTTAAATAGCTTACAGCTATACACAGTATTTCAGAAGTACTACTCACATTAGCAATAAAAAGTCTGCTTTCTTCATCTTGAATTCTTGCAAAGAAATTCATATGCCAGAGTTATAGTATCTTAAGACTTGCTTAAAGAGCATACAAAAATGCAGCAAGAGACAAAAGATATAGGGTAGCTCAATCTACCTCCACTAAGAGCAAGAAGGCCACCAAAATAAGTTATTTGAGGTACGCATTATAGCTGATTGTTGAGGTTAAGATTAGAGGGCTATTCCACTCAAAGTTTTAAAATCACTCCAGGCATTCTACATACAATACTATTAATATAAAAGTCTTGGGACAGTCGAAGGCTCAGGAAGGCAGAAGACTTAATTTCAAGACTTAAGCTCTCACACAAACACTATTTCAAACGAATGCATTTCTCTGTCAACACCTATTGCTGAGTGATAAAAGTCAGATTCCTTTAGGGACTCGAGTATATCTAGTTTTAATGCATATATTTGAGAAAAATATGGGCTATACACATCTACTGAGCTTCTCATGTCCCCATCTGCCTGTCCGTGGTGACACCCTCAAAAACTTCACTTCTCTGAATGCACTGCAGGACTGCAACTCCTGCTAGAACATCTGGACTCTGACATGCTACCCTGCTCCTGGAGGAAGTTTAGTAGATGAAATTCAAAAAACACAAGAAGGAGCTTCTGGCCTCCTATGGAGGCCAAGCTGCTCTTTTTATCTCCTCTTCAGACAGGAACTGGGTAAGGAAGAGGAAAGGAAGCTCTGTATTAGTCCATGGACAAACTGTTGACAACATTTCTCAGAAACAGAGTAGGAGGGATCTGGCATGTGTTTCCCTCCCTGCCTCCCTAATGTTAATGTTTAAGATACAAGAGGTAGCAGTGAAAAGCTGACACTTCTCAGCAACCCCACTGTTTTTCTCTATCTTTATTAGAGTGTATGCCTGGGTCTCCATTATCTGAAATAGAGGTAAGCAATCTGGATGAAAAAATAGCTTCTTATCCTCAAGTCTGGTAGTCAGATCTCAATTGCATAATGAAATCAAGACTATCACTGAGCAAGGTAAGAAATGCCTCTCAACCTAACAGGACCAAATTTTCAGTAGTACTTCTCAAGTAATCTAGTGAGTAACAAATCCCTTAAACACATGAAGCTGGGGTGTAAGTATATCTGCCAACCATGTTTTAACCTACTTTTATCCCTTACGTAAAAATTCTGCAAGCAAGGACTTGGATCCCAGTTTTACACAGCAACACCATGGAGCAAAACACACAGCATATACTATGTAATATGTTTTTCTAGGATAAAACCAGTAATAATGCAGTCTAGTCATGCAGCGCCACTGGTTTTGCTCACAGCACTTTGAAATTCTTTATCTGTACAATGTTCTACCAGCTTTCTTCTGAAGTAATTTCATACCATAAACTACTACAGCACATATACAATTTTAAGCATAACAAGCTTTGACATGGTTCCTGTTCAGCAATCTCATCAGAAGAGGCATGGAATTAGTCTGTTATATTAACACAAAGAAAAGTACCTGCACTACAGTCACATGCTATACTGCAGCAGACAAGTCTTTAGTCTCTTACATACTTTAGTTATACTCCTTAGTAAAAACAAACATTAAAAAAAACATTTTGCAACTTTTATTTTGCCCAGAAGGTGGCACTTTAATAAAAATTAGTTGTTTTTTCCAGAAATTCTGTAAGTGACAATCCATTTACCCCAAAGAACCTAACAAGAAGAACCCAGAAGTCAGAATGGTAAGTGGGTACTTGCCTCTGTTGCTCAAAGCTAGAAAAGGCTGATATACTTGAGTACACTGCAGTTATTATACTTAACCTTGGCAAGAAAGCATTTTGTTTGCAGATACGTACTTGAAAACTTTGCCTTTGTCATAAACTGCTGGGTTTATTGCTATAGGCAGTTTCTCCTTGTTTTCTGCAAAAATAGCCTAAAAAAGAGTTAATATGAGTTACAATAAGTGGGCAGTCTTGGATCAAATGTCACTATAATCAGCAACTTTGAACAGCAATTTAAATCAAAATGATTTTTAAAGTGTGCATAATCAGGTTTATAGAAGTGATTGAAAAACAATTAACAGTCTTTAAAGCCTATTGAAGTTTTCACAGAGTCACAGAATCACAGAATAGTCTAGGTTGGAAGAGACCTCCAAGATCACCGAGTCCAACCTCCGACCTAACGCTAACAAATCTTCCACTAAACCATATCCCTAAGCTCTACATCTAAACGTCTTTTAAAGACCTCCAGGGATGGTGGCTCAACCACTTCCCCGGGCAGCCTATTCCAGTGACTAACAACCCTTTCAGTAAAGAAGTTCTTCCTAAGATCCAACCTAAACCTCCCCTGGTGCGACTTTAGCCCATTGCCCCTCGTCCTGTCACCAGGCATGTGGGAGAATAGACCAACCGCCACCTCGCTACAGCCTCCCTTCAGGTACCTGTAGAGTGCAATATGGTCACCCCCAAGCCTCCTCTTCTCCAGGCTAAACAGTCCCAGCTCCCTCAGCCGCTCCTCGTAAGACTTGTTCTCCAGACCCTTCACCAGCTTCGTAGCCCTCCTCTGGACTCACTCAAGCACCTCCACGTCCTTCTTGTAGGGAGGGGCCCAAAACTGAATGCAGTACTTGAGGTGCGGCCTCACCAGAGCCGAGTACAGGGGGACAATCACTTCCCTGGCCCTGCTGGCCACGCTGTTTCTAATGCAAGCCAGGATGCTGGTGGCCTTCTTGGCCACCTGAGCACACTGCTGGCTCATATTCAGCCAACTGTCAACCAATACTCCCAGGTCCTTCTCTGCCAGGCAGCTTTCTAACCACACATCTCCCAGCCTGTAGCGCTGTTTGGGGTTGTTGTGCCCCAGGTGCAGGACCCGGCACTTGGACAACTTCATACCGTTGGCCTTGGCCCATCGGTCCAGCCTCTCCAGATCCTCCTGCAGAGCCTTCCTACACTCGAGCAGATCGACACACGCACCTAACTTGGTGTTGTCTGCAAACTTGCTGAGGGTGCACTCGATCCCTCGTCCAGATCATCGATGAAAACGTTGAAGAGGACTGGTCCCAGTACCGAGCCCTGGGGGACTCCACTAGTGACTGGCCTCCAACTGGATTTGACTCCATTCACCACAACTCTCTGGGCCCGGCCATCCAGCCAGCTCTTAACCCAACAAAGTGTACGCCAGTCCAAGCCATGAGCAGCCAGTTTCCTGAGGAGAATGCTGTGGGGGACGGTGTCAAATGCCTTACTGAAGTCAAGGTAGACCACGTCCACAGCCTTTCCCTCATCCACTAAGCCTGTCACCTTGTCATAGGAGATCAGGTTTGTCAAGCAGGACCTGCCCTTCATAGACCCACGCTGACTAGGCCTGATCACCTGCTTGCTCTGCAACTGCCGCATGATGACACCCAAGATAATCTGCTCCATGAGCTTCCCTGGCACTGATGTTAAACTAACAGGCCTATAGTTCCCCGGGTCTACCCTCTGGCCCTTCTTGTAGATGGGCGTCACGTTTGCTAGCCACCAGTCAAGTGGGACCTCCCGCGATAGCCAGGACTGCCGATAAATGATGGAAAGCAGCTTGGCCAGCTCCTCTGCCAGTTCCCTCAGTACCCTCGGGTGGATCCCATCCGGCCCCATCGACTTGTGTACATCCAAATGCTGTAGCAGGTCGCCAACCATTTCCTTGTGGATTGTGGGGGCCACATTCTGCTCCCCATCCCTTTCCACCAGCTCAGGGTACTGGGCGTCCAGAGAACAACTGGTTTTGCTGTTAAAGACTGAGGCAAAGAAGGCGTTAAGCACCTCAGCTTTTTCCTCATCTCTGGTTACTAAGTTTCCCCCCACATCCTGTAGAGAGTGGAGATTCTCCTTAGTCCTCCTTTTTGTGTTGATGTATTTATAAAAACATTTTTTGTAGTCTTTAACTGCAGTGGCCAGATTGAGCTCCAGATGAGCTTTGGCCTTTCTGATTTTGTCCCTGCACCGCCTCGCAGCATCCTTTAGTCCCCCTGAGTGGCCCGCCCTCTTTTCCAAAGATTTTAAACCCTCTTTTTTCTCCTAAGCTCGAGCCACAGCTCTCTGCTCAGCCAGGCCGGTCTTCTTCCACGCCGGCTCGTCTTTGGGCACATGGGGACAGACCGCTCCTGAGCCATTAAGATTTCTTTCTTGAAGAGTGCCCAGCCCTCCTGGGCTCTTCTGTCTTTCAGAACCGCCTCCCAGGGGACTCTGCCAACCAGTGTCTTGAACAGCTCAAAGTCAGCCCTCCGTAAGTCCAAGACAGCGGTTTTACTGATCCCCTTCCTGACTTCACCGAGTATTGAAAACTGTACCATTTTGTGGTCACTCTGCCCAAGACAGCCCCCGACCAGCACGTCTCCCACCAGTCCTTCTCTGTTAGTGAACAGAAGGTCTAGCGGGGCACCTCCCCTGGTAGGCTCGCCAACCAGCTGTGTCAGGAAGTTATCTTCCACGCTCTCCAGAAACCTCCTGGACTGCTTTCTCGAGGCTGTGTTGTGCTCCCAGGATATGTCTGGGAAGTTAAAGTCCCCCACAAGAACAAGTGCTGACGATTTCACAACTTCCGCCAGCTGCCTGTAGAACTCCTCATCCGCCCCCTCATCCTGGTTTGGCAGTCTGTAACAGACCCCCACCAGGATGCTTCCCTTGTTGACCTTTCTGCTGATCTTAACCCATAGCAACTCCACCTTGTCATTCCCAGCCTCAAGTTCGACAACGTCAAAACACTCTCTAATATAGAGAGCCACTCCACCACCCCTTCCATGCTGCCTGTCCCTTCTGAATAGCCTATAGCCAGACATTGCAGCACTCCAGTCATGAGAGTGGTCCCACCACGTTTCCGTGATGGCAACCAAGTCATAGCCTGCGTGCTGCACAATGGCTTCCAGCTCCTCCTGCTTGTTGCCCATGCTGCGTGCATTAGTGTAAATACACTTCAGCTGGGCCTTAGCCTTCTCCCTCAGCCTTTCCACTGTTCCCCCGGCACACCTCCAACAGGCTTTGTTTCATCCCTGCCACCCTTCTTACCTAGTTTAAAGCCCTCTCAATGAGCCCTGCCAGCTCCTGGGCCAGGATCCGTTTTCCCCTTGTGGACAGTTGGGACCCATCTGCAGCCATCAGGCCAGGTGCCGAGCAGAGTGCCCCGTGGTCAAAGAACCCAAAACTTCTGTGTTGGCACCAGCCTCTGAGCCACGTGTTTATCAGGTGGGCTTTTCGTGTCCTCTCTGAACCATTCCCTGCCACTGTAGGAATGGACGAAAACACCACCTGTACTCCCGCTCCGTCCACTAACCGTCCCAGCCCCCTAAAGTCCCGTTTGATAGCCTTCAGGCTTCTCTCATCAATGTTATCACTGCCAGCCTGGACTATCAGTAGCGGGTAGTAATCAGATGGGTGAACCAGATTGGGAAGCTTTCTGGCGACATCCCTGATCCTGGCCCAAGGGAGGCAGGAGACTTCCCTACAGGTAGGGTCAGGCTGACAGATAGGGCCCTTCGTTCCTCTGAGAAGGGAGTCGCCCACCATGATCACCCTTCTCTCCTTCTTGGTGGGAGCAGTCTTGAGGCATGGAGCAGAATTCCTTGACCAGGGCTTCCTGGTTAACTTTTCTGCCACACCCTCCTCCACCGCTCTCTCGAGCTCCAGGGCCTCAAACCTGTTGTGTAAGGGCACCTGGGAAGGTGGGGCAGGTGGTGGGGGGAGTTTCCTGCAATGCCGAGCAGGGACCTGTCTCCACTCCTCCTCAACTCCTAGGTCCCCTCTCTCTGCCCGACAGCGACTGGGCAGGGGGTCCACCCCCATCTGGGGGGTCTCACCCTGGTGCCTCTCCTTCAGGCCTTGTAGGGAGTTGCTCCACCAGTCTATCTCCCGCTCGCACTCCCTGATAGCCCTCAACCTCTCCACCTCCTCCTTGAGCTCTGCCACCAGGTGGACCAGGTCGTCCACCTGCTCACACCTCACACACACAGTATATCCTCCTCCCTCAGACGGCAGCAGCAGGCTCTGGCACTCCCTGCATCCAGAGACCCGCACTGCCGCATTTCTGAGCGGGCACTCTGTCTGGGTGGCTACAGACTTTCAAGCGCGAGCTCTCTGCCTAGCGAGGACCATAGTAGCCTAGCTAGTAGTCGAAAGCCGTCGGCTGAGGTCTTCTTAGGGGCGAGGGATCGCTCGACCTTCCCTGCTCGCCCCGCCTTTCTGAGGCGCCCCGCCTTTCTGAGGCGCCCCGCCTT
>NC_048893.1:73101197-73172824 GCF_011077185.1 Oxyura jamaicensis | reverse complement strand
CGCGCCCCGCCTTTCTGACGCGCCCCGCCTTTCTGACGCGCCCCGCCCTGTTTGCCCGTCCTGGTCGCTTGCGCTTCCCAGGGGCTGCTTTTGAACGGCCGGGAGCTGCTGGCTCCGCCTACGCCTCGTCAGCGTAGTTCTTTCAAATTATAAGTTCTTTCAAATTACAAAACTTTAAGGATAACTTTCTGTAATTCCTTATCCTTACATAAATATTAAAATACACATGTACATGTGCATTTGAGCCACAGTAAAAATTACAGTCTACCTACATGTCTTACTTAGTCTACTGCCTGGTTCAAGAGAACTCCACCAAAGCTGCATTTTGAAAAGAGTATTATGTTGTGTAATACCCAGAAAAAACGTCAGTACATGAACAGAGGCAGAAAGGAATCAGAATAAGAGGCTATTGGTAAAGAAGGAACAAGAGGTATGGCTTTAAGACCAGGGCTTATCAACACTATCCAAGCACCCTGAGAAATTTCTGCCTGTAAGCATTAAACGAAACACCAAACCACACATAGTCACACAAACTAAAATAAAGTTACTGTATGTCCAAGGGAATGGAAGGAAGACTGACCATTTAGGTATGTTTTATTATGGATAACTGAAAAAAAAAAGCACAGAAGGCTGTAAGTTCTGCTCCTGTAAAACTGAGCAGAAGACTTTTTGCAGTCTTCAGCAATAAGCATGCATCTCACTCCGCTTTTTACAACTCTGATAAAAAAACATGCATTTGAATCATGGCTACTATCCTGACGCAGGAAGTAGCTTACAAAAACTCTGGGATGGGACAACTGCAACGGAAGAAACTCAAGTAGCTGCTGTTCTGCAACAGCTCCCTGAGTTCTGGCTGCTACAGACTGACCATGCAAGCTGCAGTACTGAAACATCTGTCCAGCTGAAACATGGGATTAAAAATTAGAGAGCAACTGATCAAGAATGAATGTGTAGGCAACACTCACTGCTTAATATGTGCTGTGCTTGGAAAATAGAATGTTACATTTGCGATGTACTGTGATTGTGCTGCGCTGGGAAAATACAAGATGTACGTGCAAATACAGCATGAGAGAATACACAGATGAGGAGTAAAGAGGAGGACTAAAAGCTGCCAGTGCAGATTTATGATAGGGAGTAAGGAGGAGGACTAAAAGAAGGTCACATGTGCAAGGTGCCTAGATAACAGGGGGCCCTCGGACCCTGGGAACCAAAACAAACTAACTATGGATTGGACTGAGACCAAGGGCTCAGAGAGCATGCGCAAGAAGATAAGGTGAAAAGTTCAGCTCTGATGAAGACATCTTACTTCATCCCGACGAACACCTGGACAACCACCAGAGAATACTGCGCAAGCACAAAGGACTGGTAAGCTAATTAGCATACAAAGTGAGACTCGGGCGGGTTTAGGTAATGAATATGTATGTATTAATTGAATATTCATTGTTCTGCTGTATAAATGTGAGATAGTTTGTCACTTCGGGTATGCATGTTAGGCGGAGAGATCCCCTGTGTTTCCAGCGCTGTCAATAAAGAATACTTCGTCACTAAGAAGAAATTTTGACTTTGTTCTTTAAATCACAGCCACAGACATTCCACTCTACCTTTAAGGCTGTTACAGAGAACATAATCCTATTTAACTGGAAAGTATAAATAAAAGCAAATCCTGATCAGAGATCTTCTAAAAATAGATGGACAATACAAGCACAGAATAACTCCTGGAGTTGTAATATACAATAAATGTTTGTTCATTGTCTTTGTTCTGTTCAAAGAGTGGGGGTAGTGAAGGTTTCCTGTGAGATAAGAAACTGCGAAGCGCCTGGCTAGACATTATGAAATTCCTTACTTAATGTAACAAAAGAGTACATAAAGGATTAGCTTGAAACCGGCAAGGAGGAGGGAGCCCCCCCCCTTTCCCCCCTTTCATCTTTTGTTTAAAGTCACTGTTGCAGGCTCATGTAACCACTTCTTGATAAGTTGTTAACTAGTTTGGCAACATCCTGCCTTCCTGCTTCATGCTGGGCCAACACGACCAGATAAGGGAAAAGAAGTTGAGTCACAATGCAGAGGAAGACTACGGCCTTCATCTTCACGACCACCAAAGGGCCTGAGACGACCCCCTAGCAAAAACATGCGCAGCTGCAGAACATACTGGGATGTGCCACGTATACCGGAACCACCAGGCGATAAAAGGAAGATTCTTGGGGGGGGGTGGGTGCGCACCGTTGGTGGAGCCAGAGACTCCCCGGCCGCCCAGCGCTGTTTTGCTTGTTGGCTGCTTACTTAATAAAATCATTTGCATTATTGGACATGACCCTCTCTGTCAATTAATTGAGAGCTAATTTATAACAGAGTCACCTAAGATAAGGAAAGAAACTTGTACTTTTAAGAGCAGAAGACTAAAATTCTCAGAACAGTAGAGGATTCGTTAACATCTATCCTGAAATTCAAATTCAGGGAGCCACTGCAGAACAACAAATATTGTGGTCTCCCAAGAGGTATTTATTCCATCCCAGACACTTTGTGAGAAACTGCCTCCTCTGACTATGCTTTCTGCAATCATTGCCCAATCACACTACCCATAGTAGCATTTAAGTCACAGACTCTGTGGTCTGTGTTGAAGAACAGAATTAGGTAATAGGACAAAAACCAGGTCAAAGTTAATCTGCAATATTGCTATAACAACTCTGATTCTTCTATAAAGACTGAAACTTTTCAGATTTATTGGCACTAGATCATCTTTAAAGGTCCCTTCCAACCCAAACCATTCTATTAGTCTGATTCTATCTAAAGAAAAGTGAGAACCAGAAAATAGCACCCCTAGTTATGGGACAAAACAACAACACAGACAATTTAACAAGTAATTATTTGTACACAGGAGTGAAGCATTCCCAGTTGCAAAAACTGTACAGAGGTAGCAGCAAATTTCATTGTGAAACAGTATGACTTGCATCAAGATTTTCACACAATTACATTTCCTTGCAAAATTGCTGTATCACACATTAACACTGTAAACAAATCTCTGGTATAGTCTGCAAATTTTTGTGTATATAGCTCTGCTTATGTGAAGACAACGCAACTAGGAGTGTGTCCCGAGTTATTCTTGACTGGTCTGTCACCAGCTTAAGACTGGTGACTGATCTACAGCTAAAAATTCTACCGTAAAAGAGTTCTGTTGTATAGTTCTAGCATAAATCCTTTATTGTCATCTCAATAGCTGAGTGGCAGACACACAAAGAGACAAAAGGATGCTCTGAAAAGATGCTTTCAAGGTGGGGTGGGAAGATACTTGGGTCATCTGCCACACATAGCTCTTTAGCCTGCACTGATCATCCCAAAACAGAATTAAAACACGCACAAAAGACTGCCTTATCTGAGATACAGGTACTTCTGCGAAGAGAACATCTGCAAGGCCAGAACCATGCAAGCATTGTTCCTCATTGCAAATACTAAGTATTTACATCTATCCTGCTTCCAGAAAGTGCAAAGTCCCAACCAACTAATCTGACATGGGTTACAAAACAGCCTAGCTGTTCTGAGTGTATACCTTTACATGACAGAAGCGGCTTAACTTCATTTTTGCCTGGTTAATAACAAACTGGATCCACCACTTTCTGCCCATCCTCCATCAAAAGTAGCAGGCAGTTGGTATAGGGCACAGATTCATCTTGAGAAGCTGCACTTTGAAAACTGTTAGCCAGTACAGCATCCTTATGTGCATCAGCAATCATGCTTCTGCCTTCTTAAAAAACAATCTCATGCAAGCTTGGTTCATGAAAAGGAGATTCCAAGCAACATTTATTTCATATTCTTTCTACTAAGGGTTTGTGATATTTTAAGGAGAGCTCAAAACAGATTAGATCAGTACTTTATAAAAGGTGCATCAAATTTCTGACAGGTACATGGAGAAGATTGTTTATATTAGGCTTGAATGTATACTTTTTACTTGACACTACATAAGTAACTACAAGGCTTTATTCCAAAAGTCATCAAAATCTCCACATTTACACGACGGATTCACAACGCAAACCCGTCTCTCTCTCAATATCCAAAGAGCAAAATGAGTCAATAACTATAGCTGGTACATGTGTGACAGTAGAAAGGCGGTCATGACAAGCAATAGTGCTGCTGTATAGCTACTATGAACAGCATGCTGCGTTCTCTGTATACATTAAGAAAAGTAATATACTATGTTGTCGCTACTCCTATATTTAGTGATTCTACACCACATGCAATGAATAACCAGGCTGAAAAGTATAACCACTCCTAGTATACCAAAGTTAATCTTTCTGTAATTCAAGACTGACCAGAAGTCTGCTATAATAACAGAGCCGGTAGGTAAACCTATTAGGCAATGCCTTGCACTGTGCTTACATTAAAAATAGTAGGCAATAATGCAGTAACATTATAGGCCATTCGATTTGCTTCAGTTTCAAAAGTTACATATTGTATATAATATACTTCTTGTCTCACTATGCTTTGTGTTTTTTTTTTTTTTTTAGTTAGTACATAAATTCTGAATTAATCTTTAAGCCTAAAAAGAAACAGAACTCTTGAAAGCTTTTTAGACCCCATCTCTATAAAGATATAAAATATTAGATTTGTTAAACTCATACCTGGTAATGCTCATCTGATGGCTCTGGGGTAAAACAGTTGACATCCAATACCTCAGCAGGCACCCATGGTAACAAAACACACTTCCTGATCAAGCGATCTGTTTCCCCATAAGCATAATCACGAGTCACTTCATCTGCAGCAAAACAAGGAGTCTTTTAGGAGTAGCCTTCCATTCTCCACTTAAGGTCCTCCTCACACCTCAACACACATGACAGCTGAACAGTTAATAATACCACAAATTTTGTAATTATATCTATTTTTGCATTTAAAGAACTATATTAAAAGGGCATTACCTGGGATACAAAAATTAATCCCAAATTAGCTGACTTATGACAGTTTAATCACACAGCTGAACATAATCACACCCTCTACATGATAGGGGCATAAGGTAGCCTCCAACTAAGGATAGAGGCACAAAGCTGATTTGGCATTTCTCCACTTCAAGTGCTTGACTGACTCAGAAATACAAACACAAAGAAGTTTTCTTAAACTTTTGGATGCCTGAAGCAGTAGTTTCACTAAGGCAGTGATGCTAGATTTAAGTGCTCTGTCAATAAAACATGAACATTATTTGATGGATAAAGGACTGGTAGGAGGAAGACATCACATAAATTATGGTGCTGGAAATATCAGAAAACTTTGAAATTTGATAGCTTTAGAAATATGCAGTCATTTTAGTCTTGAAGTACCTATTGTACTGTGAAGTGCTCAATTATTTGTAAGAATATTATGTAACTTCTGTTGTGGCATTAAAAAACAGACTCAGACACAGATGCTTACCACCAGTTTCAAGATCTCTCAAGGGCCAGAGAACAGTGTAAGCAATTTGTTGAGGCATATAGAATAGTGGTGCTGTTGCAAAGCTAGGCTGATCTGAATGTTGAATGCGTGATCCAAATTCATCCATAACATACCAGACAGGAACCTTCTCCTCTGCAGTCTGAACAATTAAATAGAGTGAGACATTCTGCACACAGCAATTGCTAGGAAAGTAAAGCACTGCAAGACAGAAAGCACTGGTAATACTCTCTACACCATTTCTCTGTTTCCTACTCTACTCAAGATTGTGAGCAGGTGCTAAGTACAGAGTAACATTCCCATCTCTACAAGTCTGAGACTAAGTCAGTCTAGAATCCAGGCACTGTGAAAGCCTGGCAAGCCTGTTCCTAACTCAATGGCACATCCTCTTCCTTATGGTAGCATATCTACTGCTTACCAGACCAACTTCCACTGTATCAAACAAGTCATTTCAGGGAGTTAAAGCAGCAGAATACTGTTTGTTTTCTCATAGGGTTAGTTTTCCTTCAGTTTCTATTAGAAGGAGTTTGCTACAAGGAGGAGTTTGAAGTCCACAGCTGTAGCAATGAAAGAGAGCAGAGCTGCCCCATGCTACAACAGCTAGCTGTGAGACTGGAGGTTACATCAAAACATTCCTACTTGCAACACTTATGATAAAACCCAAAATGAATGAATAAACCTTAAATCGATCGTTAACACTACAGTCAACCTTTTACAGGTACAGAAATGGAGGCATGGGGATTAGACTTAAGCTGTTCAAAGAGTTCAGTGCCAGAAAGGGAATCATAAGCCACATTAAACTATAGGTTGAATTAATTGTCTTCCAGGAAAGTGTGGTAACACAGATAATTTCATCTGACCCATAAGCCACTCATGACAATATGGGAAACAGACACAGGGTAGAAAGACTGAGATGTACTGCTCAAATTTGCTTTTTAAATAATAATAATAAAAAAAGAAAGCAATCACAACAATCCCCTAGACCAGAATGTCTTCACTCACGATTACTCAGAGGTTTTTAGCATCCCAACTAGGCTTTTGAGACTCACCCCTTGAGAAAGCTGGTAGGTCTGATTGTATTTCCACATTTCCCGCAACACTTGCTCAATACTGCCCTCATCTGGGATCTCTCCATGAAAGTCGATGCCCATGAGATTTGCCATTCTGTGAAGTAAACCAGGTACGTGAAGCAGCTGCTGTCGGGCATGTTCAACACGGTATGTCCAAGCATGGTCGATGAGGAAAACGCTTAAAGAGAATATTGGTAGCATTACAATAGTATATTTTTACACGCAAATTACTTTTTTTTCTGTGAATAAAAGCTACAGGTCCTTGTAGACAGTTTGATAACTAAGTATTCTCTTAGTCCCAAAGTACACATCATGAGTGTACTCCCTGAGTACACATCGTGACATTACAGGTTAAGAACAATTTCCCAGCAGTAATTTACACATTGCTTTTGTTCTAACTTACACATTGCTTTTTGTTTTTTGAACATTAGTTAGCAATTTTATGAAAATGAAGAGCAAACACAGAACAAGGGACTCAGTTTGTTAGTCCAGTGCATCAACCTGATACTCTTGCCTGAAGAAGGTAAATACAATGTCTTGCGAAAGTATTCAAAGACCTTGCTAGCCATGAACTCTTTAAAACTATGTGGAAAGGCGTGATCATTAGAAGCCTATATAGTAGACTAGTCCAAAAATACAGTTTTAAGGTCTTTGTTTCTTTTTGGCTCCCCCCCTCAAAAAAAAACCAAAAAACAAAAAACAAAATTGTTTAAAAGAATTACCAACTAAATCAAAACCATACATAACTGGCATGCCTCTCCTTGACAAATTTATTCCTTGTGTAAGCTGCATGATTTTACAGCAAAAGCCTAGTCATTTAAATGTTCTCCACATGTTGGTTATATCTTCTTACTGAATCACATCAGAGAAAAATCTGAGTTCTACTTGCTAAACCCCCTCCCCAATTTTCAGTAAGTTAAAAACATATCAACTATCATGTATGCTGAGTATCCTTGAACAGTTCTTGTATCTCAGATTCCAGATAAAGAAGAAACTTCCTTTAATTTTAAAATTAAAGACTCCAGAGAATGCTAAAGTCATGCTCCCTGAAATTTAGTTCAAGTCTCGGCAAACAGACATGTCTGAATGCTGCAAGGAAGCCCAAGAGTATCATATGAGATCTTCTGAATTTTATAATCTACATGTGTTCTCAGATTTAGAAAGGCAAAGACTTCAGTTAAAGCAGGCATGTAAAAGCAGATGCCTAGGCTGTTAAGTTTTTTTTTTTTTTTAAACTCATCAAGGCTAAATTTAGGTAAACATACAAAGTCTAAAACCCCCAAACCTAGAAAGTATGAAAAGTCTGGCAGTCTTTTTAAAAAACAGCTGAACATAATAATGTTTAGACCTCCAGAGTTTAGACTTCATTATTTATGAATGTTTGACAAATAACCTCCTCTACATTTGAAATTAAATGAGTGTTACAACATTTTTTCTTTTTATTAATCTTATGCAACTTTTCTAATTTTACAGATGCATGCTAATGTCATATTCATGACATATAAGCTGATTCTGAAGAAAGCCAACAGTAACTTGATGCATTCAATTATGTATGAATACATAGCATACAATCATGTGATCATACTTGAATTATATTTTAGCCAACTGGAGGAAATTTAATAGGCCATGCATCATTACTGAAGTTACTCAGTATAACCTTAGCTTGAGATTTGTGGAAGATAGATTTTTCTTCAGTGTTCTTCCAAGGGCACACATGCAGATACAAAAATTTCTACAGAACTTATTAAGGTTGCCTTTACTCTATTTTCTCTGTTTTATTAAACTGATTTATTAGCATCTTCCTGCATAATTTAAAGAGGAAACTCTTAATTCATAATTTAACACTAAATTATGAGAGGTACTCTTTACAAGTTAGGCTTCATAGCATGGAGATTATTTACCTTTCCCGAAACAAGCAGCTATGTTTCATAGTAAAAAAATAAATTAAAAAAGGATTTCCAAATGTTTAGAGTTTAAGACCATTCAAAGACCAAAGACCAGTTCTGAAATCACTACTCACCTATCAGGATTGGAGGCTTGAAGCCCATTCTCATTTGTTACAATAACTTTGAAACAAGGCTCATTTCCAGGATTTGGTTTCTTTTTCAATTCTTCTTCCATGTCTTCATCACCCTCTTCTTCCTCATCTACCTCTTCTACTTGCATTATCCCAAAGTAGTCACCAGCATCAAACACCTGAGATTGAAAATGCAGAGTATCAAACACTTTGTTGAGGCACTACCATGAAATGCACAACGCAGTACTGAAAGGCACTTGTAGACAAATTTGGCCTGTAACCTGTCATTTATTGAATTTTTAAACAGATAAATGGACTACAGCATTCAAAATCTTGCACTTTTTAATAAAGTAATGGAGTTAGTTTTTTTGGAAGTTTCTCGGCTTAACAGTGGCCATAAGCTTTGTTGGTTTCTTTAGCATCTATTGATGATTGTCCATAACGTTAACTCCTCAGACTTTTTAGAAAGAGAGAACTGAGTATTTTTGTTAGTCTTAGCTAAAATAAGCAATTTAATTCCTGCAAAAGTAGTTTCATATTATGGCATGTAATGCCCAACAAAGCCAGGAGTTACCCAGTCTCCAGAACCACACTGAGTATATTAGGACCCCTGAAAAAGGGTTTACCAATCAAGTTCTGAACCAGTCATGAAATGTTAACATGTTTCCTCCTCTTCTTTCTGTACTCAGGGAACTGTATATGCTCACTCACCTCTGGATGAGTTCGAAGACTCCTTATACTGCTGCAAGTTAAAGTCTATACAGGTACCTCCACCAATATGCTAAAAGGTGTTTGCATTCTTTGCCACTTTAGATGTAATAACTTGATTAAAAACCTACATAAATTGAGTAGACCACTACACAAGTTTCTCTCTGCCACAGATCTTGCCAAATGGTGGGATTGTATACCTTTTGCAGAACCAAGATGCTACTTACAACTTTTCTGATTTCAAAAAAGACATGTAATTTTAAGAAGAAAACGGGTATAAAGTCTCAGAAGCCTTTTCACATCCTTTTAAAGGGAGTTATTTTGCTAAGTCAGTCGTACTATGTAACCAACCAGGCAGGAGCAGAAAAAGCATTAGGCCTCTCTTACACAATTTTTCAAGAGGCATCAGACCTCCTAATAGCACATTCTCCATGTAACCTCATTAGAAGGTAACTGGGAAGGTGAAAGACCTAGAAGCATAACCTCTAGAGGTACTGGTTTAACATGTCAAGCCTGGGTAAGTCCCTGATGCATCATTATTTCAAGTCATTACTTCTACACATTGACAACTTATTAGCTGGAAAATCCCAGAGATAGGTAGCAAGAAGCTTTTATTTCTTTCTTTCAACAGAGTTTTCTTCCAAGATGATAAACTCTGCTAAACCCCAGCTGGATGGTGAAGAATTCAACCCTATGTTTGTAAAGCTAAGCCACTTAGGCAAAGCCGATAGCTGCCCAAGGAGAGCAGCAAGGAAATGACACCTACTTCAGACTTCAAGTTAGAGCACCAAGCTGAAGAAGTTCCTGCAACTTGTGAGGATCAGGGGCTGGTGTTTTCCTTTGGGATGACGGGTGGAAAAAGATGCCAACAATGCACTGGCTAACTAAAATGTACTTTTTTTAGGTTAAATAAAATTATTTTGCAAGGATCCTCACTGGAGACTAAAAATACATCTATTAAAAAAAGTAATAGCTAACTTAGCATCATCCACTTCAGCAAGCATCAAACTAGCTACTAATTCTAATTTACTCCTAGCTTTCCAGTTTTGCTAGAAGAGGTTATTACTCAATAGCAAGCAATATTATGACCTCTTGCTGTTACAACAGCAGCCACCAACATTTCTTGAAGTCCCTGCTTGATTGCCTGTACGACTCCCAGGCACTCCAAGCTGATTTAACCACAGGCAGGTCTCTGCAACACATGGCGCCCTTCCATGGGTGGCTGCCAGCAGTGCTCACGGTTGATGTCCATCAGGTTGGCTCCCAGCTGGGCCAGCCTCCAGAGCCAGCTCTCTGCATGAGCACTAATCCCAGCCCACAGCAGGCAGCCAAAGAGCACAGCAGGGCACAGACATGCCACTCCCCCTGCCAAGTGACTCTTTGCTGCTCCTGCTGCAAGATCAAGAGTTTTCCCCATGGAGCTCGTTAGCTGGCAGGAGAAACAGCAGCTAAATGACTGGCATTGGTAGGAAATTAAAACCACAAGTGCAATTCACTGGAGTCCACTTAACACCTGCTACACGGTTGGCCTGTATGCTTCTTGCACACAAGGTTTTGTCACTAGGGTCTGGGCAGTGGGATGTGGGGCCAACCTGCTGCTGGCTCCCATAGTAGCCTCCACCCATCTACCAAGCACCCACAGTGAATGCTAATAACAAGGAAGTTGTTGGCTGCATGTTTCATGAAATACCAACTCAGTGCTTGGGAACTGAGACTCCAGACCCTCTGAACCAATGTCTTGATCTCTCCCTCCAACATTGCATCAGTTTCATTTAGCAAAAGTGTAGTGGCTTAGCAGTAATTTCCACTTTTAATACCTTTTTAGCAGAATTATGCTAAAAAAAAAAAAAAAAAAAAAAAGTAAATCCTGTCATTCTGCCAACTCAGCAGCTCTCTTAAGGGAATCTTAA
Organism: Oxyura jamaicensis; assembly: GCF_011077185.1. NCBI lineage: Eukaryota > Metazoa > Chordata > Aves > Anseriformes > Anatidae > Oxyura > Oxyura jamaicensis. The sequence goes on along the minus strand of NC_048893.1, from coordinate 73,161,707 downwards.
ACTGCTCAAGACAAAAATCAGCTGTGTGAAGTCCCACCACTGATTTGAAAAACATAACCTTCTGCTTGAAGCAGAACAGGGAGAACTCGCACAAAGTATTCTACCAGAGTAAGTAATATTTCTACAAGACAAGAGCAAAGGGGTAGCAACATTTTGGTGGCACAACTATTTGCAAGCAAGACGTGCTTGGGGAAAGTCCCTGCCTCCTCCTATTCAGGTGCAGTTCCAACCTAGCAAACCTAGTGAACCAGACAATGTGACAAAACAGGCACATGTCATGACAACAACTGGAAAGCACAGGCATCTTCAGAAAACTCCTTTCAGGCACACTGCAAACTGCTGCAAAGGCCACGGTAGCCTGTGAGCAACAGCATGTTTAGTAGCATTAATTGTTAGAAGGAATGCAGCACAATCAATTAGAAACCTTCATTTCAAACTTGGACAAAACTCTAAGGAGTACTTTGACAGTAACTTCTCAAGGCCACAAAAAACTTGCTGCAATGTGCAGGAGCCTGCCACTTCACATACAACTTGAAGAGAAAAGGAAGAGATCACATGTAAAATTAGATGCAGACAGTGTTTCCCAGACTTATGCAGGCCACAGAAGCATGTATTGCTAACTAAAACACATGAGATTTCTCCAGTAAAATAGAAAACAACTGCTATATTGGAAATGGAATTTTAGTGTAAGTTGTTACACTTGCAAGTTTTCAAGTTTTGCCAGAAACCCAGAGAAGTTTGCTTCCCACAGGCACTGCACGTTAATACAAAGTAAAGAAATAAATAAAAGCAGGTTTCTTGGTCTAGCAAGCACACCATGTTTTGGATGAGCAGTTTAATTTGCAGTTACACAATGCTCTCAGAAGGAAACCTGCTCCAGCAGATGAGGGAAAATGAAAAAACCCTCCACTTCTCTTGCAGGCATTAGCATACAGCTAGGAAGGAGGGTGCTGTATGTCAAAGCACCTGTGTGTTGGAAAACAGCTGCCTGGGCTGGGTTTTGGAGGTATGTAAGATGATAATACCTGTGTTATGGATGCAAGTTTTCCAAGTTCCGTGCTAGAAAGTTTTAATCTTTGCAACAGGTTAAGACAGATGAAGAATTCCTCCCACCTTCACACATGAAGCAAGAGAGCTCATACTATGCTTCACATTTCACTGATTTCTTTTCTCCAGTTATTCTTCACTTAAAGCCCCAAAACATTTTCATCCTTTCCCTTCACCTCCTCTGCTGTCTTTACTGCTGCTGCTCCAGTTGTAACATATCACAACTCTCTATCTACCTCAAGACCTCATCCCAGTCTACTGCATTCCTCAGTGCAATTTTCCCAGCATGTCCCAGTATTCTCCATATCCTTTTGCCTTTCTTCTGGATAAAACACAGAAGCTGCAATAGTAGAGACACATGCCATCATCAGCCTGATTTATCTTCCTAAGCACACTGAAATAATTATACTTCTCTCCACACGTGCCAGGGCACTTAGTACAAAAGAGCACACTCAGCTACAGCTGCAAGCAAAATGAAACTGATGGAGCATTCTGCTACCCTAGGGCATGTGCTTTCTCCACCCTGCCTTTCTCTGTCCTAGCCCCTATGAAAGCATCACAGCTATTGTTTTCCTTATTCTACTCTCTTCCCCCTCTAAATTCCATGCCCCCCCAACAATGTGCATGGATTTCGGCCACAGGACACAAACCTTAAGCCTGCGCTGCATCACATCACAATCAATGATCCCGTTTCTCAACTACCTCTAGCTTTCTAATAGTGGTATATGGAAGTGGAAAAACTTGCAATTTTGGGTTTCTTTACTGGTTTTATACTGCCTTCTACTTCATCCTGTTCCAGTACGTCTCATCTCTTACCCTCCTATTTAAATAGGGCAGTGCATATTCCCTGCTCCAAGTCACTTGTACACATCCTTGCTGATAGAGGTATATTACAGGAAGTTTGTGACTGAGCACATGCTTGAGTTGATGTAGATTTCTCACAGAGAAAATATCCCTCTTAATAGCGGTACCAGACAAGGAACAGTCAGAAAGCACCAGGAACATACTCAAATCTTCCTGAGTGTGCTCTAAGTATCATGTCTTTCGATGCATCCCTCCCATCCCAGCTTTAAAGCTGAGATGGGGAAGAAAAGCATCCAAGTAATGAGAAGTTAGCCTACTTGTAAAAGTGTATTAAACCACAGCCTCTTCTCCTTGCCCACTGTCCTGCATTTTGTGTCCAAACTTCTCACCCCCGTCCCATCTGTTTCTCCACTGCTGGTGGTGCCCCCCTGCATCCCACACTGTTCTCCCCATACCCTGAAGTTTTCATCAGTGCTTTTTCTTCCTCTGGGACTGTAAGATCACCTCACCCTTATTTTCCTCTCCAGGCAGACTCCTCCAGATAACAAACAGGGAAAAGGGACACTCTGTGCTGGTGTACGTGTTAGGGTTAAGAAACAATTCTTGGTAATGGGAAACATAAAGGAAAACATAAATAAATTATAGAAGGATGGAGCAGAGACAAGAAGGGCCTTGAGAGATAGAACAGGAACAACTTGAGCCTTGTTAGGAAGATATGATGGATAAGGTGGGTTAGGACTGAAGCCAAGAACTAATTAAAGTCAAGAACTGAAAAGGAGCATGCGCCAAGGAGAAGAGGTGAAAAGTTTAACCCTGAGGATGACTCCTTCCTGCATCTGGATGACCCCCAGGATGACCACCAGAGAGCACCACGCATGTGCAAATGGGAGGAGAGATAATTAGCATATGAAGCGAGGCTGATGTTGTAAATATTAATGAATACTAATGAATATGTAACTTTTAGGATATTAATAGCGATCGGGATGTAATGGCACTTGAAGCTAGATTTGGGCACCTGCCCCTGGTTTCCAGCGCTGAATAACGCACCTTCATATAATCACGTTGTGGTTATGAGTCTGCTACGCTAACATTTTGGCGACCCAGATGGGACGGCGTGGGCACTGCTGAGGCGGATTGTGTCTCGATTATGCTCCAGCCGGCACCGAGGAGTTTCTCGGGGAGCCATTGACCCGCGACCAACCTCTGCTGCTCACAACGTACCACTGGATAGGTAAGCAAAAGGTGCTTTCTGGTTTTCGGTACCGATCTGGTCTGGAAAGCCTGCTGGTCAGACGCGGCGAAAGCCACGCTCGGTTGGGCAGGGAGCTCCCGGGGTAAGCCTAGGCGCCGTCCAGTAGACAGTAGCGAAAGCTCTGCAGGTTCAGCATTGGTGGTCTGGTATACACTGCAGGATCAGCATCTGGTCTGGTAATGGTCTGGTAAGAGTTGCTGCGGCGACAGCACTCTCGGTTTTAACTCTTGCGTTCGGCATGAGTGGTCTGGTATACACTGCAGGATCAGCGTCTGGTCTGGTAAGCGTTGCTGCGGCAACAGCTCTCTCGGTTTTAACTCTTGTGTGGTAAGTGCTGCAGAAGCGGCACCTGGCTTGTGGTTACTTTGTAAAATTATATTGGTAATGGACAGGTTAAAAGGGATTTTGGGAAAGGATGCGTCTATCCCACGATCGTCACCATTGGTCTGGTATATGCTGCAGGCTCAGCCTCTGGTCTGGTAAGCGTTGCTGCGGCAACAGCTCTCTAGGTTTTAACTCTTGTGTGGTAAGTGCAGCAGAGGTAGCACCTGGCTTGTGGTTACTCTGTAAAGTTATATTGGTAATGGACAGGTTAAAAGGGATTTTGGGAAAGGGTGCGTCTATCCCACAATCTTCACCATTGGGATGTTTATTAGCCCATTGGAGGGAAGGAAGTTTTTGGGCAAGAAATGCGAAAAGGGAAATTAATTGATTATTGTAATACTTGGTGGCTGCAGTACAAATTGGAGGATCAGGAAAAATGGCCTGAAAATTGAACTGTACAATATAATACCATTTTACAGTTGATGTTGTTTTGTAAGTGGGAAGGAAAACTGGATGAACTCCCGTATGTAGAGTTATTTTTCTATTTGTATAGAAAATCCGAGTGGCAGCGTGCTTGTGGAATAATGGTACTAGAAATATTTGCTAATGAACAATGTCGAGTCTGTATCAGGGACAGACATTGTATGAAACACCAAGCTATGAAAAATAATTGCTGTAGGGCAGACAGTGAAATATAGATCTGGATATCGCACCGTCCGCCCCAGAAGAACTAAGTCAGGATAAGGCAAGGGGGGATGAAGATAGTGATGGAAAGGAGGAAATACCAACTTTAACTTCCCCGGTATCATATAGGACTCAGCAGCAGCAAAGGACAGGATGCGATACAAGTAAACAAAAAGAGAATATACTTGCTCCCCTCAGGCAGGGAGTAGGAATGGAGGGACTAATATATGTGAAAGTGCCCTTTACTCCTGGAGACTTAATAATTTGGAAACAGGCAGCAGGCACCTACAGAGAAAATCCTGGTAAAGTAGCTAGAGTGGTGAAAATGATAATTAAAACTCAGAATCCGGATTGGGATGACATTCAGGTAATACTAGACACATTAATGGACTCAACAGAGAAGGATATGGTATTACGAGCTGCTAGGGACAGAGCTCGTGAGGATATTCGGAATGGATTGGTACCCGGGAATGTTGATCAGAACTTCCCCACTGAGGATTCACAGTAGGATTATAATACTGGGGAAGGAATGAGGAGGCTGAAGAGGTATCAGGATTGGGTACAAATTGGTGTACAAAATGCTGTGCCTCGGACCATAAAATGGTCAAAATTATATAATGTGAGGCAAGAAAAGGAGGAATTGCTTTCCATGTTTCTGGAAACTGCTAAAAAAAAAAAAACAACAAAAACCAACCAACCAACCAACCAAAAAAAAAAACCACACTGATTTGGACACAGAAACCGACCAGGCTAAATCTCAACTAGCCCTTTTTTTCTTAGGGCAGTCACAGGAAGATATTCAGAAAAAGCTACAGAAACTGGAAGGTGTGGACTTGAGGAACATGGATAAGTTATTAGAGGTAGCCTGGAAGGTATATAATAATAGGGAGAAGGAAACAAGCAAGAGACAGCAACAGGGTTTGCTGGCTGTAATTCAGGGGCGAGGAGGTTTGGGATTAAGGGGTAAGGGAAGAGGAAATCCTAATAGCCGAGGAGCGGGGATAGGGAAAGGATATGCAGGTCCCAGTAGGAACAGGGTAGACAGACTAGGTTTGAATCAGTGTGCGTTCTGCAGGAGGGAAGGTCACTGGAAAAATGAGTGCCCCTTTAGGGAGCAACAGTTTTCCAGCACCAAGAACCTCTTTCAGAATCAAGAAATAGCAAAAGCCATGGTGCTGGGAGAATACAGTAGCTGACTAGATAATAGGTTAACAGAAGATAAGGAACCTTTTGTGAAAATCCAAATAGGGAATAAGGAGGTAAAGTTTCTTATTGACACAGGAGCTACATATTCAGTACTTAATGAATTAGATGGGAAGGTGGGGAATAAAAAGACTACAATTGTAGGTGCCACCGGGGGAAGAGGTACAGCCATTCCTTCAACCCCTCGATTTACGCTTTGGGGGTAAAGAGATAACCCATGAATTCTTGTATATGCCAGACTGCCCAGTCCCTCTTTTGGGACGGGACCTGTTAACAAAATTGAATGCCACCCTGGTCTTCGAAGATGGGGAATTAAATTATGAAAATTCCAGAATCAAAAGTAGGACAGATTTTGATGATTACAGAGAAGGCCGTCCCACAGATACCAAAAGAGGTAGAGGATGCAGTCATACCTACAGTTTGGGAGACAGACGTACCTGGAAAATCAAGGGTGCACAACCTGTGAAGACAGAGTTGAAGGAAGGGGTTAGGCCTGTTTGGATCAGGCAGTACCCATTAAAAGTGGAAACAAGGTTGGGAATAGTGAAGATAATAGACAAATTTCTTAATTACCATATTCTGGAGGAGTGCAAATCAGAATATAACACCCCAATCTTCCCAGTAAAGAAACCCAATGGGGAATATAGCTGGTACAGGACCTTAGGGCAATAAATGAAATAACAAAAGACATCCATTTGGTGGTGGCTAATCCTTACACATTGTTAACATCTGTGAAGGAGAAATATAAATGGTTCACAGTAATAGATTTAAAAGATGCTTTCTTCTGCATACCCGTTGACAAGGATAGCAGGAAACTTTTTGCCTTTGAATGGAAAATCCGCACAACGGACGGAAGATGCAGCTAACTTGGACAAGGCTCCCGCAAGGATTCAAGAATAGACCAACTCTCTTCGGTAGTCAATTGGCTAAGGAAATAGAAGACTGGACTAAGCAAGGATGTATCCAGGTACCAAGGGACCAATATTTGTTACTACAATATGTGGATGATATATTAATAGCTACCGAGAAGGAATCACAGTGCATCCAGGTAACTATTGAAATCTTAAATCAATTTGGAATGAATGGATATAAGGTCTCAAAAGAAAAGGTACAGATTGCATGCTTAACAGTAATATATTTAGGATGCAAAATTTCACAAGGACAAAGAAGATTAGGAGTCAATTGAATACGGGCTATCTGCGATATTCCCGAACCTCAAAACTTACATGAACTGAGGGCCTTCTTGGGTATGACTGGTTGGTGCAGGCTATGGGTAATGGACTATGGGCTCATAGCTAAACCTCTCTATGAAGCTCAGAAGGCCCATGTGCTTGTCTGGGGAAAGGAACAAAAGGAGGCTTTCACGAAGATGAAAGAGGCCCTCACAAAGGCACCCGCTTTAGGTTTCCTGGACCTGTCAAAGATTTCCAATTATTTGTCCATGAAAGACAACGATTAGCTTTGGGGGTGCTAACTCAACAGTTAGGGAGCTGGAAACGACCAGTGGGATATTTCTCCAAACAGATGCAGTAAGTGCAGGGTGTTTAAGGGCGGTAGCAGCTACAGTCCTCCTAATACAAGAAGCTAGAAAACTCACCTTGGGGAAATGCATTGAAGTATTTGTGCCACATATGGTTATCTACAGTTTTGGAACAAAAGGGGGGTCATTGGTTATCACCTAGCCGAATGATGAAGTACCAGGCTATACTAACTGAGCAGGATGATGTGACCCTAAACACAACTAATCTGTTGAACCCAGCAGTTTTTCTAGGAACATCGCCGGAAAAAGGAAGTCTGAACCATAATTGTATGGAAGTCATCGAATATACGTATGCAAGCAGGGCGGACTTGAAGGACACACCCCTAGAAAGGTATGATTGGGAACTTTTTACTGATGGTAGTAGTTTCGTGGAAAACGGGACCCGATATGCAGGATACGCAGTAACGACTTCGAGAACTATAATTGAAGCGAATTCTCTAACCCCCAGGACCTCAGCACAGCGGGCAGAAATAATAGCCCTTATGTGAGCATTAGAGTTGAGTGAAGGAAAGGAAGTGAATATATGGACAGATTCAAAATATGCCTTTGGAGTAGTTCATGTGCATGGGGCGTTATGGAAGGAGAGAGGACTGCTGTCTTCACAAGGAGCTAACATAACGCATCAAGAGGAAATAATGAAATTTATAACGGCTGTGCAAAAACCCCGGCAAGTGGCCATAATGCACTGTAAGGCCCATCAAGGAGGAACATCAGAAGTTGCAGAAGGAAATAGGCTGGCAGATCAGACAGCTCGACGGGTTGCACGAGAGGTATGGAAACTGATGGCCTTGATTCCGTCAAAGGTAGGTCTCTCTCGTTTTAACTTCCCAAAGTTCCCAAGGTACTCCCAGGAGGATGAGAAGCTGGCAAAACTGATGAAGGCTCAAAAGAATTCTGACGGATGGTATGTGACTGCTACTGGACAGGTGGTGATACCCTCTTTGATAATGCGAGAAATATTACAAATAAAACACAACGAATGTCACTGGGGTGCAGAAGCAATTGTAACTTATTTAAAACATAATATTGTCTCAGTACATAGGTTAACAATGGCAAAGGCAGTGATGTCCAAGTGTGAAATTTGCTTAAAGAATAACCCAGTGGCAAGAAAACATGCCGAAATGGGACGAATTCGAACAGGCATGGAACCAGGTGATTACTGGCAAGTCGATTTTATAGAATTACCAAGAACAAGGGGATAGAAGTATCTCTTAGTGGGGGTAGATACCTTTTCTGGATGGCCGGAGGCCCTTCCCTGTCGCACCAATCAAGCAAGGGAAACAGTGAAGTGGCTCCTACGGGAGATTATCCCTCGGTTTGGTGTACCATTAGGTATCTCTTCAGATAGGGGACCACATTTCATTGCAACTGTGGTTAAAGATGTTAGTAGATTATTGGGAATCTCCTGGAATTTACATACCCCGTGGAGACCCCAGTCCAGTGGTCAAGTAGAGCGAATGAATCAGACCTTGAAAGGGCAATTAAGTAAGATCTGTCAGGAAGCTAAGATACAATGGCCACAGGCCTTGCCGATAGCTTTATTACGAATCAGAATAAAACCCAGAAGTGGAATGTCCGTAAGTCCTTTTGAGATTATGTATGGAAAACCTTATGAATCTCCTGAGCCAAATCCAAGTATGCATATTGGTGGTAAACAAGATGTTTATAATTATGTTTTATCTCTTGGCAAAACCTTAGCTCGACAACGCAGTGTCCTGGTGTGGAACCGACTTTTGTCTCTGGAAAATCCTGTGCATGATGTCCAACCAGGGGATACAGTGTATATTAAGAATGGGAATGAAGAACCTTTAAAGGAACGGTGGGCCGGACCCTATCAGGTCTTACTGACAACCTTTACGGCTATCAAGGTAGAAGGAGTGGATGCCTGGATACATTACACTCGAGTGAAACGGGTACCAAGACTTTGGGAAGCTCAACCAATAGGTCCTACTAAACTGAGGATACAAAGTATATGAATGGCTAAATTTTGGCATAAGGTTTTCACATTATTTTGGCTACCATTGTGTAATAACCAAAGAAGTGCTACATTTTTAGAGATACCCCAAAAGGAAGGAAGGATAACAGAATATTTTGGTAACAATGCTACTCTGGTCTGCAAGGTCGCAAATGATGCTCCAGTAAATTTGTCTTAAGGCTCGGATTGTGTGGGAAAGGATCTGAGGCCCTCCCTGCAAGATCCTGAGGTAATTTATGACAATGAGAAAGGACAAAGAGAATTATGGGATGAATGGAAAGGAAAAGGAAAGGCACGGAATAGAGAAATGCTATATATTTTGATGGCACAGGTGGACAGATTGGCAATGGTGACCAGGAAAGCACTTGAAGGTCTAAATCTGCAATTGCAGACCACTACTAAAATGACCTTGCAGAACAGAATGGCTTTAGATATGCTTTTAATAAAAGAGCATGGAGCATGTGGATACCCGAGAGATAGGATAGATCATTGTTGTGTGTATATCCCTAATGTAATTGTGGATGTAGAATATGATATATTCCAATTGGCCTACGTCGAGCAGAACTTAAGGGAGAAAAAGCATGAAGCTGAACAAAGCTAGTTGGGGGCTATCCTTGAGGGATTAGGGCTTCACTTACAAGGATGGGTTAGATCTCTCCTACAAACGAACATTTTACTGATAGTTTCATATAATATGGTTAATGTACATGTGCATATGGGGAGAAATAACTAGGAATAGTGCATGGAACCGCCGAATAATGGAAATCCTTGCTAGGGAACATCCAAAACATCTCCCCCCCCCACCAAACGATCTAATTATGAAGCGTTCAAATTATGGGAAAACCCCTTATCATGGTAAGGCATAATGCTGCTGCTATCGATCTAATGATGGGGAATATGAAAATACTTGCCCCAATAGAGTGAAGTATTTTCAAAGGGGGGAATGTTAGGGTTAAGAAACAACTCTTGATAATGAGATGGGAGATTCCTAGCCAAATATTATCATGTATATAATAAAGGAAAACATAAATAAATGATAGAAGGATGAAGCAGTGACAAGAAGGGCCTTGAGAGATAGAACAGGAACAACTTGAGCCTTGTTAGGAAGATATGATGGATAAGGTGGGTTAGGACTGAAGCCAAGAACTAATTAAAGTCAAGAACTGGAAAGGAGCATGCGCCAAGGAGAAGAGGTGAAAAGTTTAACCCTGAGGATGACTCCTTCCTGCATCTGGATGACCCCCAGGATGACCACCAGAGAGCACCACGCATGTGCAAATGGGAGGAGAGATAATTAGCATATGAAGCGAGGCTGATGTTGTAAATATTAATGAATACTAATGAATATGTAACTTTTAGGATATTAATAGTGATCGGGATGTAACGGGACTGGAAGCTAGATTTGGGCACCTGCCCCTGGTTTCCAGCGCTGAATACGCACCTTCATATAATCACGTTGTGGTTATGTGTCTGCTACGCTAACATACGGAGCCCCTTTACTTCGCAGACTCCTCCTGTTGTCAGCTTCAGCTGAAACTGACCAGCCCTTGCAAAGCGATGGTGTGTATGTGCCTGAGTAGGACTACAGCAGGAGGGAGTCGTCCTCAAGAGAGGTCCGCAGATTTACACTGATGCATCTTCAAATGGTGACAGGCTTACAAGGGCTGACAGCTTCCCCAAAATTTATCCTGACAAAAAGCCATGCTGCACAGCTGCTCCACAATGTTGTGCGACACAACCCTCGTGCTGCTGGGGGTGGTTTAACTCCAGCCAAAACCTTCCCCCTGCTGTCCCTGCTCTCCAAAAGGGCTGGGTGGCTTTGACCCAGACCAGGAACCCACAGAGCAGAGTGAACACATGAGGGAAGAAGCCAGCCACGGTGGCTCCCAGGACACAGCCCTGTGCCCACCTCCACCTGCAGTGGGTAACTCGCGTGTATGGGGGGGCGTGCTGGACGAGCCAGCTCCACGCAGGGCCGAGAGACCGAAAACACCAGTACGGAAGCAAAGAGAGATGGGAAAATTAGTGAAAAACCAACCAACCAAGGCACAAGGCAACTCAAACTATAACACACCGACAACGCCCGGCCTTAAACATGGCCACGGCGCCTTCCATCACAGGCTTGGTGCCAGCCGCCCCCAGCACCGCGGGCAGGCGCTAAGATGGGCGCCGCCGCGCGGGGAGCACGGCGCGGCGCTCCTCCCGGCACCGCTACGGCGGCCGCCGCCTCTTCTCCCTCGGCTGCGCCGCTTCCCGAAGGGCAAGGCCAGGTGGGAGGGCGGCGGCTGCTGCTCTGGCTCTCCCCTGAGCCCCCCGACCCACCTCTCCGCGCAGCTTGCGGCGCAGACTCTCCCAGTAGCGTGCCGGGACGCAGGAAGCGCGGAGCGCGGCGCCGTGCAGTGCCACGAAAGCCGCTAGGTCTTCCCCGCCGTACCCCGACATGGCCGGCTCCAGCTGCTCCTGCCGCAACCCGGGGCTGCCGCATCCGCCCTCCCCGCTGCCGATCGGGACAGGCCGGGAGGTGATCGAGGAGGGAGGGAGAGAGGCGGCAGGGCGGGGCTCGCCGTGCCAGGGGGCGGCTGTTAGAAACGGTTGGGGTCAGCTGTTGGGGTTTAAGGCTGAGGGGTAGGGGGCACCGTGTACGGTGCTGAACGATATAATTTTTAAACTTTTTTTTTTTTTTTTTTTGGGGGGGGGGTTGACAAGTGGATTTTCACACAAAATAAAATCATTTTTATAGTTAAGTCAACTTTTTTTTTTTTTTTTTTTTAATTACCTGAAAAACAGTCAGACTTATTCCCTAAACAAACCAGGTAAGAAAAGTAGCATATATTTTCATTTCTTTGTTCAGTAGAGCCACACTGAACATGCCCTGTCCAGAGGCAAGGAAATGTGATCCTGCTCCAACGTGAGATTTACGTAATTCTTGTTTCCGCTAAGTGTGGGCAGGTGCTTTCTCACTGCTTGTTTGCACTTCCATTTCACTTTGGGTAGGAGTTCTGGCTGCTGGCCAGCTGTCTGTGGTTCCAGGCTGTTTGGGTGAGTTCGTAGGTCTGGGGGGAGGCTAAAAACATTGCTGATGAACTTCAAGTAGTAACAAAACACAGGCAGAAGCACTGGGATTAAGAGCAGGTAAGACCCTGAGATGCAGAAGCAGTGGTAAGTGGGCTATTTCATGACTTTATCTAATGAGGTCTTGTTTGACTGCTTCACTCAGTGGCCCATCCTGCTTTTTTGCTGGTTTTCCACAACAGGCATATCTCCTGGAGCAGGAATCAGTGCTCGGCATTCTCCCCTTTCACATCACACCACCTCAGCTGCTGGGCTGCTCGGTGTGACTTTTGGGAGCGAGCATTCCTACTCCATAGGGTGGATCACCTGTGATAGCAGGGTAGTAGACCAGAGATACTGCTGGCAGCCCCTTATTGTGAAAGTAGGCATTTCTGGGTAGTGGCTGTTAAGAAAAATTGACCTCCAAATATTATTCTGATTGTTTTCTTAGGAACAGTGACTAATTTGTGGTGCCTGAACAATGCAGTCTTCACTCAGGCAAGGTGCTTGTTGAATTGAATGGGTGCTTTATATGGATATATATGGGGGGGGGGGGAGGGGGGAAGGCTGGCCTTACTTGTGTTACTCCAGTGTGAAATAAGCCTTCCAGCACTGTCTGTTGGGGGCCAACCTGAGCAGCCATTGTGCCTTTTGGTCACAGCAGTCCCGATGACTTATCCACCACTACCTCATTTAGTTCCTGTCCTGTAGCAGCCAAGAATGAATTAGTCATGAATTAGCATACGTGAAGCAGCATTTGGCCCCAGCAAATATAACTAGAGTCTTGTAAGGTTTTGTGTCTGACAGTTTCCATTTTTATTTATGAATATTTGATCCTGAAAGGCTGATACGCTTCCCCCACTTTATTTTCCTGTTTTTTTTTTTTTTTTATTTTTTTTTTTTTTTTTTAGGTTAGAACAACTATGCATCTTTGGTACAGTGCCACAGAAACCTTTTTCAGAAGGTGAGGATATAAGGGATGGAGGGGACCCTCAAAATAAAAATAAAAAGGATGTGAGAAAACATTACTGGTGCATTTTACAATAAATGCCTTAATATGTTATCAGTGAAACCATTTGCTTTCAGATAAACAACTTTCTCAACAGTAAAACTAGAACTTTAAGGACGGAAAGCTGAGATGGGGACTTAGATGAGGGGAACATCATTTGCTGAAAACTCTATCACAGCTGTGTATCTGAACCTAAAATCTCATACATGCTGTTATAAATGACACTAACTTTAGCAAGATAACAGTGATTTGCTTACTAGTAACTTTTGCCTACCTGCTTTTGTGGAGGCATATGTTTTTGGGAAGGTACTGCATCTCTCTAACTGCAAGAATCTCCAGAACAGCATTGACAGTGTTTTGCACTCACCTGGCAAGAAACCTGTGTGGGGGCAGTGACAGCAATCGGTTGTGAAGCTGCGAGCAGGACTTTGTGGTGAGCGTCATAAGGCTTAGTCATCAGCTCAGAGATTCAAACTGTAGTGATGCCCTGGCATGTTGTAGCTGCACACAAATGCTGCATATACAGCTGCAGAACAGGCTTCTGCAAATGCTATGGCTATAAGCTGAACAACTGAGAGAACGAGGAGGAAAGAAAAAGAAAGCAGCCAGGACTTATTTAGATGCATAACACCCATCTGTAACCTGGAATCTGTCAAGGGTCCTATACAAAACTTGTTTCCTGTACGCTGGCTACTGCAGGTCTCTTCTCCTTCATGAATGTGGAGCTGCACTGTCCTGTTGTGTACCTAGGCGGGCACTGAAGTGATAAGGGAAACCTACAATTTGATCTTGGGGCAGGTGTGCCCATGTGGGTGTGGAATCTGGAAAAAGCCCCAGAGAACGAGAGCCACAGAGGGCAGCTTGCAGGCAAATGTGTTTTGTTGGGTTAGACCCAGTTTCTGGCCATTACAAAGATCTGACAAAAGATGAGTATATCAAAGGTAGTAAGTAGAACAAGTTGTCTGGCACAAACAATACTTTATTTCTTTGTGTCCCTCATGACAAAATGGCTACTGCATTTAAATAATGCACTGATATAATGTGCACTGGCAAGTGCAGGTGTTTTAATTTCACAGATGCTCTCTTACTGCTCAAGCAGCACTGTGATGGAGGGAGGCTGCCCTCACACAACAGGTGCAATATGAAAAAAAACGCTTGCTGGGCAGCTCCAAGGATCTGTACCTCACATCACACCTGTGAGCAATATGACTTGCTGCCCTTAGTCCTGATACATGCTGCTGCACCTCTGCAGCCAGGGCTGCAGTTTGTCTCAGGCTTCTTGGATGTCTCCAGAAAGGCAGGTCCCTGCTCTTCTCAGTTCTGTGTCTTGAGGCACATGTTGCATGTCATCTAACACATTACTTTTATAAAAGTATGACCATTACGTTACGAATAGTGTTGTATACAGAGTGCAAGTGAGCTGGAGGTAAGCCAGCTGGATCTCGTGTTACTCTGCATGTAAAGTGTTAGTGGAGTGCAGCGTCTCACACCATGCATCAGCAGGCATGCAGTGGAGGTGGCAGTTGGTATGCGTATCACCTTCGTGCTGGAGTGGTACAGGATGCTGAGGGGCTAGGTGCCCATGTCCATCGCCTTGGGCAGTGCTGAGGCTCTCCAGAGCTACTCAGCAAGGGATCTCCTCAAAAGATTGTTAAAAAGTGGTATGTGTTAATATATTGCCAACTCCTAAGTAAATAACACGTGGGATAAAAAGCTGGATGGGCATTTATGGCACTTTCTCTGGATTTATGCTTTAGCATCGAACCATTTTGTAGCAAAACCTAGAGCAAGAGCATCTATGCTTGTGTTGCCTGTAATGACAGAAGAGAATTTGTTACAGTTCTAGGCAGCAATGGTAAGATGTGCTTACACGCAGGAGAAAGCAGACTGCAGCCCACGTTGGCTTCATGTGCTATAGGAGTTCAGGCATGGCTACACAAAATGGAGAAAGAAAATGAACTCTGCAGTGCACAGGGGAGTATCTCCTAAAAATGCTCAGGGAATGACATCTTTGCAGCATGCAAAGAGGTGGAGACTAAGAAATCACTTATCATTTAACATGTAGTCAGTTATTATGATTGTACAGGACAGACTCCCTCTGTGACATTAGGAATTGGTCATGGTTGATGGCTGAATAAAGAAGTAAATCTCTGACAAGTCTACCTTTAGTTACCTGATGGGTCACTCAGGAGTGCTGTGTCAGGAGGCCAAGTGTTAAAACGATATGTTGTGAGCTTGTTGGGAAGTCAAGGTAAGATCTGGATTTTGCATAACTCTGCGATTCTTACCAGGCAATATTATTTCAGTAAACTAGAATCTTATACTCAAATGCATATTGTCATGACTGCTGAGGTTTCAGTGGCTAATGCAGTTGTACACAGATACTTCACTACCAGAAATTAATTTGTCTTGCGATGACAAATTTGATTTCAGCTCTTCTGTCTTTGATAGGAGCTGACTTCTCTTATTACTCCTTCAGAGCTCTGAAGCCACAAAGACAACTGAGCACCATCTGATGTTCTCCATCATGATGCACTGTCTGTAGTTTTATAAAAATAATGATGTATCTTCTTGGAGTATAATTAAGATAACTGCCAATATTACCTAAATGGATTGCTATTAGCTGGAAAAGGCTGGAAAATTTGATTTTTTGCAACCAGTCAAAATATAGCTCTCTCTCTTTTTATGCCTTCCAAAGCTGTCAAAGCAACACTAATAGTCATCATACTGATAGAATTTATATCATGTACAACATATAAAATCAGCAGAGCATATTATCATACAATAAATGCTTTCTGTTAATGAGATAACTTACAGAAGAGTATCAGTAGAATACCATGCTGCTGTGCCAGGCCTTCTGACTGTTCCCCATTAGGTGGCCACTGTACTGCTTGTTCACTCTGCAGACTGCATTAATCCCTTAACTGAGTGACAAACCTCACCTTTTGTCAACTGACTTAATAGCAATTAATTCAACTGACAATTAAGTAACAAATAACAATTAAGTCAACTGACAATTGATTTTTGTCAGGTCTGGCACACCTTAATGACAATTTGCACTTCTTGCACTGCAAAAGATTATTTAAATCATTTTAACTGAGCTACTGATGTCACTACAGAGACTCTACTTTCCACTTTTTCTGTTTTCTTCTTGCTTCACACAACTCTCCTTGAAGTCTGTTTGGAACTCATTGTTCCAGCACTCATGTGCTCCAGTTGTTTGATAAAAAAGAAAAAGCTTTCTGTTGCATAAAGATGGAAAATAGACTGAAATATATAAATGTTATTAAAAAAAGCTTTCTCTTCTGATTCCTGTTTATATTACACTGGTGTGTGGTATGTATACTTTGTATACCTTGTACATATACATGAATAAAATGGCAGATGAAGATTCCCATTTAGTGTTTATTATGAAACTGATTTTAAGAAAATTTTCTTACATGCTTCATTTTGAGCTTTGACATAGAAAACAAAGCTATTAATATACAGAGGCAAAAGGAAATGTATTTTCTTATAAGGTACATTTACAACAACATTTTCTACTACGAATCTGACAGTAGTGTTAAAATATTGGTAAAGCTTAAATCACTGTATTTTAGTTTCTAAGTATAAAATTTTGTACAGTTATTCACTGTCTTTGCTCTAAACTACCATGGTACATTTCATATGGGAATAGCTGTTTGTACATAATTTACATTCATAATAAAGCTTAGAAGTCCAAGCAGCATCTACAAGGGTTTAGTTCAAAATGTCACCCATGACCAGTGATTTAGACACAGCAAATTGGTACAGAAATCAATATTACGCATCCAGGTATTTTTCACAAAATCTAGTCTAGCAGAAATTCCTGCTTAATAATGATGGATACGATCATAGTGAAATTAATGTAGGTAAAAATCCCACAGATCTCAATGACAATTTTACCTAAAAAATGCTCATGATCTCATCCAGTATGTAATCACTTGCACTGCTACCTATGAGCACAGATACTATACCTTTCCTTGTCTTTATGCTATATTTGGTGATAATCATTTGAATTCCCTTTTATTTCTGAATTTTGTGTTGTTTCTTACCCTAGTAAGAACTAGCACTAACTTTAAAATACATATTTTTTTTATGATGTGAAAATGGTAAGCACTTCAGAATGGCATTTGATAGCCAATTCTGTGAAAATTAGCAGGTTAAGTTGTCCCAGAAAATTATTTCTATGACGCCAGTGAGACTGTAGAAATAAGAAGAGAAGGATGGAAGGATGTATCTGGCTACTGACCTATAGTGTCCTATAAGAACCTTTAAAATCATCTGTTAAGTATCTGCTGCTGTCGATGCAAGTTAGTGGCCTAAGGTTGAAAACATAGAAAACAATATTTACAAAATAATTTTAATTTAAAAAGTAACAAAAACAAACTAAAAAAGATATTTCCACAATCATTAGAATAAAGTTTCATTAAGCAAAGCCACTTCTTTTCCTAGATATTGAGAAATTCAGCTAAAACTGAATTGCAGTTGTTTGTAGATCTTTAATCTTATCTCACCTTTCTGAATACAGATGGTTTAAATTATTACATCTAAAGGTACTTCTGTACATTCTACTTTTGTATATTACATATAACTTTTATAGATTAAAAGTTTAGTGATGAAACAGAATAAATAAATGAAATAACAAACTGGAATTGTATATATTTAGATACTTTGATAACTGTTTTTTTATTTTTATTTTTATTTTTTTTTTTTACCCTGCAAGTGCTTACAACAGTCCCTCATCCTAGAAAACTATTTCATTAATGTCTTAAAGTATTGAGAGTGTATAGAACATCTCCAGTTACTACTGTTCCTGTTAAAGAGCAGTTGTAAATTATGGAAAAAAATGCAACTTCTTGAAATCATGACACAGGTACACATAACAACATGTTGCTTGTTCCCATAATGCAGAAAAGGGGAAACCCAGACCCCTGAGGTGGCTGAGGAATTTGTCACTGAATTCAGATATTGAAGATATTTCACTGCAACTTCATTTTTTAAAGAGCACTCAAAGGTATTTAGAGTCCAGATATGGGTGCTGTCACAGACCAGAATCATACCACTGCTTCTGCTCTTGAAGATTAGAACTTGTTATCTACAAGATTAAAACTGGGTTCTTTGTACATAAGATTGATCTGAGAAATTTGAAATTGTTGGACACACAAAGGGGAATGGGGTGAGATTTGACTTTCTTATTTGAATGTTTAATGCACATAAGCATGTTTCTTGTTCATGGGGCATCATCTGTTCATTCTGCATATAGACAGAGGTCTACAGAAGAGCCGTTCTCTTTAAAAAACATCTGACAAATCAAAATGCAGACTCTGAAAGCTCTGCAACCAAACCTATCTTTACTTATGTTGGTCTAAAACAAAATTAAGCTAAAATTAGCTTACTAGAGTAATCTTACTTAAAGCTAATGTGAAGCTGATGTATAGGAAGGATTGGTCTAAATCTTCAGTATGTCTAACACACTGTGATTTAACTTTATTGTATGGGTGAGGCACAATAAGGAAATAATTTTCTTTTGAAAAGTCAGTCATCAGGTAAAAATACATGATGGAGGAAGGAAGGCAGGGCAAGAAAACAGGCTGAAAGAAGACTTTAGTGGCTTTAAACCCAGTTTCAGGGACCTAAATCTTTAGGCAGTATAAAACTTAATGTTGCAGGCAAGATGTAGGCAGCAATCTCCTAGTGAGCACAAAATCCCGGTGCTCCCTGTACCTGTAAGTGACACACACAAGCGCCTTGCCTACGACAATCACTAACAAGCACTTTCACGGCATGACTTAGGGCTTGATTAGCGACATCTGACTGTTGCAATCTCCTAGATTGCAGCAAGTGTGCAGGCTGTTACTTGGTGGCACATGAGAATGCTTAGGGGATGATTCACCACCACCTGGCTAAAAATAAGTGCAGTATTTAAAGCAGGAGGAGAGGCTTAAAATGTTAAGTGCTACAGGTGCAGCTTTTAAGAATATGGCCATTTGCAAATTGAAAATAAAAAGCTTGTCTTGTTTGTGATGTGGAATTGGGTGATCACCAACAGACACCTCTTCAGCCTTCCCACTGTAACACAAACATGTTGTTGAACCTGTTCTGGGCACAACGTGAAATTCTGCAACAATAGATAGAGCGAGGTTATTTACTGAATATGTTTAAATACACTATTTCACATTTAGGGTAAAAGCCAAAAATTTCTGCCGTGTGTCAATTCATTTCATGAAGCTAATTTTTTTAAAGAAGGCAGTATTTAACTTTGTATGTTTTCTGATTGCTAAATTTGTCTAAATCTTTTCCATAGAAAATGACATTCCTTGTTATACTGTTATCATATAGTAACAACTTCTTACAGTGAAAACACCCCATGCTATGTTAACAAATGAAGAGCTCAGCTCACCTTCTCTCTGGTGAATACCAATTTCTGTAACTGGAAATCTAGTATTAAAAATCCTTATGTCCTTCTGAAACTGTTAAGATATTCTTGGATAAGGTTTGTCAAAGCATTTTTTACTTCTAGAGCTCATCTAAAAAATATGTGCTGTCATAAAAATCAGCTGAAATTGGTTCAGAAGATCCTATATACCACTTGCCATTATTTTTTTTCATGAGAAATTTGCATATTCAATGGCATTTCTATGCTGAGCTGCATGCATTTAAACTTGGCTCATGAAACCCCTATGCATTCAGAAGCATTTCAGTGTATAATTTTGAAGGCTAAGTTAATCTCTTTCACTGTTATCAGCAACACAAATTCTGCATTTGCTACAGAAGTCACTGAGTGCTCTGTCCTGACCGTGGAGTCCATGCCCTCATGTGGCTTCAGGGAGCATGAGCTAAAACACATCTGAAGTTGTCTGTCAGGATGAACTAGACAAAACATGGTTTTTGTCTAACATAGTTGTAATTGAAGGTGAGTTGTACCATGGCAAAACAAGGCTAGTCCTTTCTGTATTCACCTATCACAGCTGTACCAAGGTCCCAGTAACAGAGGCTACAACCAGGACAAGCCTATATTGTAGTTGCTATATAACACTGGATTCCTCATGCAGCTAAGAATGTGGAGAATGTTACAGTGCTTCCGGTGGTTTATGGACTTTTCAGGGCAGTTACTTTCAGCCCTGATCTAAAAAGGAAGTTTAACAGCCTTTAAAACACAATCTGTATGGAGCTGTTATGTTTGGAAGCAAGGGTTAATATATAAATATATAGAGATTAAAGGCAAAGCTCTTCAAAGACCGCAGATCCACAAGTGAAAAAACTGAGTTGCTAGACTAAGTTGAAACCATTTAGGCACAGAAAAGAAAAAAAAAGTCTTCTTCAACAGAAGAGGAAAGAAGGCAAGCAAAAATACAAGATGGCCAAGTAGAAAAAATCAACAAAATATTTAAGTTATCTCTTAGAAATGGCATATTCAACCAGTTGTAGTCAACAGAAGACAACTTTGTAAACTTAAACAGCACTTGCTCGAAGACAAAAGTTAACCATAACAACACTTAATGTATGTCATTGAGAGCATCCAAGGGTAATTTAAATTACAGGGTAGAGATACAAAAAAAAGAAAAAAGAAAAAAAAACAGTTATAATAGTCTTTTTCTGAAAGGATGTTGGCATGATAGTTAATTTATGCATGTCATAAACTTGATTGGTTAGAAAAGAAAATAATACAAAAGAGTAAGGGACTTGAAAATAAAGAGGCTACTCTCACTGAAATTAGCTTCTGTGTCAGGAAACAGGATTTATCATCGTCTTAACCCCCAGGCACCAGTCACTCTGTGAAGAAGACCTGACCACAAGGCTAATGCTATCTTGCAGACTGTACAGTCCTCATGTTTTCCAAGGACTGTGGCTGCAAATTTGTGATAAAAGGGAGCATTGGGTCTCTGATGCCTGCAGGGCCTGACCTCCAACTCATCTAACTGGAGTTCAAAACTTTGTCCCCCCACTGCCCCATCGGAGCTTGGGCCCACAGCAGATGTATGTTCTCAGCATTTTTGAGCTGGCAGATCTGACAACATTTCCTCCTTAGTAAGTTCCTTGCAAGCATGCCGTCCTCAGGGGTAACTCTGCTGGTCTGCCTGTGAGGGGTGCCCATGAAAGAGGTAATAACTGACCCTTTACTGCACAGCAGTTGCATTTAAACCAACGTTAATATTCTTGGAATAATATGTTAAAAGAGAATCCCCCAAAGTAAACCATTATCCTGTGTTATAAAACTCTGAAAGCCTTCAGTTTGGTGTTAACAGAAGTGACAAACACTTAGAGAAGTCATTTAATCATCTAAGCAAAGTTACAAATAGATACGAGTAAATAGTGTGTGTGGGAGTAAAGATTTAAGCATGAATAATTACAGTAACTAAAGATAACATTGCTAATGTACCCACAAATAGAAGTATATATTTATATATTGTACTTAATTAGATGCTCTATTAAGGGAAAGAAAAACAGAACACTACTTTTGTTGCTGTTGTTCATTTCTCAACTATCCTATTTTAACTGCCTCCAAAGGGTTGTATAGAATTCATTAGCTCAATCAATTTCAACGCTATTGCAGACAGTTGGAAAACCTCTGAAAAAGTTTAGAAGAGGACAGATAAAAACGTTAGGATATGGGACTCAATCGTACTTAATTCATAAAACAAAACTAAAAATCTTTTTTTTTTTTTTTTTTTTTTTCCCTTCCTTCCCTTTTGATTTCTACTTGGACAGAGGTTCCACTAAGCCACAAATGAGCAATAATGAGCAATAATGAAATTTAGATTGTTTTGTTTTCTCCTAAAGATTCAAATATAAACTTCAAGTGCAATTCAAAATCCAAGTATTATTTATACTACATACCTCTTTCTACAACAGAACCTAATGGCAGGTAGTTTAATCAGATTTGAACAGATGCCTTATTTGCTTTGCAGAAAATTACTTTTGAAAGGAAAATAAAAAACTAGAAAGAATATTTTCTACATAATGTAGCTTTGAATGGAAAGTGAAGATACACAAGTACAGACACAAATTTGTATCTTCAACTTAGATGCACTCAGGGATCCACATTTTTTTTTGTAGTAAAGATTCCATTTAGAACATTGGCTTTTAATGATTATAAAACATTGTAGGTATACTTCAATATACAACTGAAAACAAAGACTACAAAAAAGAGCCTTCAAATTACCAAATGTTTCTACTATGGAGGAGAGACAATATTCAACAAGAATGCAAAATAACCCCAAACTGAATACCACTATTTGTACGGTCGTAGAAATCTGGAAACTTTTGATCGCAGTAGCTTTATAAATGATCTTGGAAACATCTCTTTTGACTCTTGTGCTGTGTACTTGAAATAGTTTTGTGGATGTGCCAGTACATCAAAGAGAGCTTTAATCAGTTTCTTGTCCTACGAAACAGCATATATATTAGATAAAAATACTGTTCGATTTTTTTTTTTCTGCACACCTTTTGAAATTAATGAACAACTTTTTTTTTTTTTTTTTTTTTTTTTTCCCCAGTTAGTGTTCCTGGAAGGTACTGAATTGAGCGGGTAGCAGCTGGGTTAACCACAAACTGGCTGTAGAAGATTGGCATTAGCACTGCAAGCTGCCCTTCCAGCCTCTTTGATGCTGTTCCTCAGGGCCTTCCCTCCATGAGGGTAAGAGAAGGCTGGTCTCCAGCAACATTTATCTCTTTAAAGACATCCTGCACTTTGGTAAAACCTTGATTCAGAGAATCAGCTGAGCCTGTGCAAGAGTTGAAACCTGAGTGACCTCAAAACTGTAGTCCGTGAATACTTGCAGGGTTGGAGCAGGGATGGCCAGGAGAGCTGGCTGTTAATCAGTTCCTCTCCTTATAAACTACACATTTAGCAGGCTGAATTTGGCCTTCTGTTTTTTCCTTTTTTTTTTTTTTTAAAAAACAAACAAACAAACAAACAAACAAAAAACAAAAAACGTTTTCATTAACTAGTTGTTATAGGTGGCAGCCCAGCAGTCTTTCCCCAAAATTCTCTCCTATTTGTTGCTTATATCTTTTGAAAATCATTTCATGGACAGCCTGCAATGCTACATTGTGTCTGTACATTGTGAAGGCAGGACAAAAGCTTAGGTAGATACATTTTTTAATGCACAGGAAATTCTAACTTAATGACTCATTTAAATGAATTTTAGACTGAGCCTGAAGAAGACTCCTCAAACAATAGTTTTTTTTATTCTTGTTTAAGCAGTTATTCTAACATACAATCATGTTAGCATATGTTTCGTTTAGATCCTGATTCAGCAGAGGATGTAGATGAGCTCAGCCCAGCTGAGCTACTGATTTTGTTACTACAAATACCAGCATAAACCTCAGAAGAGAGAGAATTTCATTTGGGGTCACATATAAACTTTATTATGATCCTACCAGGGTAGTGAGAGCTATCTTGGGAAAGTATTTAGTAAAATGAATCCTTGGCTAGCCTCAACTAAAGCAGATTTTTTGTACCTTTAGAATTTCTTGATGATTTTCTGATGCATATAATCGTCCATCTCGAACAATATCTTCTATTAGTTGTTGGTAATCCTCTGAAAAATAAAGATCAGTGAGCAACTGTTTGTGACATCCTTTGGGATGATAATAGCCAGACAAACACTGATTAACTAGACTTTCTCTTCAATGCAGAGCTGAGAAATTTAGTATCCCTTTCTTTATCTGGTGTCTCTCATCCTGCTGTAGTCCTACCTAATCACATTAAAATTTAAAATTCTGAACTGCTTTCGAACAGTAAGCTTGAATTACCTATATAAATATTAACTTACCCCAGAAAACTACTCCCTCCAGATAATAATGCTTTATTATCTGTATTTTACAGATGAAGAAACAGCGCCATGTATAGAAAGTAACTGTCAAAGATTACTCATGAAGTCAGGGACACAGTAAGGAACTGTCCCTCTTTTCTGCCATGAGAACAGCTCTCATTTTAATTCTTGAATCAATGCTAATCACCAGCTTAATACAGATTTTCTTATCACTCACAAACTTGCTTTGTTGTTTGGAAAAGAGATGGACTAACAGCTGCCAGAGGTATCACGGAAAAGTCTTAGTTTTGTTGAAACCGGAGTACAAAATATACAGTTTATTGTATATTTCTATATGAGAAGCAAGACTGTTTTAAAACATGTTGGATTAATGAATCCTTAGTGAAAGGATCCTTTTGCATCATTGCTTTTCTCTATTGGACTTGTGATTTTATTAATTTGTACTTTTCATGATTTTGTGGGTTACCAGTAGGGCTTGATGAACGGGCTTCCTGAAATGCACAGAAATTCAGACTATTCTTGTTATGCATATACTAAATGACTATTTAAAGAGAGTCTCTTTGAACTCAGTGGGAGAAGGATAAAGTTTATAAAGAATTCTGTGTAACTTGCCATCTGTCCTTCAAATATTAGGAAAATAACAAGTGTAAAATTAAATATTATTTAAACCAGTTGTAAAGAGTTTGAAATTAATACACTGAAAACCAGAGTTACATTGATTTTTTTTTTGTCATTTTTTGCTCCCTGTCATCAATGTAAGAGAGATTCTAGAGGACAATTTTCTGCAATTCAGATACAACAGAAAGATGGAAAACAATCCCACTCTCACCATCGTAAGTGACATAGGGGACTTGAAATCCTTTGCCACTGTTTCCTTCATTTGACTTGAACTGAATCCATAGCTTCCTGGATCTTGAAGTAAATGCAATAGGTCTCTCATAAGTCTGACATGTTTCATATGTAGTAATTGAAGTAGGAGAAGCTAGGAAAGATTAAATAAATAAATGTTCTTTCTAAAATAACTTTCTAAAATAACTTTCTGATCTTGATGTCAAAAATGTCAAATTGCCAAAACACTTTTTGGTTTACATATTTCCAAGAGCAGAAGTGTTTGTGATAGAAGGCACATATTCTTTATCTGTCTATGAGAGGAAGGAGGTTTTTCCACAAAGGTAATGGAAATCCTTCCCCTCTGTCCCAAAACAAGATGCTTATGTAGACAGCAAGGTGCACCAGATTGTTTTTGATATTTGCAAAATTACTATCAATATCACTCACTCTGCATACTATTGGCCCTGGATAGACCAGAACAAGTCAGCTGCACCCCAGACAAATGTGGTGACCAGCTCCTAACACTTCCAGTACGGGGAGTTAACCTGATAGTAACAAGCAATTACTGCCTGCAGAAGAGTTAACGTGCCTATGCCCAGGCATGTGCTATGCTGCTTGTGCAGTGTGGCCTTTGGGCCTGTACTGTGCTGCACAAACCCTGTAGCTGCAGGATCACCTCAGCCAGCACCTGATAATAAGAGGAGCCTGCATGCAGCTCCCACTGGGCATCGGTGACAATGCCCCCTGCCTGTTCTTGCCTTTATCTAGCAGTGCAGCAACAAGTTTTCATGAGAACATTGTTTTTGTTTGACAGTGGAAATTATGATATAGTTGTTTCCTTGTAAGAAAATCCCATAACAGCTTGAATATCTGAAAGGGGAAAATCTCGTCTGCACACAGGGTCTGCCCAGCATGCTGCGTGTGAATCAGAGGTCCACTTGATGCTATGCTGCCTATGGTTCCCACCATCTAAAGATTATCTATACTATTCTCTCCTTATGGTGCTAGTTCTAATTAATATCTTAATATCTTAAGTTCTAAGTAATATCTTACAGAGACTAAGTGCCTTTATCATAATGGACAAACACCTCCCGTTGCAAGACACCTGTCTGTAAATCTGCAAAGAAAATATCATTTATCTATACTGAAATAAAACTGACAGTTTGGGAACCAGGAAGACCCTCATTTACTCATACTATAAGTAATGGATGGAGGGTGCAGGATGTCTTCAAATCATTACAAGTGTATCAGTATGCCCCTCTAAGCTGAAATGAATTACAAGCAAAAGAAAAAAATAGCTTATTACCCAGTTCAAAAAGAAAATCCCACTCCATAGCCACAGGATAATTAGGGAAAATAACAAGCCTAACCTAAAACCTGAACTTGCTAAGTCTGATAACTTTCACCAATATTAGCAAAAAGAGACCTTCTCAGCTGAATGGATTTGAATAAGATCTTGGATGAATTCTGGAGTAAAGATTATAGTAAACTGAGGTTAAACTTCAATATTTATCAAGAAGTCTTAAGGATGTACTGTTACAATGTCCAAAGACAAACAGTCTTTGCCAGACAGAAGATGGAAATTCTATTTTTCTTAAAGATTTGTAGAGATTTTGAAGTGTTATTTCTGTCCAGGTACAGAAAATCCAACCAACTTATCCCATCAACACTGCATCTACCTATAGTATTGCCCTGCAACATACCTGTAGAGTGAGTGTTTTTAATGAGCTCCAGACTAGTGTGAATTAATTTTTAAAAGTTATTTCTACTATACAAAAGTGGCAGAGTTAAGGTGATATAGCAAGGCTAATAGCTGAATAAACTCCACAACCCTACTCCCTTTTCATTCGTTTTGCCCATGTAACTTGAGCTGAACACATTGACAGCATTCTGGAGGACTGTGCTCATGGCTTTTACCTGATCTGTGCAAACAGTTCCACAGAGCTGGAGCCTGCCTCAGCCCACTTCTGCTTGTGTGTGTTTAAGTGATGTGACTGGGTGGTGAGTGGGGTAGAGAAAGGCCTACTTTAACATAACCATACAGGGGAGAACATGCTATATTATACACACATAATACTGCGGTTGAGTCCATTCTTACAGTGCAAGTGAGTGGATCCAAGTGTAGCTCTGGAACTGCAATCAGTTTTTCAACAGTAACATTAGCAGCTGATCTTCCATGAACTGTGATAAATATTTGTAAGGGCTACTTTAACAATGCTAAAGATACAGTTATCAAAAATCACAGCTCTGAAAAGCTCTGAAAAACTCCTCTCATTTTCTAGCATTGGTATTGTGGCACTGTTATTGGTTCTCAAGTGGAAGCCAAACTTTTCACTCATCTGCCTTGCTTTAGACACTGTTGGAACTACAATTCAGGATTAGAAGAGCAACTTATTTGTTCTTCTACAATGTTTTGCTTTTTAAAAACTGCTTTAGACAGAAGTAATTTCCTCCCATCTGTAGTAAGCAGGTTTCTCTTTGTACTAATCTGATATATAGAGCTCTCAACACAAGTCCTCAAGACAAAAAAAGTCATGAAAATTGTTTTAGCAAGTGAAATATGCTGTTTTATCAAGTAAAACATGCTGTTTTAAACAAAGTTCCATATAAGCAATTGCCTTTCAGGTTTGGTGCATCTTGGAGATTTACCAATAGATCACCACAAGCTGGATGCCTGCACTGGACTGCAGGAGAAATGCATCTCAATAGCGTCTTAACTTCAGAAGTAGTTGAATTAGCTTTGTAATCAAAGACAGAACACAATATCCACTCCACACAGAAGTGGGAAAACTTTGTATTTCTTGAAGGTGTCAGGTGTACCTATGTCACTGCACAGACACAGCAATAACCGCAGCATATATATATATATATATATATATATATATACTCGCAAAGGATAACTAAGAGCATAATTTGTATAGATGATGGGAAATTTCTCTTCTAATATAACACAGCATATCTGTGTTGACTTATCATGTGGTGATTTATCCCACATGATAATTGGGCCAGAGAGAAGCCCATTAACTGCTTTGTGATTCAGCCAAGACACTTGAATAATTAATACCACTGTGTTAACTGATATTAGTACAGCATTCTGTTTTAACATGCTGTGCCAGTTCATTCAAAAGTCCTTTCAGAAACACTGAAAAGATGAAGACAGTTATCCCTTCAAGACAAACTTTCCACTCAGTCTGTTTACAGTAAATATTTATATAGCCCATATCTGCCAACTTACCACTTTTTCTCATTACTAAAACATCACCACATTCATCTTCAACTGGAAGAAATATCTCAGGTACTACGATGAGTATTCTTCTCTTTGGGGGTGGATTTATATTCCAAATGCATTCAACGTTAGCTGGGTAGTCTCCAGGATAGTTGGGCGATTCAATATAGCCGGTATAATCACCAAGTTCTCCTCCACAGTGCTGGTCTGTGCAGAAACATAAATCAGCATTTGCATTAACTGATTAGCTAATTTGAGGTGTTTTTCCAGATCTGTCAAGAGCAAGTCCAAACTCTTTCCTGTGGCTTTAGAAATGGATACATTCTTCAGCTGCCTCTTTGTGTTTAGCATGGAAAGCCTTTAAAGGAATGCTCAATCTGCAGGACTGCTTCAACTGATTCACAAAACCTTAACCTCCAGTGTGTAAAACGATTCAACTCTTCACTTAGACTGCTTTGACATTTGATTAAGAAACCAATGCAGGTAAGTAAATATGATGCCATTGTGGAGGTACAGTTGTTATGACAGAGACCATGCTGACATGCAGGTTTTCTGACTGAATTTCACATGCTTTTTAACATGATTTAGCTGAATGAGCATGATGATTCTCATAGGTAACCTTGATTACAGGTTTACCTTGCTTTATTTTAGATTAAACCAGTTACTAAAGAATCCCATTTGGCAGATCAATTTTGCGTTCTGAGCTTTCAAAATTCCTATTGAATTTGCCACAAAAGTGTGATTCACCAGGTTACTTAAGCTTGACCACTCCAGGCCTACACAACTACATGAAACTAAATAAATGTTTAAATATTTTGTTTAATCCAAGCCTCAAAAATTCTGCAAGGTCAGAAGCTGGCTTGAAAACAGAAAATATCTAAGCCAGCAAAGTGACTGTGGATGTATTTGCTTTACAGGAAATTATCAAATTTCTTCAATTTTCTTCTTATTATCTATTTTTTTATCAAATTATATTAGAAGTGACAAAGAGCTTCATAAGTATACAACACATAATCAGAATACAAACTTATGGTA
Organism: Oxyura jamaicensis; assembly: GCF_011077185.1. Taxonomy (NCBI): domain Eukaryota; kingdom Metazoa; phylum Chordata; class Aves; order Anseriformes; family Anatidae; genus Oxyura; species Oxyura jamaicensis. Next base: position 73,132,927 of record NC_048893.1, on the reverse strand, counting down.
GCCTTGCATATAAATATTTAATTTAGGTGACATTACCTAATTATTATATTGAGGTTCTTTTAAGTTAGCATGGTAGGCATGAAAATAAAATGCTTGCCTAGAAGAATCAGTCATTCACGAAAGATCAAATAAAATTGCACTGGAAACCTCGGAGATACTTAAAATGATAATTGAAGATAGAAGGCTGAGTACTGCAAAAAAGCCTATGAGAAGATTTAACTGTCATGAGCAATTATCTGGTATTTACAAAAGTATGCATGACTATATCTCCTATTATTTTATAATTATATTTTATAGCAGTTACTTTGATAGAAGACATTGTACTCTACAGAGTCACAGAGGAATACACATAACTGCAAAAGTTATGAGACCTGGGAATCTGAAAGCTCAATAGTTATAACTCACAGAGAGCACTCTACAAAATAACATTAATGCTAAAACAATTATATGTGTCAAGTGATATGTTTCCAGGTTTTGTTATCGTTGCTTTCACAATTTTTACTGTTCCAAATGGCAGTAGGTATACAGTCTCTGAGAAATACAGAATTGGAGTCCAGACTGACAGATGGAACCTTCAAACTGCTGTTCAGATCCACAGATATGCGTCACCTCACATCTAATACATATGCAACTTACTTTTGCAGTGTGTAACATTAGTGGAGCCATCAAAATCTGTACTTGTGTTCCCAGGGCAGGTGATGCAGTAATTTTGGCTAAACGCGGGCTGGTATTTTCCTACAGGGCATCGGATACATCTGTGTGTTGTGGAGTTGTAGTAGTGTCCAGGAGAACAATGAACTGCAAAGTATGAGATATATTATTTTCAGGAAGTAACAATCTTCAGTGCAGAGACAGCTTCCTTCTACCCTGGACATACCACATGATCCCATACTGAAATATACTTACTAGGCCATAAAAGGCAAAAAAAGACATCAGCTCACTCTATTTCCAATTACAAAGAACCTTCTAACTAGAATCCTGTTCTGAAGACTATGGCTAAATCCTCATGAACTAGTAACACATGCTACATGTCTCTCACTTTATTTAATACAGTGGTTTCTAATGAGTACATAACAAATGGAAGCTGATACATATTTCCTCAATGACAAAAAAGTCTTTCACAATAGCAAGAGAGAAGTTTCCATTATGTATGTTTGCCAGGATCAGCATGTAATTCAAGTAACTAAGCCAGAGTATATTTAGGCAGATTCCTTCTTCACTATTTGCACTGGAGGCTGTCATCATTGGAAACATATGTTGCAAACTTACAGTTTGTGCTCATCCCATTTGTAAAGAACTCTCAACTTCATATAATTTCTGTAGTGTTTAGTTTTTCTAATTTGGTAAATAAAAATAGGCAACATGTGAAGACCAAAGCATTCTCTGATGCAAGTTGATTTCTTGCCATGCAGTGATGCTGATTTACTTTCCAGTTGCAGTGCTGATGCAATATGTGCCTGTGGTAAATTCCAAAGAATACCATAAAGCCTGCTCAGTCTCCACAACCTCAGGAGATCATGCCTAAATTTACAGATTTCCTGAGCATTTAATTTAATCACACGGAGTGTTGCTACATGCAGTGACTATGTTTGTTTTGGAGACTTTCAAGTCCCTTCATACTGAAACTTACAAACAAAAGGGCAAGCAGCAGGAAAATGAATCAGAAAGATTTGAAATTCACCTTTGGTTTCACAGTCTTGGAAGGAAACAGCACCTTCATACTTGGTCACAAGCCCTCCACCACAGGGAAAGCAGAGGGTCCTTCCTGGTTCAGGCTGATATGTACCAAGAGGACAGATTCTACAAGGTTTAAAACCATCTGAAGAATAGTGTCCAGGAGAACACTGCCCTAGAAATTGAAAATGATCATCTGCATTAGTGAGACTCCTTTTCTGGACAAAGTATAAATACAGCTCATAGTTAGCAATGCTTTCTTTTCCCTAAAAATGTAACATCAAGACAGCTGCAGATCAAATTTTGATCTTACCTACTGAGTTTGTATTGCTCCTGTAATTGCTTCCTAAAAACAGGGAAACAGGGCGAGGAAATAGAACTATTATCTTAATAAACTCTGCTTTTTTTTTTTTTTTTTTTTTTTAGGACTCTATTGGTTGTTATAATACTTTGCACTTTCACAAACTCATCTGAGAATTTCAAAGTGCTCTGTAGGAAAAAAATGAATCTTTGCATCATATCTATGAATCAAGTCATTGTTTTATATATCTCTATTTTATAGATATGGAAATAGTACATCATGGCATTTGCCAAACTGGATGGGAAAAGTCTGGTAACTTGTCTGTGAGAATAGCTGACACCAGCAGCTTTTTAGTTAGCTGTGAAAACTAGTGTTTGTCAGAAGCTCTTCTGCCAGAAAATGGCAGTTTATGAAAAGCAAGGCACTTTGTAGACGAGTCTACTGACAATTACAAGGTATTTTCAAAACTTGCTCTCTGGGCAATTTCTGATAGGCATTTGATTGGCTAGGTTCTTGTTTGGCTTGAGTAGCTAACTCCTTGACAACATACCTGAGAATCAGGATGTCAAGTTTTTCAAGATGATGGCATTAGTACATATCTTTACACCATCCCAGCCTGGCAGATTAGTACGTTGAGATGTGTTAGGTGTTCCCTGAGGTTGCCTAATGATACTTTGTAATTTAACTTCCCTAAGAACTGAACAGTTGACAGAAACAACTGACTTGAAAACCAGAAGGTTCTGAGAGCCCTGGGTGAGGTTGGGGTCTCTTACCAAGCCTGACACTGGGAAATGTTGAGGACCTCCAGCATCTTAGGTAATCAGTGCTCAGGATGAACAAGAACTCCTGAGCAAAAGTAAAGTTCAAGTTCTGTCCCTACAAAAGTCAAACTTAAGTTCAAAGGTGGGACCAGGATCTCTGGGATTTAGTTTCACTCCCATTGCAGCTGGCTTGGAATATGACTGTACAAGTTGGCTGCTGTGACACAGACCTCTGAGACGTTATAATATTGCTAATTTGAAGGCAATTCTGCTATTGTTTTTGTAGCAAAACCGATTGACCTGGTCCAAGTGGTCATTGGACTTTAACATGAAGGCAGTTAATGAAGAATGGATATGGATCTGCATTTCAGTGATTTCAGTGTGAAAATTAAGAACTGTGGCTTACAGATATCCTTTTAAAGAGAAGGTTTTTAATGCTGCTAAATACCTGCTGCTTTCAGCACTAATATGTCTCAGTTCTTACCTGGAGATGTATATAGAAATCAGCTAAGTTGTTTCCTTCATGCCTTTTGTATTGAAATTGCCTATAAAATGGATCTGATCTGTTTTCCCTGAAAAATGCCCCTAATGAAGAGCTTCCTAATTGAGTTTTGGGCTTCTATCTACACAGATCACATGTAACTTAGGTATCAAACCATCTTTTTCACTTGCAGCTACAACAGGGTTCTATTACAGCCACTTAAAGTCTCTTACATGCTTGTATGTGCTTCATCTACAGATGAGGATTTCAGTCATAGCCTATTTGTTACTACAAAGGCTTTACTGCTCCAGAAGAGACAAGAAAACACTATTAATTACAGGTGGTGAGGTTTCTAACAAAGACAGTGAACACATCAAGACAAATTTTTTCATTACATATACTGAAACATTTTATACTATTGTTTATAAAATCTTTAACAGGGAGATTCATGAAGGCCAAAGGATATCCTCTTGCAACTTTCAGGGAAAGAGAAAATGGGACAGTTGGTCAGAGAAAAAGACTTAGGATCTAACAACAAATATTTTGAGACAAATCCACTCTGGAAAAATAACCAGAAAGTGTTCTTTTTGTTGTGCAGAACAAAAATTTAAATGCAAGCCTTGCCAGTTGTGACACAAAACAGTCTTTTCCTACTAGTCATTTTGCTGCTCTGGTCGGTATAATATATCAAACATTTCTAAACTCAGACTGTATTTTGTTAATCTATTCTTTTTGGATTTTGGCTAAGTAAAGTCAACATAATTAAGATGCATGAGCATTTCAAGATTTTTCCAGTTCCTTCATGCAGGGTATCAGGAAAATCTACCATATGTTTGGCTTGAGACACTTGAGTTATTTTTTATTCAGTGGATGGGGAAAATTGCTGTTTCTCAAGTGTCATTCATTTGCATTCACTCAAGTTACAGTAGCAGCATTTACAAACTGAATATCACAGCTCCTTTCTGAAACCAGGGATTATCTAATAAAATAATAATAATAATAAATTAATTATACTCTAATCTATATTATAATTATAATCTATTATAATTATAATCTAATCTATGTATCATGAAGCTGAGTCAGAGATGCTACTTCACTTGCCAAGAGCTACATTGAATTTATGCAGCACTGAAACTTGTAGTCATTAGCTTTGAGCCCAGGTACAGATCCTTTTAGCACAACTATCTCAAAATTATGATTGCTGCCAATTAGACTGGGTAAACTACATCCCATGCAAAACATTAAATCAGCAGGTTCATTAAACTCACCAATACCAGCCCAAAGAAATCCATCCCTCTGGCTCACACTATACCTGACGAGTCCTTACAAGTCGAGGTTTGTCTGTCCAGATTCCATACCTGACTTGAAGCAAGGTGTTCTGCTTGGCTTGTTCATTTTCGTACCATAACTCACATTGTGGCAGCAGGTCCCATCTTCATGTTGGCAATGCCAGCATGTCAGCAGATGGAACAAGCCAAAACATTTTGTGTATTGCTTGTAAGAGCACAGAGATATCTTCTGTTACCTTTGCAAGACAGAAATGTGGAAGGTTCTCCCTTCTTTTAGCCTACATGTCTCACAGGCTGTGTGGCAACACCTAATCCTTTTATAACCAAATTAAACTTGCCTCCACATTCTGACACATTCTGGGCACCCGCTACTCCCTGTCCATCATTACTTGGGCAAGGCTCACAGGTAAGTTGACCTTCTGTGTCTTGGTATGTTCCTGGTGAGCAAGGAATGCACTGATTATGTTCTCCGCTGTAAAAGGTGCCCGTGCTGCAGGTAACTGAGAAAAGAAAAGGGGAATCTGCATAAGGACTTTAATTTTGATCACATCATTTTCCTTTATTCCAAACATTTACAGAAGATGAGTCTATTTGGCCCCAGTGTTATTAGTAGCACTTTTGCATATGTTAGGCAGGATCCTCACCTGATGTAAACAGGCCAATCTAGGATCTGTGGTCTAGCTCAATTTATATCAGTGCAAGGACCTTCTTCTATTGCTTAAGCTATCAAATGATGTACTATGCTGAAGAGCTATCAGATATATGTTGTTAATAAAGCTGATGCAGTCTGAAAATAGTTTACCGCAGTTAAATTAAGACAGAGTTTTATAATGTATGGGAAACAATGTGATTTTTTTGTTTACACTAGGTATATTTATACATTGGTTTTATGGAAGAAGACAACAGAAAAATCCGTCTCCTGTAATCTGTTCTAGAGATTTCTCTGAGGGCACTGTATCCCATGTAATATTTTCTTTCTAGACTCTCAAATAGCCCAATTAGTAGGTATTATATATATATATATATATATGTATATATGGATCCACATACTCTTCTTACGGCAACAGGACATATAATTGCATTGAATGTTTTTCTCTGCTTGATATAGGTAATTAAAATGTATGGGTTTATAGACACTAACACCAACAGTCTTTCAATAATAGCTTCTAAGTTCCAGCATGATGAAAATAGCCTCTGAAACAATTCATTAGAGGTACCTATCAGGTCTGCATTTAACTCCTCCTTTTTCGTTGTAAATGACTTGGTGCCTGAAAGCAGCTGGAAAAACAGATATGCTGATTTTGAAAATATGATTCTAAGCAATTAAAAAGCTTGTGCAGCTGGGAACTACCTTGAATAGTTTTGTGTTAGCACCTTGGCTCTAGAGCCTGGTAACCTGGGAAAAAGCTTAAAGAAATCAGCTATTTTACATAAAGTTAAAACAGATTTATATATATATATATATATATTTAATTGGACTTCTTGAGTGTTAAACATAAATATATCCATGGATCATAGATTGTTTGGTGATTATGAGAGAGACAATACCAAACTAAATACACAGCATCTAGGCAAACACCATTTTATAGTTTTACAGAACTGTATTTTCATTATATGCTGGGAGAAAGTGGGAAATAATTACCAACAGTGCCTTGTGGCAGGCCTTGATATATATCAACTGACAGTGTAGGAAGGTATGTATGTACATGCTTATTTTGTTTTCCTGCAATCATTTAATGAATTCTTTTCTGATACCTTAAGAACCTCAATGGTCCATGGACATACACCAAGTAGTATTAATTTAAATAATCTGTTATCTCAGATTTCCTGCCTGACTCGCTAGGAACAAGTTAATTTGGGGTTGCTTGGTTTTTTGGGTATGGCTGAACAGAGCTGTTGGGACTTACCGCATATTCCATCCTGCAGCACTTGCCCTGTACTGCAAGCTTCGTGCCCTTCAGTAGCTTTAGCTGGCTTCTGAGCCACTTCATATTCTATCCCAGAAAACTGAATGTAAAATTGCTGTTTATTAATAGATTTCCTTAATGTTTTGATTGCAGTTTGCAGCTTCTGCTCCATCCTTTTCCGAACACAGTCAATGTTACAGGTGTCTAGATGGGAAATGATAAGAAAACTAGAAGCAATTGAGATTCATGCTTAAAAAGAGGTGCTTAACAAAAACCTTAGCCTACATTGTACCATGACACCTCTGTTTGCTTCACTGTCTTCTCCATATAAACTGTAGAAGCAGCTCACTGTATTTAAAATCAGGCCTTTTACAGGGGATATCAAGTAGTACACTGTGATCTATCAAACTGAGCTTCTTGGCCTGTAAGTGTACACTGAGTGCTATCTTCTCTCCATCATTAAGAAATTTGGTTATACTGAGTGAACAAGGGAGAGGAGAGGGCTACAGAAGACACCAGTCTAGCCAGCAGAATCAAGCTGTCACTATGTGGCAACGCTGCACTGTGCTGTACTTACATTTTGGAGGATATTTTTAGTGTCAGTGTTACAAAACTTCTAGTTAATCTTTACGTTCTCTGTGCATCAATTAACACTGCTGCTGCCTGAAGAAATCACACTAAATTAAAATACAAGACTTAACTCCAGACTTTGAGGGAATTTTGCTGCAATCTTTGTTCCTTTATTCTGTAATTTCATACCTGACTCCTTTCAATTAAATCTTGGAAACTGAGTTTGGAAAAGCTGTTGAATGAGGCTTGTATTAAAAGTTTTGCACGACAGCTTGATGAAGTAGCATCAAAAAGATTCTAACACACAGAGGAAATGAATTATGATTTCTCTCCTTAGACAGAGATCTTTCACAAACCTGAGACTTCTTCCAACTTCATCTCCACTTCAAACTCGGCAGTGATATGGGACACTTCTTTTGATGGTGACTTGCGGCCCCGGCGCTTTTTCTTGGAGGAATCACACTTGAGATTCACAAAGGTCACATGGCAGTTGTCTGTACAAGGGAATTGACCTCCTTTGTGTGAGAGAAGCAACATAGAAAAGAAATCAAGTAGCAAAGTAGCAAGTGACAGTCTAATAAGCAGTATCTCAGCTGGGTTATCATGAATGCAGTGACAGGCTTCGTAAGATTTCACATGCAGTTAGACACCTTTTCTGTGCAATTTTTGGTTTGCTCACTTTGCTGGTGACTGCAGGAAGCAAAAGTACAGTGTGGTGTGGTAACTTTAATTTTCTGTCTTTTTTCTGTGCAAGGATTAGGAAGTTCTTTACAGAAAGTAGTTTAAATCAGCTATATACAGTCATTGTATAAAACCAAGTAAGAGAGTCACTTTTCATACATTCACAAGAGCAGCAGGCCTGGGACTAAACCATAGCAAGCATGGGCCTCAAGAAACTATTGTTACATCTTTTTTTCAGCAATGAAAATCACCAGATATCAAAAGGCTTGCAAACCCTTTGATTAGGAGGTTTTAAAAATATATTGGAAGGTTTGAACAGAATGGTAAGTCACAAGCCAGAGGAACTTAATGCATTCTTCAGTTATGTGTTACTGACAAGAACAAAGGCCACAGTCCATCAAGACACAGTCATGTAAGGATCCTTTCCCTATATAAATAAGTTTAGGTGAAAAACATCCTTTTTTGATAAGTGATGAAAATTCCAACTCAAGGAGAAATTTCTAGCCCCAAGCCACCAGAAGGATTGCATTTTGAGTGTGCAGATTTATGGTATAATCTGTTAGACTCAGAAGTTCAGGCATGTAACAGATACACAGCAAAGAGAGCAAAGGACAAGGAAATGCATCCAAGAAGTATATTCCTATGGTGACTGTATGGACAAAAAAAAGATAATTTATGACGTTAAAAATGAGTCCAATAACCACATCTTATTAGATGACAATACATAAGGACAATGTAAGCATCTTAAGAAGTGAGACTTGGTTTAAGCAAATACTTGGAAAATTAGGAAACTAGAAAGATAAATGTTTAGACTGCATGATAAAGATAAAATACATGTCTAAATTAAAAAAATAAAATCTTTAAGCCATTAACATTTTTTTGGGCTACCTATTTTTACTCTTTTCTGTTCAGCATTCATGTAACTTCTCACTAGCAAAAGTGATATGACAGATTCACAATAGAGAATGTGTCACCAATAGACATTTTCTGTAAGCTGCTAAGATCTTCTAAGCAACAACACAAGCTGTTTCAGTTACACCAATGCTGTGTATTAAAATCCAGAAAATTCCAAGTTAATATTAAATTTAAATGAACTTCAAATATTTTAACTGCTGTGGAAATGTACAGCAAAAATACCAAGACCTTCTTTAATTGCTTAATTTCCTCTATTATATATCAAAATAAATGTCATGATGATCTGTCAAAAATGTATCAGTTTTATAATCTTTTTGTAACTTTAAAAGTGAAGTTAAAAACTAGTAATAATAAAGATTTAAAAATAAATTTTCAAACAGCACAACTACTCACTCCAATATCACAAGTTGTCTAAGGCTGTGTAATATCAGATTTTGATTATTACTTTTCTGTATAGGAGTTGTCTTGCTTCTGCAATGAGATACTAATCCAGCACAAAGCAAATAATAGCTTTCACTAGTGTATATTTTCTTTTATAAAACTAACTTGGAAAAAATAAACTGAAAACATTTCATGTAACTTTGCATTGGTCATAACTTTTTGTCTCAAGATTTTTCTTTTTCATTTTTACCAATGTCAGAAAAAGAATCAGCTTAATTCCAAATTTGTGTAGTTTTGGATGAAGATTTTTCAAAGCAACTGGTGACATTTCAGCACTGCCAGATCCACACTCATGGCACTGTTCAGCTAAAGTGTGAAACTTGACTTGATCTTAAATTCAGAAAGTATTACTTTTTTCTGTCTGCAGTATGAAAACAAATTACATGAACAAGCAAACAAACAAGCAAAAAATTAGAATGCTGCTTATGTGCTGGAAGAAACAACATACCTAAAACAGCTTGCTTCCCAGTATCTTTTGTTTTTTCTTTGCTGCGAGGCCGTAAGTGGCACTTTGCATCTTTAATTTTAAAACGAGCTTTCTGCTTGATTGGAGGAGCTAAGGAATCTGTTGATGTAAAATAAAAAAAGCTATTGTTTGTGATGCAGATGAAACAAAATCTGAAACTTATTTTTGAAAACAGACTCAAAAGTCTTCTTGCAACACAGAAAACAGGCAGCCCAAGAGATACACACCTTGTCCAAAAGGATCCATTTCCTTAAGTTTATTTTTCCCCATAAACACTTACTCTTGAGCCCATAAAGATCAATGAATTTGCTAGCATTGCATATACTCTGTACATACTCTTCCCCTCCAGCAAACCTGCATATCTTGGTGGAATTTGGGTGAATTTGTCTCTTATTATGAGGAAAGTTAAATGTTACTACTTTTTCCTGGCTCTAACTGTGACTTCCTAAGCTACTTGGCTGTAGTTCTGCTCTTGCTGATGCTAGCCAGTAATAAGAATGATATTAGTGAAGTTATGCTGTTGACAACTGAAAACCATCCAAAGGAAATGTCTCTATTTGACCATGGTCTATGGCTTGCTAGGTTTATTCTTCAGCTTTAGAATCAAGCCAGTCATGACTTTAAAGGCTCCAAGCACGCACTGCTTAGAAAATGCAGCTGCTGGCTGACCTTCTCACAAATGCTTTGGTGGAAAAGGCTAGCCATGACCTGTCATCTGCCTGATGCTGTGGGCTGCCCACTGCAGTCAGAGCAAGCAGAGGGCAGTTGCAGGTTAAGTGCCATAGTGTGCGTCTCTCCTTCCCTGGGAGGTAACCTGCCCCTGTGGCACAGGCAGACAGATCTGCTGCTGTGTTAACTCAATCACAACATCATAATTCCTAGTACATTCCAAATATATAAGAAATACACGGTTAGAGAACAGGCAAATTGCAGAGAAGCATAGCAGGTAATGACACAAAGTGGGCTGACACTTCTCTATGATGGATGTTATTTCATCCACTTCTAAGTTTGCCAGACTTCAATCATTTGAGCTGAATCCTTTTATTTATTTATTTATTTATTTATTTTATGCTGGTTATCAGTTTTAAGACCAATTTTCAAATGTCTCTGCAAAATAATGTAGCTATTTCTGTGAACAAGATGAATGAAATAAAATGTGCTCATAAAATTCCTGTAACCTTTTTATCAGGAATGCCAAGAGCCTCTGTCCTCCTAAGCAAGGTCTTTGCAGCTGAGGACTGACCCCACTGCAGTCTGCTGCTGCTGTACTAGTGCTGGCCCCCTTGAATCAATTCCAAGTCTGTGAAGAGCTGACATTTTGATGTGCTTATTATTGCCTTGCTGTACTATGGGAAGTAAATTACACTAGATGCTTGTCTTCATTGAGTATAAATCAAACCTCCACTGCTACTATATTGACCTACCATCACAATGTAGCGCTGAAGAGCAACTAATCACTCTCCAGCCCTAGAAGAGAGGCTGTGAAAAAGCAAGTGCGTGTGTGTTGAAACGCAGGCTACCTTAAATCTGGTCTTGTGTAATTTTAAAGCTGTGCAGCTTGCAGCTCAGGGAACTTGTGTTGCTTTCCCTCTGGCCCAGGTGAGCAGGAGAGCACATACCTGCACAGCTGGGAAGGGTGGCATTGCGTTTCTGTTGAGCCTTGCTTTGCTGGACAGGAACACCACAGCTCAGCGTGTAGCTGTTCTCTGAATCTGCAAGGCACAATGCAGAGTCAACATGCATAGCAACAGCCTCACAAAACACCTGCTCCTCTTATCGCTCCCAGCACTAATACACTGCACTTGAGCAAACTTTTAAATACTGCTAAATAAAGAGACATTGAAAGTGCTGAAATAGCTTGCCAAAGCCTACTGTTTCAACGTTGACTACTAATTTTGTTTCTTCCAACACTGAAACTTTACATTTCATAAACAGTTTGGCATGAGGTTAGCTGTAAATTAAATAATTCCATGGTGCACATGTAGGAAATATTTTACTGTGTTTGTCTGTGGTAGAGTCTTTGTGCTTTGATCATTAAAAAGTAAACCATGTATTATAGTAATAATGTTAGCTTCAGACCAAGAGAACTTATTGGCAGAAACAAAAACAACATACTTAGAACCATAAAAGGGATTATATACTGCACAGATAAAACTGTGTATTGATGCATACAAATTAGATAAATGCATGGGTAATCTCTGCTAAATTGAAAATAAAGTGTGAACAGCTCTAGAGTGTATAATGACAGGACTAACATGAAAAGTAGAGAAACTCTTGTGGAAAATAATCCTGTGTCAGGATGAGAACATCCATAAAAATGTAATCGCTACCCCTAGCTCCCCTGCCCTGCAAAACTGTGTAGATGAGAATTACCTGTAGCAAATGATACAGAAAAGAGGAGGAAAAAAAAAAAGGATGCCTGCCTGAGTTTCTATAACACTCAGCTGAACTACTGCCAAAAAAAAATATTAAAACCCAGCAACTGAAACAACTGAAGCGAGAGAGGGTTTTTCCGTACAATCTCCAGAGACTGATTTAGTTATATTCATTTTGTATGAGACCATAAGACAGATTTTAAGCAGTTGCTAGGCCATCCATTGCTCCACGGTTTTCCCGGATGAACTGATGGCATTTTTATACTACTGTGGAATGAGAGCTGGGGCTGCCACAGCATTAAATTGCTCAGTGTCCCAGTGCTCCTCTCTTGCCCCTGCCTCATGCTGTGCTCTGTGAGAGGAACTATCCACTTAATAATTTTTTTCTGTTCCTGCTCAGTAACACAATTGCAGGCTATTTCAGGACATGATGCAGAGTCCACCTTTTTAAGAAGCTGCCTGGATAGACTCAGGGGTCTCTATTTACAGTGAATAACATGATATCTAAAATTAGCAGGGAAATCAACTGTTCAGTTTTTCCTCCACTTTTAACTGAGTGATTTATTTTTTTTTCTTTTGCACCATGTTGTTATGGTAGTTACATCTCAGTTTTTTTGGGGGATTTTTTTTTTTTTTCTTCAAATGACACCTCAATTAAACAACTAAGGGCCAAACCTCTAAAGTAACAGGCAGTCAGCTCTTGTATTTAATGATGTGTATGTTTAGCCCAAATTTAATTTATAATGATATTTTGCTCTGTTACAGTTGTTCATACCAAAAACTGAATGCACGAATCATGAATACGTTAGCATAGAAAAATCATCAAGTCACATCCTAGACTTAGGAGGACAAATACTCTGTACAAACCTGGAACAAAAAGAGTATTGGATGGGCATGACAGAAAGCAGCTCTCTATTCCTCCTGTCTTACTACACACTAGCTGAGCCTTGGGAGCTGGTTTGGCATTTGGGAGACATTTAACCATCTCTGAGGAGAAAAAAAAAAAGAAGAAAAATCAAACATTGTACAACTCAGAACCTCACACATCCACTTGTTTACAACAGTGCAGAAAGGTAGAAGTGGCAACAAAGCAAAATCACAGGTCCAGGCATTCCTAAAATAAGCACATAACAGAGAGAAGTATGTGGATCTTGTGCTTGGACTTAGAAATGAAATTCCTTCACATTTTTAGGCCTAAACACTGGATCCATTTTTTTCTTCCAATCCTCCATTTTGGGACTCCAGATCTGTTCTGTAAAATGCAGGTTTGTCTAATTATGAGCATGATGCTGCATGCACAGTGTGATCACAGAAGCAAAAGGTCCAGAAGCAAAAGGTCCCCCCTTTTTGGAAGCATAGCTCTCTGGTTCAGCAGACCCACTACTACAACATAAATGGGAGTCACCCTCACCAAGGTCTATTTATTTATATGACCAGTAATAGCATTTTCTATTTCTCGTTCCAGCTGTCACTTACATCTCAGTTCTATGCTTAAACTTCTAAAAGCAGAAAACTTCTGAGCCAAGCTGGGGTGAGGCAGCACATGCTGGGACTGGGGATATATGGTCCCACCAGTCCTTTCAGCCACTGCTGAAATGCCCTGAGCTATGCTAGGAAGGACACAGTGACATGCACATAAATGTCAGCTACTTCTCATCAGCACCCACCACACAATGCACATTGCAGCTCATACAATGGAAATGTCCAGCTTCTCCTCATGGCTTCATGGCAGATTGAAGACAGAATATCTTGTAGGTGCTCTCTTTATCTGGGTGCTCTCACTGCTCTCTTTATCTGGGTGAAGGACAGTTTTTATTTTGGCCAAATCTACATACAATTGTTGAGCTGTTGGACCAGTCTCTGTGCTTACCTGTGAAGATGACTGTATGCCACTGATAATTATAATACTGTATCTATTTTAATTCAACATCTTCTGGGATGCAGATATTATTTAAATACACCTTTTTCCCTAGAAATGATCAGATGCATTCTCAGCTACAGCCAGTAGGTGCCATGTCTATCTACACCTCAGATAGAGGCAGCCTCACTGCTTGCTTCTTTCCTCCAGTCATTTCCTCCTCTGCACTGAGGCTGACTGAGGTGCTGGGCACTTCTTCAAACAGATACTTCATGCTGCATGAGCTGTCTGAATCTCAGGCAGGTGTCTGCAGAACAGTTCTTGTTTCAGCCCCATAAAAGCATTTGTTCAGGTACATATGCTTTTCCTCTGGCTGTTATTTGATACTTCCTCCAATCGTTATCACCTTGCAAGTTGGACTTGGCTGCCTCCTGTTTAGCTCCTGACTGGCCTTGCTGCTGCACCTGCTATTTTTCCTACCCCTCATCTCACCACTGAACCACAGCAAGGTCGGGGGGATCACAGCTGCAGCATCTGAGTCCCATAGGATGCAGTCAGACTGGTTTGGGTTGGCCAGGGCTTGGGAAAATCCCAATAAAGCTGGGATGAAAAAGACCGATTCAAATATGGTAGCTGACATATGCCTTGCCTGGTTTGGCCTGGGTGCAGGGGAAGGGTTCCAGCAGCTGCCATCTGGATTGTGTGCCTGGCCTCACTGCTGGTTAAATACAAATAAATTCAAGTCCCTTAAACATGCCTGATGTTCACATCTGAAATATGGGAATAATCATCCTCCACTTACTTCCCTCCTAAGGCCTTTTTTGTTGCTTTGGTGATGTTTATAAAGAAATTATTTATTTGGACTGAAGAGACAACACAAGTGCAAAGTGTCATTGCTGAGCACGAAAGATTTTGTTACAGTAAATGTAGAATGCAGCAGGGAGATGACACTCATTTTAAGCCTCATTAAAGTCATCAAATAAAACAGTGTGTATTTATGGAGAAAGATATTACATTTTGTGTCTCTGAGTATTACAAATAACGAAGAGAAATTTACAGTTAGGAAAATATTTTCAATACAGTCTCTTATTATGTGAACAGCATTCTTAATAGAGTGCGAGTATAACATAAAACTTTTGTGGTCTAACTGTATACCAGACTTCAGAAAACATTAGTCCCTGCTATTAGTTTACAAACCCCTTTCCAGAGGGGAGTACCAGTACTTTGCAAGGGAGATGCAGTAGATAGCTTAAAACCAAACCAAACCAAAACCAAGGAGTTAACCATTTTTTATTCCTATTGTACTTAGTTTGCTATGTAACAGTGAAGGTAATGTATCTGAAGGTAAGTGAGGAAGATAAAGTTCTTAATGGTGCTTAAGAAAGAAAGTCAATGGCAAAGGCTGAAAGCCAACTCAAGCCCTTCCTGTTATGAAGTGCTTTCCATAGTGCTGTATCCATGTAAGTGGAAAAAATGCCACAATCACCTGATTACGTAAGAGGCTGACACAGTGCCCTCTACTCCAGAATACAGTGCTTTCTCTTGGTCTATTAGGAGATTCCCTTAAGTAAGGCCTTTCCCTTATTTTTGTGTCTTGCTCCATTAGGTATTAGACATCAGTTCCAAACGTATCCACAATAAGTTATTAATGGTTTTTTAAAAAAGTAACAACTTTAATTTGTGTAGGAAAGACCTAAGGTATACAATTCCCACTAAAAATATGAAAATAGAATTATAATCTCATAGAAAATATTTCTAATAGGTGTAGCCATGACCAAGATTTGCCATGTATCAAATTGTGCTTCCAGAATTAAAAATAATCTACTTATAAGATAAACAAAAACAATAATGGGGACAGATATTTGGATTTGCCACAAAGTAAGTGGCATTAGCAGTACATGCCATCATTTTAGTGGTCTTGGGATTTGTACTTATTGCAATTAATACTTCTTATACAGTTACTACCAGTACTTTATAATAAGCAGGATACCTCTGGAAAGAACTTGGAAAACTGGGGTATGGTGCTGTGAATATAGATGCTAGCTTGAATTAATATTAACTTTAATTTAAACTATTTTAAAACAGTTAAGTATTTTGGGTATTCTGAATGATTCTTAAAAAGTTGAGTTACATTTAAGGTCACAGAGTTGGATGTCAAAGGACAAAAAAAATAAAAAAAGGACAAAATTATAAGATAGGTAAACTAATAATGTAGAAAGACTTAGATTTGTGGGCACAGATTCATAAAATCCCAACACTTAAAATCCAGCATATTTCCCATTCTACAGTCCATCTACAGCAATCCTCAGACAACGCCTCAGGCTTCTCCACTCTCCTGGAGGAAAAGAGCATCACTGCAGTCACCTCTGAATCAGTGACTTACTTACCAACGCAGTCTTTTTTATTCCAGTGCAGTTTCTTTCCAGGTGGACAGACACACTCATAGCTCCCCATTGTATTCAGACATCCATAGTCACAGCTGCCATTGCTTATGCTGCATTCATCAATATCTGAAAAGGTAATTAAAACTGAGAACAATATTAATAATATGCGCCCAGTATCCCTGTATATTCTGTACACTGGAATATTATGTACATAAGAATACCTGTATCTACAATATCTTCCACATTTACACCAATATAAATGTGTGCAATACAGGCAATAGTCTTGTCAAACAGTTTAGTGTACACTGCATGTATTTGTCCTCAGACACACACATAACTACTATTCCAATAAGGATTTATGCATCTGATACAATTTACTTGTCAGGACTAGTTACACTGAAATTTTTGGAAGTACCGACAGGTTACAAAGCATACTTAAAAGTCTCTGCAACATCTGAACAATAACCATTCCATTATATGAAAAATGTCAAAGGTATAAACATCTGTGAGATTCAATCACTTTTACATATCAGGGAGTTAAATTTTCCATAGTCATTCACAGAGTTTGCTTTTAGAAATGATTCAGGTGAAGGAAATTATAATATTTGATAGGAACCTAGGAGCTGAAATGTAGTTGTTTATTCAGTCTTCTACTCCTCAAACAAAAAATGAAAGCTGAAAGCTTCCAAGAAGGCCAAGCAGCTACTAGATACATATCACTGATATTTCACATAGAATCTTTCAACTTTAGATACATTAGAAAAGTATTTGGTCAATATGAGCTATAACCTTTTCAGTCTATTCAATCAGAATTTATATGTGCCAGCATGTCTGATCTCTCTTCTCCTCTTCCCCCCCCACCAGAAGGGATGTTTATCCATCAGCCTCACCAGGAGTTGTGCTGCCATGTACTTACCCCTGGATCACACTCAGGTACATCTTGAGCAGTAGATGGCAGAGGCCAAAATGGTGATACGATACCAGCAAACCATCAATTTGCTACTCCAGACTCTTTAGTTTACTAAAAAAGCCATAATCTAAAAGCCCTCGTTATGGACCATAGCCCTATTTTAGGCACTGTGCTAACCTCAGCAACATGTGGTTTCTGCCCTTTAAACATGTCCACCTATCTGCTTGGTAAACAGTAGCATTACTTCAGTAGACTTCTACAAGGAACATAACGTATGCTTAAGTGAGCTAGAATGACAACAGTCAACATGAAATATGCTGAATTGCTCAAACTCTACCTTAATGATAGGCCTCAAAATTTAACTGTCAAAGAAAGATTGTCACTGAACATGTTTCTAAGGGAGGTTTGGCCACAACGGCTGACAAGCTGAGTGTCTGCCTGCCTTTGCAAATCACACCTGAGCTACAGCTTGAACTCCAACTACTGTGTACCTGGCCCTGTGTAAATCCACATACCCTGCTGGAACAGTGCTGGAGATCAAACCAATTCCCTCCAGGTCCCAGGTCTGGAGTCTAGCGACCCAGTCCAATGCCAGAGCATGAGGTACAGGTAGGAAGTGGGGCCAATGAGGGACTGGGGTCAAGCTCATGCCTAAGTCCTTCACCAATTAACATATGCAGGCCTAGCCCTATTAGCCATGTCTTCCTCTGGAATCTGTGGAAGAATGGCTGCTCAGTAAACAGTTCACAAAGCAAACAAGTAAACAGATGAGCAAAACTCAGTTTCCAAACCTCCACAGTGTGTCAGCCCGTACAAAGTGTAGCCTTTATGGCAGAGACATTCAAAGCTTCCAGGGTAGTTGATGCAGGTGTGATCACAGGTCCTTTCAAAGGAACACTCATCTATATCTGAATTCACAGAAAAAAGCATTAAGAAGTTAGAATTCATTTGAACTGAATAGCTGCAATTCCACATCCAGCTGCAACATCTTGTTCCTCATAAACTAGCAGATCTCTTCCCAGGTACAATCTGAATAAAACACTGGTTTCATTCCTCTAGCGCCTAATGAAGGAAGGACTTGCAGGTGGTGCTCAGTGCAAGGTAATAAAAAACGACATCAAAACTGTATTATAGATATTCACCATTAGGTGGCAACATTTAACTTCTGTTCATATTTTCCCGGAAGGACTATGGGGTTATTAAGGCTTTTAGGCGCTGGTGGTGGTGGTAGTGGCACAACGGAAAAAAAGCTTTGAATTGAATCACATCTCATTCCCTCTTTTCACTTTCTGCATAACCACCAAATTGAATAGTTTTCACTCAAAATGAAATAGCATAAGTTTAAAACTTGCACAAGAGCAAATGAGAAGAATGCCCTAATACTGAGAGCTGCCAAGCTGCCATGGTCTGTGGTATGTTTGACCTCAGCGCCAAGAAACAGCATTTGACCAATGCAGGTCCTCAGCTCCTCTGTTGCTGAGGGAAAGCAGAGGAGCAGCTACCACCTTGCAGGCACACGTTCTTTTTAGTAGTCTACATGGGTGTGAAGAAGCGCCTGCCAATATCTCCAGTAAATATTACTAACTTCACTGAACAGTTGACCACTGCTCCGACATCTTACCCATCAGGACAAGAATTTGCTGACTACTGAACAGTTACCATTCCTCTCACATCTTACTCACCAGGACAGGGAACTGCTCAGACTTCTGTTCTGCCTACATAAGACTGTACAGACAGTTGCACAGCTACAGGGGGCATAAGCAGAATATTATCTGAGAATAAACTATGGTTAGGAACAGAAGGGCTGCACCTAAGAGAGAGGGAATCAGTCACAGAGTGGTTTGGACTGGAAGGAACCCTAAAGACCACCTGGTTCCAACCCCCCTGCCATGGGCAGGGACACCTCCCACTTTGACCAGGTTGCTCAAAGCCCCATCCAGCCTGGCCTTGAACATCTCCAAAGTGCACATTCTACCTAATTCAAGAGAATCTCAGGCATTTCTAATTATAGGTGCTCACTAATGTGAAACCCTTATTTACATAGTCTCTTCCATCCAGCAGCCCAGGAAGAAAGCAATTAACAGCACATTACTTCAAAGACAGTACAAAGGTTTTGCTGAGCAGGGCAATATAAAGGTTTGTTTGGCAGCAGTCATCACAGAACGGACTTGCTGAAAACCACTACATTAAAGGTACTTTAAATAGCAATGTGTGCAAAATAACAGCACTCGACTGAATTTTATCCTCAAACAATTGTTCTTCGTAAATCCTCTTCAATGATCAATTTTTCTGTTAGAGGGACAGATAAATTTATACAATGGCATTATTTGAGAGATGTAACTTCAGAAAAAAAAAACAAAAACAAAAAAAAACAAACAAACAAAAAAACAAAACAAAAAACCAAAAACAAACAAAAACAAAACAAAAAAAAACAGTCCTCACGTGTTTCTGAGGTAAGAAGGAAAGGAATAGTGTTTCCTTAATAGCTTGCACACTTTTTAGAGTTGCTCATAAACATAACCTGAGCAACACAATTAGTATATAAAAACTTGGACTTTCACATCATGCATGTTTAGAAAGGTATGTGTGCTTGAAAAAATGTGGGAAATCGCATATCCTTTAAGGTACCCATTTCCTATATCCAGGTATTATTTATATAGTTTTGATCTTTAATGAAGCATTCTGGATCTCATCTTGCTATTATAAATGCAAATACGTAACTTCAAGAACTAAAAAATTAAGCTTTTATGTATATACACATAAAACCAAAGTGTTTGTGAGAGTTTATATAAAAATGTATGATGTTGTAAACAGATATATTTTATATGAGCCACAATTCTGAGTGTTTCAAAATATGCACAGAAAGCTAGTGCTCAAACAAATGTATAATAAAATGAAATGCATATAATGAACAAAAATTGATGCTATCTGGTTTTATGTATGTGTATCAATCACTTGTTATGATTAAGTACCAAAAAAAGACAATTGAGGTTTTCTATTTTTTGCACCTATTCATTTTTAATGCATTTTCCTATATATTTTAAAATAACACTATTTGAGTTGTGAAAGTAATTTCTTTTTAAGGTTTTCTTTATAATCTTGGAAATATGAAGCTTTTGAATATACATAGATGGCAAACTGTTTCAGTTTTTTCTAAATAAATACACAATGCAAAATCATTTGGGAATGAATTTTGCAGTTACAGTTTTAAAGTTTTTTAATGCTTAAGAAGCCACATCATACATCATACATCAAGGTTTCATTCATGTGCAACCTTGTTCAGTATATGGTACTGCTGGAAATTCACAACAGCAGCTCATTTTCTGGCCTGATTTTGCATGGAAGGCTCTATTTAAAAAAATAATTTCATATTTCTTAACAGTGACCTTATCTTGTACTATTTTATTCAATTGAGTTTACGTGCTGCTTCCACACATGCTGCTTTTTCCTGTAATGCATTATGGCTTAGACCTTTACAGGTTTTTCTTCACATTAACAAGGATGTGTACCCCACCTTGCCTATGGAAACAACAGTCTGTCTAATAAGACCAGTCATCTGCCTGCCAACTAACAGGCACTCAAGATGGACAAATGCGTTTCTATTGCATGAATTATTGCATGACATATCAGCTACTCATAAACTTATATTGCTTACACTGACTAGCAGAGATGCTGAAACAAACACTTTTATTATAATACAAAGACCACTATAAAAAGCATTTTTTAGTAATTTAAACCCCTCATCCCACCTCCTGCTGCTGTTCTCATAAATTCAGCCTCTGCTGAATTCAGCCTCTTTCTTTGGCTGATTGCATGTGGAAAGCCTCTGCACAGACATTTCCTTGCTCAACAAGCAGCCCTTTGCTCCCCTCTGCTCCATGCCTGTTGAGGGTAGGGCTAGGCACTGCCCAAGGGACCAAGTTTTCCACAGCACTGTGTCTGAAGAATCACCAGTCCCCTGAGGAATTCAGCACTGGTCATAGAAAAGGGAAAAATATGCACAATATGCTCTTCACTAAAGAAAGCTGTGGTGTGATACTGGATGCTGAAATCCTCTTGCACTTTTTTTTTTTTTTTTTTTTTTTTCCTTCTAAACTCCCAAACCTGTGTTCTGGGTGCCGTGATCCCCCATCTCCCAGAAACCATGACGTATGCCCTCATGCCTTTGTAGTGCTCCACAATACTTCTCCATAGTTACCCTGAAAAGACGCACTACCCTCATGATACAGGTATATCGCATAAGAGAATGAAGAGCAGGGAATTACTCCACTGTTCCACACTCACAGACCTGGGTTTCAAATTGTGCACACCACACAAATGGGAAAGAACGTAAGTATCTAATCTTCATCTTCTCTCTATAAACAGAACTACGCAATCTGCTTGTGTTATCTATTGAAGAGAAACACAAAAATACAAAAGCAGGGATGTGTCAGGTTACAGCTAAAGCACTGAAAATAAACAATTTGTCTTCTGGTTTTGTGGTCAAACTCACCACAAACATGTGCACATGCTCACACAAACAGATTTTTTTTTGTGTTGGGTCACTCACTCTGAACTTTTCAGTTTGAGGTGCTTTATTTAAATTACATTTTTGAATCATTTTATCATGAGTAGTCAAAAAGTTTTGTTTTTGAGGAACTGCAGTGGAAAAAACCCTTGAAGTTTCCAATCTCTTTTTAGTTGAATATGGCATGATTCAAAAATAGCCTAAGTTGTCTCAGCACCTTTCAGATTTGCTAGCACTAATCTTATTTTGCTAATCTGGTATCTAGCACATTCTTTTTATTTTCACTTAGTCAATAATTCTTTATCACATTCACCACTCTAATCAGCAGATGTGGTTGTGCCATTTCAGCATATTAAGAGACATCTTCACAGTTTAACTGTTTGAGGCTTATGGGAACCATAGAGCTAAATTAATCTCTGATAGTACAGGACGAGTTTCCTGCCAGAGGTAGTTTTTCTGCTGGTAGCATATAACTGCTAAGCTGAAGAACTCCCCATTTCACAGCAGATGGGTCTGTGGAAGTACCAGTTTCAGGGACCAGACCAGATGACCTCCAGAGGTCCCTTCCAACCTCCACCGTTCTGTGATCCACGTGCACACCAGATGCCCCAGACCTTCCTAAAGGCACTTTTTTATGGTGTCCAGTGTTGCTGACAGCTCTCCTTCCAATGTTTCCATGACATTGAGGCATCATCTCAGCCTGAATGAAGTCCAGATTCACTTCTATCAATCCACATTCTCATCTCCAAGGAGTATTTGGACAGTGCAAGCACTCCTTTCTTTTTGCCTAGGATAGATTCAAATTGAAGAGATTGTTTAATAAAAGAGCAGGATTTTCTGTATTTTTGAGGGAAACAACTGTTGCCAATGGTGGTCAGGCTTTATAATATTTTTATTTTATTTATTTTTTTTTTAAGTTCATGCTTTCACACAGTAAACAATCTCTTAATCTCTTAATGATCTTTCTTTTTCTTGAATATAATGTTTGTAAGTGGGTGTCAGATTGTCAGTACTGGCAAGTAAAATCTTCCATTTTTCTCCAGAAGGAGAGCTACCACAGAGCTAATTTCTTCAAGGTTTCCTCATACCATTATGTCTCAAAGGTGACCCGAAGGAGCAGGGAGAAAACAGCTCTTTTTCCATGCTTAATCAGTCCCTGCCCTTTCCACTGGTGCTGCCAGAATACTCCCAATTACAGTAGCATGAATTGTTCTGGTGGTTCATGCAATGCGGACGCCGATTCATTTTTGGACGTAGAGTGCAGGGCACCAAGAAGCCATCACACAGTAATGATTTTTGCTAAATCTGAAGCTGAGATGGATTCTTACCAGCATCTCTAAAGTGAAAGGCTTCTTTCTGTACTCCATTTCCAGTCCTCAAATGCAGTGCCCTATATTCTTGATTGCCATTGCTTTTTTCCTCTACAATAAATTTCAGAGAAATTAAAAGAAATCAATGATGAGAAAATTTAAGTGCAATGTAGGGCATTTCAAAAAGCATTAGCATTGCAAGCAAACATCTCAATGCTAAACATTTAAAAGCAAGGCTGATAAAGAACAATGGCTTTGGAGATGCTTTGAGGACTGCAAACCAATGTAGAATCTGTTATGATTTTCAGCCAGAATACACACATACAAAATTCACCTTGCACATAGTACATAGGTGATCTTGTGTTGTGGTTATAGAACTGAACAATTCATTGCTTAGCTTTGCCAATCACATGTTAAAAATTGATTGCACAAATATATCCCTCCTTCCCCCCTTTTTCTTCCTTAATGTCATTTTATTTGCTAATACTAATAACAAGTGATTAAATTAGTTAGTGTAACCTAATGGCCATCAGGACAGTTTTTCTCAGAGATATGCATTAGACAAATAGGTTAATTTATGAAACTGGGAATCTCCTTCCAAAATACAGGCCACACGATGCTTGAATTAGTTTGTTCTTCTTCTTTGACATATTTTCATGTGGTCTGAAAATAGACATGGTAAGGGAGGTCACTATTATTTGATGGTACTATTTATACCATAGAGAACAATACAGGAGGGGCCCTGAGATAATCAATAAAATCTATGAGTGCAGACTGGATCAGTTCTGGGCACTGTAAACAAAGAACCCATCTTTGATTTGCCTCTGTTTAGCGAGGCAAGACATGGAATATATGCTAGATCACGGCATATATACAGAATATATAGATTAAATGTGTTGTATTAAATAGGAATAAAAGAGAATAGAATGACTTTTTGCACAGAAATATAAAGTAAAATAAAAATAAATATCAATTTCTTCCATCAATTCCTTCATCACTGAAAGTGACTCCTGACACCCATAATGCTGATAGATGACCTCAGTCAAAAAAGGTCATAATATCACATTAATACTTTGAGGTGCTATCATAGTCACTACTTCATAGGCTCCCAGTTAAGTATACCTTCATTATTGCAGCAAAGACTTTTATATATTTCAATGCTGCTCAGGATGCCGTGAAGAGCAACCGAGAAGCGTTAATCCCCCAGTGCGGCACCACATTCTCCCCGTGCAAGAGTCTGCAACACATAGCTTTGTTTTGGCCTTCTCACACACCCTCGGTTTGTGTTTAAGCCCAAGCCAAATGCAGACTCGATGTGGAGTACCCCACTCAACTGATCACACACACAAAGCAAACCCAAGGCTAGGCAGAATGTTTCTGCTCACAGTACACAGCTTCCAAGTCACTGGCTCCTCTGAGAAACAGAGCTTCTCCTTTTTCTCATTGATTACACACACACACATAGAAACTCTAAAAAACTGTTAGATTATGTTTTTAAAATAAACACTAATGCCTTTTTGTATGTATTTTTGGCTGAAATTTAATTTTCTGTCTTACCCCCTCCCCCACCTCCATCTTCCAGTTTCTGCAGGGAATTCATAGCACCCATGTAACGTTGTTCACCTTACAGCCCAGCCAGAGTGGTTTCCAACGATATTTGACAGATATCAGGGAAACCATGTATCTTAATGTGAGTGGTTGCTGGACCGTAGGGAGCCATGATTCAAACTATGCTCTCCAAAAAATGCTGGTTTAAATTCACTATTGGGAATGGTATTATTTTGCTACAGCAGCCACAAGAGGGGTTTCCACCACAGCTCAAGTTTTCTGATCCACAGTGACTTACTCCTGTTCAAAGTTAGTAAAAATACATCCTCCACCTGAGAATATAACTCTCTAATACAAATCCAGCACCAACCAGAAGGAATGGCTTATAGCTAACTTCTTGCATTTCAGGGTCTACAAAAATAAAACCAATGGAGAGGAAACATGGAAAGACCTAGTAATATACAAAACTTCTACTTCATTGCTTTCCCACTGAGTGCTTCTGAAGCAGGCTAACAAAAAGGGAAAAAAACACCAAACCAACCTAAAACCCCAAACCCTTAAAAGTAATTGAAAAACCACACCCATTTAGGCTTCCCACAACATTACTGACTTGCAATCAAATCAACTTGCTGCTGAGACTTAATTGTTAATAACATACTAATGACCTGCAGAAAAACAGATCTGGCCTTAATTGTTATATTTTTAATGTGAATGTAAGTATCTAAGTAGCCCAGTCACATCTTCAGAAATTTAAGTAGGAAACTGTCCATTATGACTAACATTGACTTGGACCAGAGCATTTATTTATTTAAGAATTTTATTGCTCACTGTTGCGATTAGTGAAGACCAAATGTTTACTCCCTCTCCAGAGTAAATACAATCCTTTCTTTAGGAACTCTTCCAAGGGAGTTTTATATGATCTCGTGTACCAAGAAATTAATTTTCCCTTCTCTTCTCCATTTCTTTCAAAAATTCCCTTTTTAATTTTCTTCCACACACAGTCCACAAGCTCATTCTCTTCCACAAGCTTCCCTCAGGGCTTTCTCAGAGTCTGCAGAAATGAGGCTGCAAAATGACATCTTAGTGCTGTAAATATCTATTCCCTATGTGTTCCCCTTAATGCATGTGCCAAGGCAACTGACCACCATACATTCCTCTTCCTGTCAGCACTGCAGAGCCAATTCTGCTCCCAGTCAGTATGTTTTTGTTCTGCCTCATGCATCAGCCACAGAACCATTTGCTTGCTTTTGGATCACCAGAAGGTTTGCCTTAGGAGCTGGGAAGATTTATAGTTTTGGATGGAAACAGCAAAATTTGGCAATTTCAGCCAGGCAAAACTTGGCAGCTAACTTTGGGATCTTTGGGGGTATCTTTGAATAAAGATGGTGGTATTTGGCCCAAGGATTTTTACATTTCTGTAATGAAATGCATAATCATCACCATCATCATTATTATTACATTATTATTTCTCTGCTGTTTGGCAAGTGAAAGGTTTTCAACACTTTTTCCCTGCAGCATTATGAAAAACCCCACTCTTTTTTTTTTTTTTTTTTTTTAAGAAGCAGCAAACTGAAAACAGAATAATGGTAGAGGACTACCCAATAATTTCCCTTTCTAGCAGACAATCATTTCTTCCAATATTTTCAACACAAAGCTACTTGCTAAATCTTGGCACTGCAAGAGGAGCTGGAGAATGGAGCTGCCCATGGGACTGCTTTAGTGTTATTTGATGGTGCTGAAAGAGCAAGTACAACAACACAGTTTCAGCTTTCAACTAAAAAACCAAATGCTGCACTTCACCTCCTGTCATTCTGATTGTGCATCCCTAGCTTACTTCAAGCTCCCGATGAAGTCAGTGGCCACTTAATATAAACAGTAATTGGTGTTCTCTGGCTCTGCTTCAAAGGGTTGTTTAAAAAGTAATTAGAAATCTTGTCCTGAGGTCCAGAACTAGCACAAGTCACCTCATTCTTTGCAAGCACTCAATCTGAGGATCAGATCAAGGTGGGAGGAGGGCATATAGAAGCGGAGAGGTGAAAGAATGCTTGCTACTCTAAGGCAATGAGAAAAGCAGAAGAGGCCATGAAAAGTGACAGTCTCTTGTCTCTGCCACATGCTTGCTGATTGTTTGCCTGCAACGCATGGTCTGCCACAGGCTCCACAAGTTGTGGCTTGCACCTGCAGAAAAGTATACCCTCCATTGGGCTCTTCATGGGGGCTCTGCTCCATGCCACTACTTCTGCCCAGGAAGGCCAGCCTCCAGGGAGTCCAGGAATGGCAGGTATCACTCCAAAAACAAGAACAGAAGCTTTTTGCAAATATGAGTCAAAAAAAAAAACTCCACCCAACAATAACCCAGGAAATACTCCTCATCTCATTGCCTCTTAATATTTGAGCTTAAATTTTTATCTCACCTGTCCTAACACAGCGCTCATCAGAAAATTATCAACACAAGTAGTAACAGTTCATAACATGACTTCTGGAAGAAAATCATACTCTTTTGCTTAAATGAGTTAGGATCTTAAGGGATTTTGTTCTCATTAGGAAAAAGTAAACAAAAATGAGCACTTTTAAAAGGGTAGAAACAAGCACAAGAAGATGAATCTTCTCTGAACATTTGGGGTAGGGTTGTCATTTTCCTGCAATTCTGTACAGCTCTTAGTGTAAAGGATTCTTGACCTTAAGGTGATTAAATGAGTGAGAGCTGTAACATGGCATTATTTCAAGGTGCACCACTGCAATAGTGGAGTTATACACATAGAGTCTCTCTCCGTTTCTCTTCAAAAACAATTCCTATTGAATTATAGCTTTCACCACTACTTATCAACAGATTATTGTTTGTGGAAGAATGCTCCTTTCCTGCTCAAACTATTCCAAGGCTGACTCATATCCTGGTAATTCATTAATACATAATATGATTTTAGTCCAGTAAAATCATTTCTGCAGTATGCATGTACTAAATCCTACAACATCAAATGAAAAGCACATCTCAAATTCTCTTTCTAAACATTAACGGAATGTTTTGCTTGGCTTCCCATGCACAACATCACTGGCGGGGGGGTCAGACAGAGCTGTAGAAAGCAATTTGATAGTAATATGCATTACAGAGTTTAACATGGGAATATAAGAGCTGCAATACTGAATGAGACCTGAGGTCAAACTAATCTAGTATCTTACTTCCAACAGTAGCCTGTGTCAGAAGCTTCATGGGAAAACAGAGGTGGAATACCTTGCCCCAGCTACCCTCCCCACTTTAGGTCTCATCCCACTAGAAATTGATTTAAAGCCGAGATTATGAGGTTTAATATTCCTTCCAAGCAGCAGCCACCAAAGAAAATTTACTTTTAACTTATGATAAATCTGTAGTGGCTGAAGAGAGGAGAACTGGAGATGGAAGGTGGAGGTGGGGGGTGGGGCAGGGGGGAGGGAAATGTATTTGTTTTCTTGTTTCAGCAGACATAATTACTACAACCAACATGGGAGATACTATCACTTGGCAAACAAACTTGTAGTGGCTAGAACTGTTTATAATTTATGCCTGAGGTATTTATTGTCTCTGCATATAATCTTGAAACCCTTTTTTTTTCTCACAGAGGCAGACTGTACCACTATTCATAATCTCACTGACACCAAGAGTAAGCACCATGTATAACAAAAAGGTTTTGAGATGTATTCCTTTTATTGACAGTGTAACATGTTTCTTCCCAGCAGAGTATTTTTTAACCTTATGCTAGAAGCAATATGGTGCCTGTCATAAGCAAGATATTTTTGCAAGCCTCAGTGACACACAGTGCCTTACAGAAAATCTGGATAGGGAATGTACATGATCAGCATCAGGGAAATCATCTCAGTTTTTTTTTTTTTTTTTTTTCTGTGAGACACACTGATTTCCACAAGCAGCTCCCACGATCACCTCCAGCACTCCAGATTCTTCCTTGTTCTCAACCTACCTCGGCATCTGAACCAGCAAAGCTGTTTGTATGCCACATGTCCATATAACCAAACATACTGGGCCAGACTTAGCTGGATTGGCTGCAAATCAGTCCAAACCAAGAAAATGTATTTTGTATCTAACAGCATGTTGATGAGGGGGCAAATGCATCAAGGCAAAACCACTCTCCTTCATGTGTATCACACAAATGAGTGTTGATACACAAATGGCTTGTGTCCCTTCATCCCTTTCTCTCATTAGTCAACCCTGCACTGACACTCACTCACCCTGTTCAAGTGGTTTAATGCAATGAGGACCATCAGATTCCTTTAGTGTGACTGCAATGTGAGTACAGAAGTCTGACGAGTACAGTAGCCTTCTTACTTATATAAGTGAGAGCAAAATGAAGCCCTGGCTATTTTCTTTGTCTGCTGAAAACCTACAGCTTACAGCACATGTACATGCAAACTCAGGCAAATGTCAGTGAGGACTTGTAAGCCTGCTAGCCCCTCATCCCCATTGCTGCCTTCTCTTGCAGGGACACAGAGAGCAGCACCCTTAAGGCTTGCTAATGCTCTGCACTGGCTGCAGTCCAGTCCTGATCCAAGAGTGTGACATCCTGAGAGAGAGGTTTGTGTGGGTTAAGGTAAAAAATGTATTAAGAAAAAAAAACAAACCGCATTAAGAAGTAATATTTCTGCTACTATCCCCTTTATGTCTCTTGCCTGGCTGTGAAGATGTGAGAGAGCAGTACTGTTAGTGCCATTCCAGAAAGAAGGGACAGGGTAAATAATGCTCCTGTTATTCTACATTTGCTTCTTTAGTTTATTTAGTGGGGAAGAAAAAGAAAGAAAATGGTGGAACAACAACAAAACTTTTTAACAGTTTTCACTGGTAAGTTAGCCAAACTGTGATGCTGATCCATTGAATATGAGGGATCAGGGTTTCAACCAGTGTCTTTCAAACTAACTTACTTGAAACACAAGTTCTAGCACCACTACAGATTAGCTGAAAGATTTCATCATGTGAACAATTACAGCACGGTGCAGCTGTATCCATCTGCAGACTCCCACAGCTCACTGTCTCTGGAACTACACTAGGATAGATATACTCAGCTATTCATCTGAGCTGCTCAGAGCAAGAAGAGTTATAGGAGCAGCAGTAAAGTAAAAAGGAGTTTTGTCTCGGCTCGGAGAGTCATGGCATAAAATTCCCCTTTCCTTGTACAAGGAATTTCTTCAGTCTTTTAAAACTGGGGCACGGGACACGCGATTCTCCGTCTTCCATTTTCACAGTGCAGTCTGAGAGAGAGAGACACAGATGCTCCAGCCCTGATTTCTACCCATGCATTCAGTTAAGTAACTTAGGATTGGTGGCTGTACCCTCATCCTGAAACCTCCATCAGATTATGTGACTGGGACAAGGTCAACTGCTTTACTAGGTTATATGATCAAATGTGGGTGGCAGGTCACTGTCATGTAACCTAGTGAAGAAAACCATCTCTGGTCCCTTTTTATTTTTGAATTTGGTCCCTCTATATTCAAGATGTTTGGTGACTCAGTGCTGCTTGTGTGGATGCACTGATTTACTTGAGTTTAAACTGGTTCTGTACAGACATATTTATTATCAATGCTTCCATACAGAATAGTATAGAGAGATCTTTGTAGTTAATATTTGTGGGCTTCTTTAGGCCAAAAATTATTCCCACAAACTCTTTCTATCTGTCATTCCCTGTATGCTTAATCTCTCATTTCATATGCATTTTCAAAATGGAGATAACGTGAGAGATTGCCCTTGGAAGGCTAATAGTGCATATTTTATACAAGCAAGTGAAAAGATGGATGTTATTAGGGGGGATTAGATAACCAGTTAATATGGCAATGTTTCAAGATCAGGCCTATGTGATCCTTGGATCATAGATAGTTACTGTATTTTTTAAGTTGCTGTTTTCTTTCTCTTGTTCTCAAATGCAGGAAGGTATCTCTTGACAATTATCCATTGGTAGCTCTATGTGAAGCATCCTTCTACTAACATATCATTCATAGGGTCAGCTAGGATTAATCACTTCAAATTCTCTGGAAAAAAAACCTACTTGGCAATAAAAAAAGGTCTCTCATTTAACAGTGTTATTTTAGGACTGCATGGATTATATTTCTGTGGCGTATGGGTTAACAAAGCAGCCCTGAGACTGGGTTCAAATCTTGTTAAAAGTCTGGTCATAGACAACCTGAGGGGAAAACAAAACAAAACAAAACAACAACAACAAAACACCAAAAAACAAAACCACCAGTTGGGCAATGTTTGAAGTATTTTACAGGTCAGCATTGTGATATGCTGGCAGTTACTAAGGAAACTGCCTTAATATCTGCTCACAGCATACCTGGCTCTAGCCATCACTTCCAGTTGCTCCACTCCATGAGTGTCAAGTTTTGAGGAACACTTGTCTGGAAGTGAAGCTGAGGAGAGAGGAAGGTGGGATACAGTAGGGCACGTAAGAAACACACTGCTTTAAAAGAAAGAAAGAGAAGTCCAAATACATGAACATGATAGTGGATATGCTCACATCTTTCTCTTTTTTCTTGAAGGAAAAAAAACACACAAACAAACAACAAAACAAATCAGCTATACTTGGGCTTTTACTGGATAGTTTTGTAGAGTTATAAAGCCCCAAACCTCTAGCAAAATGTGCCGACAGAAAATTACCAGAAGGAAAATTCAATATATCATGAAGCTAGTGAGCCAAATTTTGTTCTGGATTTCCTGTTGAATAATTTGACATCACTGAGCTTCCTTTAGACAGACAACAGTACTACCAATAGCAGACTATGAGGCACTGTATTCCAACACCTAGTTACAAAATAGTCATAGCATTCATTTCAAATCTGGTAGGAAAGCAGTAAAGAATAATCAACAATCAAACAGGCAATTTGTCAAAGCAAATAAAAAATGCCATCAACTACTGATTGTGAACACATAGCTTTAAAGAAGCTCTAGAAATGCCAGAGAGCCTGTGCAGGTATTCCACATGCCACAGGGGTACTTTTGCCTGGTGGACAATCATGTGCTTTTACAGTGGCTGTATCGATTGAAATGGTTGGTGAAACGGCTACTTGGACAGATTTCATTATGGCTGAACATCATGTCTGTGAGATCTAGCAATCATCTTAAGCCCCACTTAAGCCTGCTTTTGAGGCTGTAAGTGGACTAGAATGATGCAAATGCCTTGAACTGCCTCCTGCAGAAGGTTAAAGTCCCCAGCATACAAGGATTTGGCTCTATTTTGGGCAGAGTTAGAGAGGGGCAGAGGAGCAGAGTGTAGATTTAGCAGTCCAAAGTATTGTATGTTGTTCACTGCATGTTCCCACTAAAAGCACTGTGAAATGTGTTTATTTGATTCGTGTCAGTATGGAACAATGCTAGG